>NC_022027.1:49609989-49631063 GCF_000317375.1 Microtus ochrogaster
GTGGATAAAGTACCAAGCCTCACCATTGTACAGCATTTCCCAGAGTCCTCCGCCACCATCTCTTTCTCTCGCGAGCAATCAGGACAGATGTCTGCTGTACATTGCTGCTTCGTCGGTAATGAGGGAATCTTTAAGGCCTCTCCTGCTTCTCCAGCAGGACATGTTGTGCTTGCTGCTTTACCAACATATCAGGTCTACCAGGCTTGCCATGAGGGCACATGCCATGATTTGCCACTGCCACATTGGGCACATCTCCTAATTCTCAGTACCTCCACAGTGTCAGAGGCGTACTTTCCTGTATTGAACGTGGGCTATGATCTATCTTGACTCCAACCCTTAGCACAGGCTCAAGCAACTGATAGCTAATGGGTGACCACTTACAGAGTGACAAGCAATGAGATTCACTTGCTAGCTGGCCAAGTGCCCAAAGACCTTGTAGACTATGGTAAGTACGATCTGGGGATGTAATTTGGATCAAAACTCAAAATGTGGCACATCATCCCCATTAATATTCAGGACACGGGGCTATCTGCACCCTAGTTTGGACTCAAAGACCCAGAGATAAAGGGACTTTCAAGCAAAGTCATCATTCTGTAGGGGAGAAGAGGGACGAAAGGCCTCTCTCACTAGCCCTACTCCTGGCTGGTCAGAATGCAAAGGTCAGAGGTCACCTCACCTCTTTTGTACTGCATCACGAGGACACGTGGGTGCCAGTGTTAAACATAAAGAGCAAGAAATATGGGAAGGGGCAGCCTTGTCAGTCAAAGCTGCTCCTTTGGGCTTCACAGAGGGGTAGATATGCTGTTGGCAGAGATGCTGAGAGTCTGGGTAAAGCTACTGCTCTGAGGGAAGAAGCTCAGGAATCCTACGGTCTCTGAATTGAAACTAGGACCAGGCAGTTCTTTCCCGGGGACGACGTAGTTGGATGGGATGAACTGCTGCAAGGCAGGCAGAGGCAGCCACTCGACCCAGCTGCACTGTGTGCTGCACAGGAGGGACCCCAACGTTCTCTACCCCACACCTCCACGTCAGACAGTGTTTAGGAAAGCTTTGCCTTCCAAGGATCTCACAGGGCTGGCAGAGTAGACAAGTGGTCACCATGATTGTCCATGGAATCCCCTTTGGGACCACAGTAAAGGCGACACCGTTGGCATGATTTGTCTTACTGGACTATATTTCCTGAATAAACACTCTCTCTCTCTCTCTCTCTCTCTCTCTCTCTCTCTCTCTCTCTCTCTCTCTCTCTCTGAAGACACCAGAGATCCCTTCTTCCCTAAAAAGTCCTTGGAGCGGAGCCAAGAACCTAACAAACATATTGGCACATCTCCACAAGAAGATGGAGTTGCCTTTCTTAGTGTGTAATAGTCGTTCAGACTAAAGAGTTTCCTTGTGCTCTTTTTATCCATGCATATTACACACTTTGGTCAAATTCACTTCCTCCTGCGTCTCAATTACCAGCCCCCTCTATTATGCTGATTCCCTTTTCTCCCCTTACAGACCCCTCTATTTGTTTTTACCAATAGAGTTTGTGTTTGTTTGTTTTTGTTTTCTTCACAAGTTTATCTGGGGGATTCAGCAGACACTGCTAACTAACCACATCTGTGTTTGAAGTTACCATCCCTGCCACTCTCTGTCATGAGTCATAATCTCATCCACAAGCAGGTATAGACTTGGAGACCGGTTAATGCAAAAACTGAGCTCTGAGGCACTTAACACAAGAATCTAACCAAGATGATAACCAGAAGTTTGGAAAGTCATAAGAGGAGAATCTGGTAAGATTTTTTTTAATCTTAACTTCACTCAGTATTTAGCAGGTGATGAACACAGTGTCTAGGACAGGAAGATAAATGTGCCTCAGTTTCTATCCTTTTTGATCTCACAGTCTAGGTATAAAGGCAGACACGAAAATACACCAATGCCAACTGCCACAAATCCTCCATGAGAAGGTGGCCATGGGAAATTTTATGAACATGTAACAGACACATGCATGCTGTGACGTGCAGGGGAAAAGCTAGGTTTTAATATAATCACTAGGCTGTGCCCACACCGGAAAGATCAGCGGACTTACAAATGATGGCACATTCACTTTTTGTTGCATGGCTATTCCAAGCTTGGGTTTCTATTACAGTATCCACTCAGTGTGCTTCTGTTTTGATTTATTTATGGCGCACTCGTGGTATCAGTGACTGGCAGTGGCCTCTGGTTTATGAAAATACATCTCAATAAAGCAAACTCATTTACTAGGAAACCATTGGAACATCGCGGTCTGGTGGAAAAACACAGTTATGTGTTTACTGATAATTTATTTCCTGATTATGTAACTGACCTGCCATGCTAAAGATTCTTCAAGCAATGTTTACAAAGAAAATGAGCAAAATTTTTCTCCAAAAAAGAGTAAATGTTTTTCTCAAAGAAGAAATAAATTCCAATTAAAATTAGTTGCTACTTTTTATGGATTTATTTATGCAAAACAAAAATATAAAATCCATAAAACATTTCTTTGGGCTTGGAATTTTTTAATCACCGCATTTAGTTAGGAACCAGGATAACTTACTACATTAAAAATTGTGTGTGTGTGTGTGTGTGTGTGTGTGTGTGTGCGCACACGTGTGCACACATATATGCATGTGCACCCAACAGTTTGCTTTCCATTGTGATAAACATGCCTAAAGGAAACTTGGAGGGGGAAAGTTCTGCTATCAGGTCACAAACCCATCTGTGAGAGATTCGGAGTGGAAACTTAGCCAGCAATTCAGTAGCGTCAGGACCACAGGGTCCATCTCTCCCCTTTGCTGCCTGGTATTTGCAGTAATATTCCATTCTTTGAAATAGAAGCAGAAACCACTGGAAAATGGAAACAAGAATACTGCACAGTGCTTCTCTTCCAGAATCCTGTTCAACTACCTCTCTTAGATGGCCAAAGCTCACCTGCCCAGGGCTGGGACTGCCTGCAGCGAGCTCGACTCTCCCACACCAATTAGCAACCATGGTCTCTAACAGACATGGTCACAGGCCAATTTGAGCTGAACCTCAGCTGAGGTCCCTCTTCCGTGATGTGTCAACAACCAAGACTAGCCGTGGCAGTGTGTATCTGGTGTGTGCACACGTGTGTGCAGGTGCACTGATCCTGTGCACACATGGGGGCCACATAAGGATGTCCAGTGTCTTCTCTGCCACTCTACACCTATTCCTTTGAGATCTGGTCTCTGCGGAACCTGGAGTCAGGCTGGAGACGTTCTGTTTACTTCCCCACCAAGGCTAGAGTTCCAGGTGAGCACACCACCGCGTGAATGCTGGGATCAGAACTCAGAACCCCAAGCTTGTGCAGCAAGCACTCTCACCGACTGGGCCACCTCTTCAGCATCTCCTCCTAGCCCTGCACTAGTCACATGATCTCTTTTCAGGTTTCTGTGCTGATCAGACATTTCTACAGCTGGTGGCAGACAGCTTCAAACTATTAGTTGAAGGATTTGGGAGTGAATGCTGCTGATTCCACCATCTATCTTCTTATTTTCTTTACATTTTTTGAACCGTGTTTTTTTTTCACACCTTACATTTTGATACTAATCACCTGAAGCCAGTCCCTTGTTTTTCACCTTGCATTTTTATTTTCCTGTCTTGAGCTTTTCAGTGATATACAAATATTGCTTGGGTCTTTGATGGACATTAGTTTCCTTAGAGAGATATTGTTTGTTCATCTCAAAAAATGTAGTGTAGACCTCTCCTTGTAAAACATACTTTTACATTTGGTATAAAGTAGAAATTTATATCAATCAAAAAGTCTTGCTCAACTAGGGCTCTTGGGGGCTATTGCTATTTAACACAACTGATGGTCACATATGATGTAGGCTTCTTTTGCTTCTTCAGCCACTAGCATCTCTATTGCTTCTTAGAGATTCACTCATGTCTAACACAGTCCACAAAGTCAGAGAGTCACTGAGAATAGCGTGTCACTGAACCCACAGTGTCTGCGAAGGAAAGTGGATGTTTGACTTACGAATGGTTAACCAGAGCCAGCCTGCAGGAACTACTGAGTTGAAGTTCCTGTTTCTGTGTCAGGGAATTTGGAGTTGGTGAAGTCTGTCCTCTACCTAAGAATGCCATTTTGAAAACTGAGAAGCTGAGAGATGGAGGGAGAAACAGACACTGTGATACTGACGCAATTGCCTGATCCACAGACCTTACTGGGTCCTGTGGCTGTATAAATGTTTATGCTATACGAAAATGAAGCTGTTGGATTACTAAATTTATTACAGTATTTATCCTATTGCTTAAAGAGCACATTGGCCATATTAATGTCTTATTATCTCATGTCTGTGAGTAGATTTTAAAATTTATTTTTAGTAATTTGAATGACTGTTTTGTTTGCCTGTGTCTATACAATGCATTCATGACTGGTGCCCTTGAAGGTCAAAAGAAGATCTAATGCCCACAGAGAGCAGAACAAGCATCAGGTCCCCTGGAACTGGACTTATAGATGGTTATGGGTCACTATGTGAGTACCAGGAATCAAACCTGGGTTCTCTGGAAGAGTGGTCAGTGCTTTTAACTGTTGAGCCTGCTCTCCAGCTTCTTCCTGCCCCAGAAGATACTCGGTGCCTTGGATCACAATGGCAATAATGGATGCTTAATAAATACTTCTGTGAGAATCTGAAATCTATCCTTAAAAATAATACAACTAGATATTCATATATTAGTAATATAAAGATTTTATACTACTAAACAAGAGGTTAAAATTTTTAAAGCTAAAAAGAACATTTATTTTGTATTCCATGTATGGGAACACTAAGACAACACAAGTCCAGATTTTATGATGATCAACCCTCAATATTTATAAACAAGAAATTGGAAACTACTTGATTTAAAAATATCTAAAAGAGACTTTACACCTGATGTGGGAAGTCCTTCTGTATATGTGTTGCTTTTATTGGTTTAATGAATAAAGAAGCTGCTTTGGTCTGTGATAGGGCAGAATAGAGCTAGGCAGGAAAACTAAACTGAATGCTGAAAGAAAGTAGGTGGAGTCAGTGAGATGCTGTGTAGCTGCCAGAGGATACAGACGCCAGAACTTTGCCCAGTAAGCCACAGCCATGTGGTGATACACAGATTAATAGAAATGGGTTAATTTAAAATAGAAGAGCTAGCTAGCAATATGCTTAAGTGATTGGTCAAGCAGTGATTAATATAGTTTCTGAGTGATTATTTTGGGTCTGGGCAGCCGGGAAACAAACAAGCAGTCTCCAGCTATATACACCTATAAATTTTCTGCTGATAGAATTGCAAACATAAAGACATATGAAGACAAATAGCACCTTCTACTTTAATTGAAGTTACTGACACTTTAAGTACAGATTGCCAGGAAATCTACATGAAGAATCACAATTTAGATTCTACTATGCCTACTGTGGTGGTTTGTTATAGGAATTTTGATTATGTTGTGGTCTGTTGTCCAACTGAACGGAGTGTTTGGTTAAAGAGGTGGGGTTTACATTCAGCTGGTCAGAATGGATCAGAGAGTCCTTGGTGGACTTGGGATGAGAGAAAGAATGGCCCAAAGAGTCTTGACTGGAAGATTTTGAAGCCCTTTTGGAGCTGGGAGTTCAATGGTGGCAGGTGCGTCATGGCCATGGTGGTTGTCTCAGGTTCTTCTATCTGTCCATGTGTTTTATATTATAATAAACAGTAAAAGAAATAGCAACAAATGGTGCCCAAATGTCCTGCACCTACATCCACATAAGATCTGAGAAAGTTTTAAAAAGGTTCTAAATACACAAAAATGGAGCCAAATATGGGTTCCTAGTCTCAATTCTCCCATGCTGGCCCATGGTACAGAGAGATATCTCCCAACTGCTACCTTTAGGCTTAAGCTACCAGTGTGACTACTGCCAGAGTGAGGCCCACCAGCATGCCATGAACTCAGCCACATGGCAAGTTTATATTTTGCTCATACAGACAGAGAAAGATTATAGACAAGCAGTGGAGACAGGTCCAGACAGAAAGAAACCTCTAAACAGATTACAGTGTGTTAAAAAAAATGTACATAGGCTTGGAAGAAAAAAGATAATGGTATAGACATCATAGAAAAAAATAGCTTAAAAATAATAAAGAAAAAATAAAGTAATATAAAGGAAGAAGGCACATAAAGATGGGAAATACACAGAGAATTTGGGTCCTGTCGTTATTGTGTTGTCTTTAGATTTTCTGATTGCTAATGAAGGAACAACGGCTGCTAAAACACATTGAATTACGAAAACTGCTGGATTAAACCAACCTATATACTTAAAAAATGTCTTGACTCAAAATGAAAGTCAAAAGATATCTTGCTTTGGGAAACAGGTATGCTTTTTATTTCCACAGCAAATGAGAGGCTGTAAATTTGTTCCAGGTTAATATGGGTCAGGTTTGATGAGGGAAGACCCCTGAAAATCCTGACTACAGACATAAAGAAATAAACCTAGAAAAACTACAAAACACGTAACTTCTATTTTACCTTCTCAAATATGAAACAAAAAAATTATCTTTGGCTAACTTATATACAAACACAGTCTGTACTTTTATTAATATGAAAATATATGTTACCTTTAAAAGTTTGTATTTTCAGAATGAGGAGACCAAACACCAATAACAGTGGATGACTCAGATGATCCAACAACATCCAGAACAACTTCAGGGCTGTTGGCTGAGGTGATCCAACCTCACAGAATACTCCAGTCAAGACTTAACAATTATCCTGATTGTCTCAAGGTTCCCCTAATGATGCCAGTGCCCTCAGATGACAGGAAGCAGTCTAGAGAAAACAATGCCTACATTCTTAAAAGATTGGTTATGGATGTTTGCCAACATTTAAGGGGGACTGGAACACGTTGTTATTGGCAATATTTTTTAAAAAGCTAAGCAAAAGAGTTAAATTCAAAGATCTCTTTCTAAAGGAAAAGAAGGATATGATATAGAAATGATGAGATAAAAGGGCAGTTTATTGAGTCTCCTTTAATCCAAAAAACAACTATTAACCTCAAAAATTTTACATTGCTATTGATTTTGGTTTATGGATAGAAATTTGAAGTATGGTTCTAATTTTGTTTAGGTATTGCATTTATGCGGCTCATTTTAAAATGTAACATATAATTAAGAAATGTAGATTAATAGTCATCTTATAGTTATGTTAGGTATGATTTCAAGATCATACACAGATTCATTTAGATAGACAGTCATCAAACACTTCAAAGACCCACAGAATATAGCATTTTAGATGTTTAATAACCAGAAGCTTTTCATGACAGTGAGATACATCTGTTTCTAGCAAACCAATCTACTTCAGAGAGGATAATGGGCCTCAAAGAAACTCCATGTGGAGTTTGTTTTCTTTATGGAAAAAGCTACCCATTTGGGCAAAGAAACTATCCTTGCTCCAATTACTGACAGTATACTGTCCAAAGTAGACCAGGAAGACATAAGAAAGGCAACTGACACACTTTGCCAAGACAAGGTAGGATAGTACTTCAAAATTCTCTGCTTCATAGGAAAGTCTCTCATATATACTAGACTTGCAGGCCAAAAATAGATGCCCCAACATTATAGAGAAAACTTGGATAACTGTTCAGGCAGCCAGATGTCCCTGTTGTTAAGTAACATTGCATCATTCTGGAGTCCTTGAGGGAGTTAAAGATAAATCATTAAGTGTATAGCTTTTCTTGGTAAAGTAAATTAGCTATAAAACTTTAGGCTAATAAACTGTTCCATCACATCCAGGGTCCAGAGCTGCACGCTTCCCGCTCAGCTTGCTTTCTCCATGCTTACACAGTTTTCGACCCAACCTAGGAAATGATGTCACCCACATTTATTCTGGGTCTTCCCATATCACTGACATATTCGTGACAACCCTACAGACAAGCCCTCCAGAGAGCCCTCACTGAGGCTCTTCCCAGCTGACTTCTGACTGAGTCACGTTGACAAGACAGTCACATTCGCTTTTCTTTCCTAAAGTCTATTGACATGGTGTCTCTACAAGAGGAAAACTTATCTTTCCTCTAACTACAAGTCGACCTAGTAATTTGGAGATTTCCTTTAGTTCCTACCTATGAATAGTCTACAAATGGTACGTTAGAATCATCACCATCTGTCATTGTTTGGGTTGCTTAATGGTGGGGTCATTTATTTGGGGATCTCTGGATGAAAAGAAATGAATTAGAGAGATTAATGACTCACAGAAACTGTAACTTATAATTCAAGATCCTGTGTTTAGAGAAGCAGGGAAAGGCAGAGCCTAATCACAGAACTTCATTAGCAAAGAACTCTATAATTAAGTCTGCAATCTACTTCCTGTGTCATGAAACTCTGATACCTGAAGGCCACAGCATACAAAAATGAGCAAGTCACTATTCTCTCCATGGCCCCGACACACCCATCAGTCAACACAGCTTCTGCCCTGGAGCCCCTTGGCCTCAGTCACCACTAGCTTTTAATCCACATGGGGTGTGGCCCACCCCTAGGAGGGACGGGGTTATTGTACTTGGTGCCTCTTTCTCTGGCTTGTAAAATTGTTTAACAGAGATTTAACCACAAGTTCAATGTCCATTGGCTTCTGGTCAACAGAGTTCACCTTCCAGATTGCTTGACTTTAGTTTGGGAAAGATGTTTCTTATCCAACCACTGGGAATTTAAAAGTTTAGAGCACATAGCACTCATTGTACATGCCAGGTTTTGTCTTCCTGCTTTAGGAAGGTGTTGGATTCTGTATGACTCTATGGTTGGCCATTTAGTATGATTTGTTCTGTGGTGGTGAGCAATTATTTAGTTAAGTTATTATGCTACATTCTTACCTTCTAGTAAGAGTATCTGCTTCCCACAGTAAATCTTCCTTTTTATGACTTTAGAGATGACTTTCTGTGTGTTTGGTTTTCCTTGGCATCTGGGTTTAGAGACTCTGCAAACATCCCTGGGAGGAGAACCAGCTCCTTGCCTTGACATTGCCACACCACACACCCCTGTAGAGCCGAGCAGGCCTTTGCTCCTCAGGAGAGAGGCTCTTATGAACCAGTGACAGTACTATTAAGTATTGAAGGATGTGTGTGGGTCTCAGCAATCTGTTAAGAGAGCATTAGCACTCTTTCATGGAGGCAAAGAGAGAATAGAGTGTTATCACTCTCCCAGGTACCTGTACACACAAAAACATGCACACATGCGTATACACTCAACAGGGGCCCCACTACCTAGACAGCCTCATTGGGTTCCTCTTCTCACTTCACAGCTTCAGCAGCAGCCAAAAAGACCTGACACTTGCTGTCAAGAACTGCCAGGAAAGTTCCTGAACTTCACTTGGATAAATTTTGAATTCATTTAAAATTGTGTGTGTGTGTGTGTGTGTGTGTGAGAGAGAGAGAGAGACAGAGAGAGAGACAGAGAGAGAGACAGAGAGAGACAGAGACAGAGACAGAGAGAGAACCAGATGACAACCTTGAGAATCCTCCATTCTCTGGCTCCTCCACCTTGTTTCCTTGTTTTTACAGGGTGTCTCCCTGGTCTGGAGATTGCCAATTGGCCTAGGCTGGCTGGCCAGGGAACCCCAGGGATACATCTGTCTGCTTTGCTAGGCCTGGGATTCCAAATGTGCCCTGAGCCTAGTTGTGTTTTGTTTATTTTTTTAGTGTGGGTTTGGGGGACTGAACTCAGGTTTCTGGGCTCAGTATGATACTGAGTAAGCTACCTCCCTACTTTCTTTTGTATGTGACTCTTATTTCACACCATGCATGCTTATCTGCTTTAAAGTCAAAAACGATCACACAAAACAGAAAACCTAGCACTCCTTGTTTTATATTTATATAGCTACATTATCTTTGTTTTATAATCACCTATTCGTGTGAGTTGTGAACAACTTTCCAAAAAGCTTACAAACCCTGCCCAACTTGATTCTAAAAGCATAGCCCATGATAACCCTCAGGAATTATGAAAGGTTAAAACAAAAAATAAAATAAAGGCCCTCCTACTGTGAGCTGACTTGCTAAGTCTTCCTGTATGTCATGGACAGGATAATTTGGAAGCTGCTTCTCGGTTCTTATGAGTCATGCAATGAGTCACATTGCCAGCTCTAATTTTCTTACATCAATACATTTAAAAAAAAAAAAAAAGTAATTTACTCAGGGTCTGGGCAAATGGCTCAGAGGATGATACGTAGATGTAAGGACTAGAGTTCAGATCCTTAGCACCCACAGAAATGCAGTTGCCTATAGCCTTGAACTAGGGGGCAGAGAATGGGATCCTGGATCAACCTGGCTAGTTAGTCTAACTCCAGGATGCCCTACCTCAGTCAATGAAGTGGAGAGGGATGGAGTAAACACCTTTATACCAACCTCTGGCATGTGTGCGCACGCACACACACACACACACACGCTCAGCTAAGATGAGCCCTCAGCAAGCTTCATAAAGGACCCACACCAAGAGCTCCCTTCAATGCCTACACTGGATCTCTGGATCCATGTGTGAAGTAACTCTGCAGTAACACTGTGCCTGCATCCGGACAAGGCGGCAGGCGATACTGGACGCACATCAAGATAAAATGGGTTCTGTAAGAACCCCCAGTTCTACCATGTTAATCGCAGTGCAGAAACCCAGCCTGTATCATCACATGTGAATCTTTGAATAACATGAGATACCAATGACAATTACTTAATATTCAGTCATTTTAGAAAACGGATTATAAGAGGCGATGCTAATAAAAGCCAACACTCTAAAGCACTTCCTATGTACCTGATGAGAAGTAGCGTGAGCCTTTCCATGTAGTCTTCCACAAACACATGTCACAAGAACCCTATGAAGCAAGTGTTTTACAGCTCATTCCACAGATGTGGTAACTGAGGCACAGAGCTAAATAAACCACTCAACCTTGTTCAGGCGGCAAAGAGAAGGGAGACAAGTCAGGCCTGTGACTCGGATGCCTCTTGCGTCATCTATGCAAAGGCCCAGCACTCCACAGAGGTTTCCAGGTCTCCAGAGCCCAATCTGCTTTTTCCAGGCAGAGCTTCCTAAATTCCAGCAATGGTCACTAAGGAAATCCTCCTGTGTGCAGCAAGGTAATGGGAGTGCCTTTCACGTTATAACTATCTCAATGCAAGTGAACGAGTAGCCGTGAAAAAGAGATCTCAATTGCCTTCTCCTTTCTTAAGACGGCCTCTCCCAGGCATTGGGGGGTGGGTGGTAGTCACAGTAATAAAGAATCAGAAGAAGTTTATTACAGAGGATGCACATATAGTGCATTTGAAAGGATACAGAAAACTAATTCAAGAAAAAGGAGTGAAACAAAGAATCGTGACATATTTAACCTGGGCAATACGACAGCAGCCATAAAACCTCGGCAGCACTCAAGTGCAGCAGGTTTTGCAGGGGACCTGACAAGGCTTTGAATCACAAGGCCAGGCGGCTCTGACCTTTTGGGAGAGATTTTCTCCTCATACCGCTAACAAACTTAGACGATTTATTCCCCAGGCAAAGGTGAACTCCAAAGGGTAACCCACCTCTACGAACAACTTCTAGCACACACAAGGAGCAATTTTTTCTACGTGTTTATCCTCAGGGTACGATAAGGCTTTTTATCCCCAACTGTAATTGTACCATTGCAGGAGCCAAAGGTTCCTTGGTACCTGGTGCTTCCCAGGCTGCGGGACAGGGAGAGATATGAGCAGCAGCAGCCAAGGGGCAAACCAGAAGGGGGAGGATGGGCCAGGGACTCTCTGGGCTCCAAGGTGGCTCAGTGCAGAGAAGTGCAGACAGAGCAGGGACAGGAAAGGACCTCTGAAGAGACAGCTCAGAAAGAACAAGAAGAAGGCAGGTGAGAAGGTCTTGAGGGTCAGACAAGGCAGAGGAGGCTTCAAATGGATGCCAGTGTGTGACCAAGAGTCTCTAGATAACCTATAATGGTTAAAACTGCGAGCTGTTAACTGTTAAGATGCAATGAGCGTTCAGTCAGTCAGCCTCTGAATGCCCTGTCCCTTCCTCCTGACACAGGATGAGGAACCGACCTTCATGAATGAGTGGTAATAGCTTTGATGTTCACGTGGTGTTCTTTCCTTTAACCCAGCGGTTAGTGTGTAGACATGTAGGAGAGAGTTATGCACGTGTGTGAGTGAGTGTGTGTCTATGAGTGTGTGAGAGTGTGTCTGTAGTGAGTATTGTGGCTCTAGGTGTGTGTGTGTGTGTGTGTGTCCTTGAATAGTTCTTTCAGTTACTCAGAGGGAAGAGCCACAAGACTCAGGGGATACGTTGGATTGAGCACTGTCCGTATTGCCTTAGATGGAGTGACAAGCACCCTTAAAAGCCCATATTGTATTATTGTGTAACTGTTGAGGTCAGTTAGAAAACATCTCTCAAGCAAATTGCTGAATTAAAATGAAAAGAACATAGCTATGTTGTAAGAGTGATCTGGCCACAACGCAATGATAATTTAAGGAGTTAAGCAGAAAGGGCAAATGCTGGATTTAAACAGGGAGTTGGCAAAGAGAAGCAGCAGTCAGCTCTAAAAGAGGGGGGCTGGCATCTGAGGAAGACATGAGAAATCCTTACACGGTAAATCAGGGCACTCCGACCAGCAGGAATGAGGACAGTATGACTCCCTAAGTAGGTGAAAAGCTAGAACAACTGTAATCCTTACAGGAAGTGGGCGGGACACAGATTACCATAGACAAACAAGGTGACCCTGACAGGAAGTAATTGCTGTTAGCTAAATTCGCTCCCGAGTTCTTGAGAAGGGAAAAATACTGTGATGGAAATGGTGCACACAGGAAGCAGTCTCTTTTCTTTCTTTCTTTTATTTTAGGCTGACCTCGAACTCACAGAGATCCACCTGCCTCTGCCTCCCAAGTGCTGGGATTAAAGGCGTGCGCCACCACCGCCCAGGAAAGAAGAAGCTTCAGATAGGAATTTATGCTTCTCCCTAGAATGGAGACACTGAACTCAAAGGTAAAGATGGACAATATCTCTCCTGTTTTTTGGCCTCATTTTTATATGACCAGTTCTATACTGAGAAGAAGAAAAATGACTAGACCAAAGGCTTTGGTTCAAACCTTCATTCCCCTGGCTACTATTTTTTCTTTCCAGTCTAACTTGATCTCTCTGTTTTTAACTTCTTTAGTGCCTCTACTTCTGTCTGGGACGGGTCACATTGCACCCGGGCTATCAGATTCTTCTATTGTAACATAAGTAGGAACAATCTAGATCGTCACCGAAGTCACCTTTCAAATTTAGAATCTATGAAATGCCATCAAATTAATAAAACACAATCCTTGATACTTTTCTCCATGGGTCTCCTAAGGGTCCCATCAAAGACAGGATAGGGGACCTAGAAGACTTGGAGCTGAAGCCAGAGTATGTCTCACTGTAGAGCTGTTAGTCATCTAACCCAAAGCTATCCAGACAAGCCAGGGGCTCAGGTGGATGGCAAACAGTTTCTGCAGTGACCGTTGTCTTTAACTGTCACCCAAAACGTCCCTGGGCAATCTTTTCACATCTATCTCAGGCTCTTCTACAGCAAACTGATTCATCATAATTATCACTAATCTCGGCTATTGCTTCCCAGACTAGATTCCAAAACCTATTTGTGGATTGAGCAGTGGATACAGTGAGCGAATGTAATTTTTTGCTTGTTTGTTTTTGTTTCGAGACAGTCTCCCTAAGAAGCCCATGCTGGGTTCAGACCCAGGATCCACCTGTGCCTGCCTCCTAGGCCGACAGTTGTGTGCCACCCTGCTCCATTTTAAATTTATTTACGACGAAGTAAGAAATTGAGGGTTTTTCTCCCCACACCTCCTATTCTGCTTCCTTTTACCTCAATGCTGCAGACTGAGCTCAAGGTTTTACATATGTGAAGTGAGCACTCTACTCCTGACTATACCTCCAGCCTCATACCATGCTAGCTTAACAAATAACGCAACACAATCAAAAATGAAAACCTCAGACCATATCAAATATGGCGATTATATAATTCTGAGACTTCTTGCTCTGTTTACACACATACATATGTACATACGAATTGATGAATTCTCTTATAATAGTCCTGACTCATGGTTTAAAATGTATTTCTACTGCACATTGTGGCAAACAACCAAAGAAAGATGTGGAAATGCTATTCCAGACTCAGCATCAGAGGTGTGGCTATTCCAGACTCAGCATCAGAGGTGTGGCTATTCCAGACTCAGCATCAGAGGTGTGGCTATCCCCACAGCTCAGTTTCTGAGCAGCCAGGCAGAGTTGCTGGATCTTGAGCGATGGCTGTGACCCTCAGGAGCAGTGTGTCCATTAACTAAGTAAGTGACAGGGTTTAACATTCCCAACCCCAAAAGTATAAATATTAAAACACAAAGTTGCTTGAGTGTAGAAATGATATCATAAGTGGAAAATTCCACAGTTAATCTCATGTGATAGGTCCCAGTCAAAACAGACATGCTGAAAATATCGTTTAAAAGTGCCTTCATGCTCTGAGAATGAGGTGTGTATGAAACATAAGTGAAGTCTGTACTCAGACTCGGGCTTCATCCCTAACATACCTTCTTTGTTACACAGAGGGTTTTTTGGGTTTTGGTTTTAAAATCCCAAATGTGTCTGTAGCCAAGCAGCTTTGGTACAGGATGCTCAGCTTGTACCATGGGTGAGTTTGAAGTAGCCACTCAGAAATAAACCTTTGGTGGATTTATTTTCTCAATAAACCATCTCTACTACATGCCAAGATCAAAGAACTCGTCCATGTGACTACTTTATTGAATAAAGAAACAGATGGTAATTTATAATAAAAATTCCAGTTGACCTCCTGGAAGTCAGTGACTGCACTCTTTTGTTTTGTAAAGAAAACTTCCAGGGAAATTTTTCTTTGAAATCTGGCTGTGAATGTTTTAAACAGACAGAGCATTCACTTAAGGAAGGCCTCATGTGAGGAAATGGGTATTGCTTAAATACCTTCCCCCGGCATGACTCAGTACAGTAAAGAACCTTGCAGGCATGCAGGCTCCTTTACGGTTTCCTATATGGCCTGAGGTTTCTGCTTTTGCTTCTATTTCGAGCATCCTTCCTGTACGTCAGAGAAGGGGGCTTCCTACAAAGGAGGAAACAAAACCAGCGGTAGTGATCACGAAATTGAGAAGGAATACCCCCACACACACACAATCGCGCACACACACACAAACCAAACACACAACCACTGTAGACTGGGGAGTCGGATTCATAATGCAATGGGCACTCGGATCCTTTAGTTCTTTAGCCCAACATTTTATGCTCTTTCAGAGTTCAGCCAGGGGTAGCAGCAACCTATGGCTCTCTGAGATGTCTTCCTCTAACCATTTCATATTTTCAGTGAAGAAACTAAGGTTTAAAGAAAGCAATCAAAACCCCCTGTTACCTGCAGAAATGTCTAACATGTCCCTGGATTGCGTTAGCTTAACCTCCTGCATTTAGAGGCTTTCTTGAGGATATCTTGAATCCATGGATTCTGGAATACTCTGGGATTCTAAACCTGCAACTGGGTTCCCAAACATCAACCTGTTTGTCCCCCTTGGCAGAAATGTATGGTGCAAAGGATACAATTGGATTTTTAAATGTTTAAATTGGATTGTCCTTGCTGTGTGTCTCTTGCAGGGGAGTAAAAACTTATTTTTCTCAAATATATTTGTGAAGAAGATCGATGCCAAACAGATTTCCCTCTTCCTGGACATTCAAGTGTAGGACATTTCTCGATTCATTTGGGCACTGAAAGGTGACACCGTTGTCTGTTAGGGGAGATTATGAAACAATACGCCTGGTCCAATGGTGTTTCCACTCCTTTACCCGGAGACTAAGGATTTTACTAATTTTATTTTATCTGAGTTGGGAAATACGGATGATTAAGAAAATCAGTAGCCTTTTTTTTTTTTTCAAAAAAGTCACTATTTTGAATAAGAAAAGGAATGTAGTTTTCAATACACAGTAGAGCAAAAGGAGGAAAAAGCTTTTGACATCTGAGTGAACCAAACACCATCAGCTGTCTTTGATTAGTATTTCCCCCGTTTGCTGTCAAGACGATTTCCATGCAAATGAGATCTGTTTTCTCAGTTCATATCTTGGTAAAATATGTTTTACTAAAAAAATAACTTTCTCTTGATAGTATGGTTAAAACTAACAAAATGTTCAGAAAAAAATGTTTTTCAACAGTCTGAAGAAAGAACTATTTTGTTTGAAATACAAAAGTTCATGAAAATAAGTAAAACACAGAGATATACTGGTACGAATAAAGACTAACACTTCATTCATTCACTGCATTATATAATAACCGAACTATAAATAAAGACTGGATAGCAGGGCAAGAAATATTTATGGCATATTAAGTGAGGTTACGGATCTCTATGAAACAAAATCCCTAAAAAAACAGAAATAAGCATTTTTTTAAAGAGTGTGTCAAAACTGAAGTCAAATAAATCTGGGGTTTTATCTCTGTTTTTTTACAATTGATTTAATTTTATGTGCATTGGTGTGTTGCTTGTATGCATGTCTGTATGAAGGTATCAGATCCCCTGGCACTAGAACTGGAGTTACCTACAGTCTTGAGCTGCCATGTGGGTGCTGGGAATTGAACCTGGGTCCTCTGAAAGAGCAACCAGTGCTCTCAACTACTGAACCATTTTGCCAGCCCCATAAATATAAGGGCTTTAAAAGATAATAATATTTGCAATAGAACTCTTGGATAATGTTTTTGATATTACTTTTAGTTGTCTTTATTGTTTTAAAAAAAATTGTAAAATAGGTAATGTCTCACACCTTTAATCCCAGTACTTGAGAAGTAGAGGCAAGGGGATCATAAATTCAAGGTCAGCATAGGCGCTACAGAGTTAGACACTCTGTCAAAATAAATGTGTAAGATAAACATAAATTAAAATTTTTAGAAGTCATAAATGTGTTTTGACGTGGGAGGGAAAATCTACCCTTCCTTTCTGTAACTATTTTTGCTACCAATTTTGTGTTGATGAAGTCACCATTGTCCCGGACTTCCTCAATTTATGCTGAAGTATTTCATTATTCCCGAATGCACCTAGATCAGAGATAAGAATATAAATAAAACCAAATCAGCTTTTAGCATCCGGCTGACCCTGAAGAGTCCACACACAAGAACCCAGACTGACAGGCCCAATAGCTGAAGTTCGGGTCTCCAGACTCACAGCCCCGAAGGCTGAAGTTAGGTGTCTTTCTCTTCTATTGGATCAGAACTGGTTCCTGCTGCCTTGCCCATGGCTTTGTGTGCACAGCTATTTACCACCAAACCCTCAGTAGATTAGAGATTATAAATCCGAAGGAGAATGTAGGGGATACAGCAGCTGCAGAGAGCATGGCAACAAGGAAGGGAATAGAACGACATAAAATAAAACTCCAGCGAAAAGCCCTTAAGCCAGTGGTTCTCAACCTGTGGGTCACAACTCCTTTGGGGGGGGGGCACTAAATAACCCTTTCTCAGTGGTCATTTATTACCATAAGAAAACATAGATATTTACATTACAGTTCATAACCGTAACAAAAGTACAGTTATGAAGCAGCAATGAAATAATTTTAGGGTTGGGGGTCACCACAACATAAGGAATTGTATTAAAGGGCTACAGCATTAGGAAGGTTGAGGACCGCTGCTTGAAGCACCTAGGTGATGAAGGAAGGGCTCACATTATGCAGGCTAGCTCACATCCTTCAGAAGGATCCAGACTATCACTACAGATGTGCAGAGAACAATCTCAATTTGAACAAGAGTCAACGCTGAGTAGCGAAAGAAAGGCAAAGCTAAAATCCAAGTATACTTTTTAAAAAATAAATCAAAGGATGTATTATGCTATTTAATAGAATTTTTTTACATAAAACACTAAAAACACTCCAGCACTTCAAAAGGTAAGTTAATTTTGCTATTTTTAGCCATTTCTTCCTTTTTCTCATCATTTGAGAACAATTTATGTTCTGCAGGTAGTGAAGCAATGTCAGGGCCAGTCCATTAACAGCCCCTCCACAGACTGAGACCATACGGATGGAAGATAAGGGCAGCTAACGGCAAGATTATTACCAAACTGTCCCATCTTTGTTTCCTAGGGATGTCGGTCACATTATCCACTGCAGGTTAATCAGTGTCTCACACTAGCAAGTCAGGAAATTACCCCTGGAGAGGCAACTCTGTGGCTGCCTCACGTGACACGGAGTTGCCCTTTGTGTGGCACCAGCGGATCTGTGGTTAGGCATCACCTGATTACCACAGTCCAAGCGGAAACGTAAAATTTGGGGGTGGATCTCCATTCAGGAGATGCTAACGGCATTTACAAACTGCTAACACAGAATCCCCAAATTTTCTGTCATCACGGGATAAACTGCATTCCTCAAAATGAGTTATGAGAGAACTCCGAAGTCAAGGTCCAGCTGGGTGTACTCTGGGCTGCTGGCCTGGGGTGGAGGGTGGGGGGCGCTTGCTCCTCTTCTCACCCTGTTCCTCCGATTTGCAGCTCCGGTTTTCTCCTGTGAGTTTCGCTTTTGCTAACGCCAGCCATGCTCTGCTCTGCCCTCAGATTTTCCATTTCCCCAGTGAGTCTGGAGGGCGTCTTACTCCCTGCCTCCTGCAGCTACTTGGCCACCGTCCGGTGGGTGGGGTGCCTCTTGTCAAGGACTGTCTGGGTCAGAAGTGACTGGGCCGATGCTCAGCTGGAGAGGCAGACGCGCTGTCTCCAGCTGCAGGGCCAAGAGATAAAGGGCTTTCAATGTCCCTTTCTCCTCCTCACTGGAAAAGGGATCGTAGAAAGTTCTCTCTCCAGTCTGCCCCTCGCTCGCCCATGAGAGCTCTGCGCTCTCTGATTTCTGGACGGAAGATGTGTACAGAAAGTTATGACCAACTGTCATTGATACCCGTGAACTACCGAGAAAAGGTCTACCCATGTAAAACGTCTCATCCCAGTCAAAACATTCACGATATCTTCTAGCCAATGTGTCACGTCCCACTCAATTCCTGAACTTCACAGAACTTTTGTTGCCAGATTCCCGTCTCCCTTGGAGCCAAAGTCAGCAATCCCACGGTGACTTCCTGAGGACACAGTTTCTCCCCAGAGCAGCTGGATTTTGCTTCTAGCCCGTTTCTACTTGTTCCAGCTTCTAGTTTTCTTTTCCCTTTTCATCCATCCTTAGCATCCTCTCGAGGCCTGTACCAATTCCTACCCCAGTGTCTTTCCCACGTTCTCCCCCTTTCCCATCCGCCCCTCCCCAACACTCCCGTCATGCTCCCATCTGAATCTTTTCTCATGCTCTTTCTGGTACTCTCTGTTCATGATCCTTAGCTCTCCTGTCCTTCATGTTCTGTTTATCTTTCTTTTCTTCCAGAACTAAATGCAATAAGGAGGGAGGAGACATGGCGTTGTCCTGCCTGTGAAGCTTTGTCCCTCTCACTTGAACAAAAATAATCGCTGCCAGTAAGATTGCTCAATACTTGCTAAATGTTTGCAAAAGGATAGGAAACAGGACAAAAAGTACTCAGCTGAGCCTGGGGTTTAAATATGATACTGCACTCAAGAAGAGACGGGGCTTTTAACTGATAAGAAGCCAAAGTTGGGAAGCTCAGCCTTGTTATTCTGAGGGTCTGTTCTATTTCAACTGTTCACTTAATATGGGGTAGTTTATCATTTCTTTGTGTGATTTTTGCTTTTTAAAATTATGGCATATTTAAGATGGGGCCTAGCAGGTCACACCTTTAATTCCAGCACTCCAGATGCAGAGGCAGGAGGATCTCTGTCAGTTTGAGGACAGCCTGGTCAACATAGTGAGTACTAGGACAGACAGAGCTACACAGTGAGAGCCTGTCTCAAAACAAACAAACAAAACACTAAACTAAAGTTATTACATAGTTTTCATAATAGCCTAAGTCCATTGTAGAAAAATTAAAGTACATAAAGATACAGCACAGAAGGTTATTCTGTAATTTCCCCAATTGTTGACTATTTTCTTAGATGTAATCACCTTTATTCATCACGTACCTATACATTTATGTATAATGCATTGTTCATAATGGCTATATATGTGTATTTCATATATGTAGCTATTTTGATATTGGAGAACACACTGTACACATTATAATGAAACCTGGTCCATTCACCCAACAATATATAGTATAGATAACTCCTGCTAAGCACCGATAAACCTGCTTTAGTTTCCTCCCCAACTGTAGAACTCTGTTCTAGTAATATACTGTATTTGAGTAACTCTGGGGCATTTTAGTCTTTAGAAACTTGATAATATTAAAGATTACTGAAGAGGGCCAGCAAGATAGCTCAAGGGTAAAGGTTTACCATTTAAGCCTAATGGTCTAAATTTCATCCCCGGAGCCCTTGATGGAAGATCTCCATATGCATGCCCTGGTACACGGGCATCCACACATCCATAGTCCATACAGACACATGCAAGTGAACACACACTCATATGTATCCATGGTCCATACAGACACATTCAAGTGCACACACACTCATACACACAATAATACATAAAAACTTAAAATTGACCAAGACTTTAGAGAGCTCTTATTTATATATCAATATAAATGCCAAATTATTAGAAACTAATCTTGATAAATTTTACAAGTATTTTAATGAAGTAATGCATAATTATATCTTAAATTAACAAAAGTATTTTATGAAAATTAAAACTAATCACATTTCCCATGATAAAACAACCTAGTAAAGAAAAGTGACATTGCTTTATAAAATTTATAAATCTCTTTGATTTTTGGCCTAATTAAATGCTAGAACTCATGTATTTGCTTCTGCGTTCAATCTGTCACAAATATTGTTTTAGTAAATTATACAAAGAAAATCTGCTGACATGCAGATCTGTTGCTGGTAAGGGAGGAGTGTTGTAATAACACAGCCAGGCAGTGGTGGCGCATGCCTTCAGTCCCAGCATTTACTCACAGAGGCAGGGGGATCCCGAGTTCGCGGCCAGTCTGGTCTAGAGGAGTTCCAGGACAGCCAGGGCTTCACAAAGAAACCCTGTCTTGAAAATCAGGAGCAGAAGGAGAGGGAGCAGGAGCAAGGAACTCAGGACCACGAGGGGTACACCCATAC
>NC_022027.1:49631418-49636478 GCF_000317375.1 Microtus ochrogaster
AAAAAAAAGAAACCCTGTCTTGAAAACAACAAAAAAGAGCAAAACAACAACAACAAAAGACTTTTCTGGATCATTATGGTTAATCTTCTCTGGCCAGACTAAAACTCAATATATTAGTAATTTCCTAAGTTTAGTTCCAATAGAGAATCTGAAAATATATCGGGAAACTTCTGCCTTATCACATTAAGACACAATCTGCTGTTCCATCTTACATCTCTGAGCAGATCATTTGACCATGCCTGATTTTTGTTACTCATTCTGAACATAAGTTCATGTTAGGCACAGTTTCTAAATGCTGATGAATTTTATTATGTTGTAACATAAAATTACATTCATGTATCACCATCAGTATTTCCCCAAAGTTTTCAGAGAGAGTCTCGTAATGTTCATGGGGCAAACACAAGGTTTCCAAAACTCTAATTTTCTCTTGAAAGCTCAGATTTTGCCATTGTCAATAAACATGGCTCATTTTATGGATTTTTTTTCGAAGTGATACAATTTTCTTCACGAATTTTTGTATGTCTGGCAAATAACCAGTTCCTAAGACATATGGTTTGCCTTTGATCTTTCAGTCAACCCAAGGGGTCTAAAGACTGCATTTTGAAAACGGCTCTACAACACGTTTCAACAGGCCCATCTTCAACACATAGATTTCCCTTTGGTCTTTTGCTAAAAGAAACCTCCATAGTAAATATCCTTAAGCTACTGTTTCTTGATGTTTTATTTTCTCTGTGTGTTTAAGTGTTCTAGCTTCAATAAAATTAAAAAGCTGCAAACCTCTTGCTCCCATCTCTCATCATGACTACTTAAGTATTTGTTGACAGGACGGATGAAGACCTGCGAAACGCAAACACCAACCAGCACTCGGTGTCAATAGCTTCCTTGGGTAGATGAAGGCCTCAGCTGACCTGTATTTAGGGATTCAGAGAAAGAGTAAAAGAATTTGGGCAGGACAGTCTGTGATCTTCATTCCTGCACTTTGAGACTTTTCTCAAGTTGTGTTCCTCATGATAAGACATCAGTTATTTTAAAACTTTCCTTTCATTAGTTTTTAGATGTCCTTCATGTAGTGTGGCCAAAATCAAATATGCATGCATGAGGAAAAAGACCCTCCCCCGGGCAGCACAATAAATGTGTTCCTCATACATGGAGTTCTGGGTGGACTGTGTGCATGTTTGAGCATCTCAGAGGTAACACCATAGTTAATTATCTGTCATCAATTGGCTCGTATTTTTAAAGGTTGTTTATTATCAATGTTCTACCTAGATTTATTATTAGGTATTGCAAGCAGGTGCCTATAGTTGGAGGTTATTGATGCTGGGGGAGCTAATCCGTTCAATACTGATGTTCTGAACACTTTGTAAAGCTGACTCTCGGTTTATCATGTGCTGGCTCCAGGCTACCTTCTGATGATCGGAAGCCCTTAATCATAACATCACTTTAATGAGAATGCACATTTCATGTTTAGGTGCATGGAGGGATCCATGCCAAGCAGAGACGAAAACAGCAGAGATGCTCAAACATGCACACATTCCACAGCTCACCATTTATGACAACACATTTATTGTACTGGCTGTGGGAGGGCATTTTTCCTCATGCATGCATATTTGATTTTGGACACACTACGTGAAGGACATCTAAAAACTACTAGCGAAAGGAAAAGTTTTAATATAACTGATGTCTTATCATGAGGAAAACAACGAGAAAAATCTCGAAGTGTGGCAATGGTCAAGCCATAGAAGTGACTAAGAACCTGTATCCAGGCAACTGTACCGATCTTATAGGTATTTGAGATGTCCTTCATTGTGATAGGACATAGCATCACTGTTGCTTGCTCCATCCATGACTTAAGATCATAATCTGCTACATAGATAAGCTGTGTTTGGTGGTCCTGGCAATGGGGTTCACGGTTCTCTTAGTTGACTTTCAGAAATGGGTGACACAGAGACAGGTGATGGTACACTGTCTGGGTAAACAATGGCTCTGAAATGGGGAAGTCTGAGAAGGTATTAATACTGTACGCTTCAGTTCACTCTAAAGGAAGAGCAAGTCTTGGAGACTCATTTCTGCACATCTTCTTGTTTCAGCTAAGATTCTTCAAGGGTTTGCTATTATTTTTGGATATATATATATATATATATATATATATATATATATATATATATATATATATATATATATATATATATATTTTTTTTTTTGAGGTAGGGTTTTACTATGTAGCTCTGGCTAAACTGGAACTCCTATCCAGTCTGGATAAGATAATCCTCTGACTCGGGGATTTCTCAGAGCACAGATTCTTCAGACAATCCATTCTCAACAACAATGGGGAAGATGCGGCTGACTTTCTGAGAAACCTGGCTGTGCTCTATGGGCCAGGGTGGAGGAATTAATCCGTGTTTCTTTCTTTTGAGAAGGAATCACATTTTATCTCTGAAAGTGGCTATTCCATCCCCAGCTCTACCCAGGTACCTTCACACACACACACACCCATACACACACACACACACACACACACACACACACACAGATGGCATCGTGGAGCATTTAACAAGCAGAGTGTAACTTTCGTGGTTGCTTCTTAATTTATTTTTTTAAATAAAAAAATTTATTTTTTATTGTGTTGGTAACAACGTGATATAATTTGTTAAAGAAAAATTCCAGGAGAGCAGCTAATTTCATAGATGGCAAAGAGAAGTCAGCGCCAGAACCTAATTTGTCAGTTGCTTCATGTAAGAGCAGAAGCCCCAAGAGCCGGTTGTGTACCCCTGATGCTTTCTGAAAACCTAACCTCTCGATTAACTAATTTTCTTTTAAATCATTGTGCTTAATGCAGGCCAGCATCTGCTCAGGCATTAACTGTGAGACGGTCTAGATCAAAGGGCCTGTAATTATCTCAGACTTCTTCAGAACTTCAATTTCATCAGCTCAGCTAATGAGATAAAGAGAGATCTTAGGAATAGGTGCTGAATAAACCCCTCTAGGTATACAAAGCATAAAGGAAGACGCTTCTAACTCACCACACACACACACACACACACGCACACACGTGCGCGCGCACACACACACACACACACACACACACACACTTGTTTGTTTCTATTACCCTTAAAAAGAATGTGATAAACCATTTTGTTCTTAGCTAACAACATGAAAAGGTTTCATGTGAAAGTTACTAGAACATTAGAGGCAGCTCAAACATATACTTGACTTTTATCAAGATATCAAAGCATCTTTAGAAAATAGGGAATATGAAATGAAGATTTAAGTTCATTCTAGCCTTAAGAACATATAACTCTGAATATATAACTGAATCATATCTTTCATGTTTTTTGGGGGGTGGGGTGGGGACCCGAGACAGTGCCTGCCTAGCAGGTGGCAGGTGTTCCATGTTTCCCACAGATAGGTAAGTATTTTAAGGTCTCATGGCATCTCCACAAGTGTAAGGGAACTACAAGGATGTGCTGCAGTTGAGCAACCCAGGTGGTGCACACTTATAATCCCTCTACTTGGCAGACTGAGGTAGAAGGATTTCATGTCCCCTGTGTTTATATTTAGAATTTTCATCTCAGTTTTGGGATGACATTTTAAGTTCTCGCTGAAGAGAGGAGGCATTTTGAAAGACTGAATGGCATGCAAGATTAGCAGCTGTTCTTCAATAGTAAAATAAATACGGAATGAGCCTTGAGACCAAGTCAAAGGATTTTTGTTGGAGTCCAGTTTGTAGCTTCCAAGAGGCTCCATGCACAGAAGTTTACATATTGCAAGTGCACTGGATTTATGTGTGTTTCCACACCTACAAATGACTAACCTCCCCCCCATCCCCTTTCATTTCCTCCAGGTTAAGCAAGGCTGGATTCAAAGTATACAGGGTCTTTTTTCCCTGCCTGGGGCAGGGGAGACTTTCATTTCAGTTTGAAGCCCCGTGTTTGAATGAAATTTCAGTATTCAAAGATGTCTTTCCTTATCTTCCATAGGGTAGATCTGATTTTCTGTTTCTCCCATCATCAACTTGACTTTAACCTAAAGAATTTCTTCTCTTCTTAAGATCATGTTTATCCACCAAGAGCAAACACAGCAGAAGGAAAGAAGCAAAAGCTTCTTTGTAGAGACAAACAGCTAGATTGAATGAGATTTGACTCCAGGTCTGGAGAGCCCATATTCCCTGGCATCTCTACTATAAAACCAAATGGAGCCGACAATCTTCAGTGTGTAAGCAAAATCCCTTCACAAAATGTAATTCATAGCAAAATGATGGTTTACTGGAACCTGGGGAATTGGGGTCTATGTCAAGACAACAGGGTATGATTTTAACAAGTTCTGGAGTCTGAAGGCTTTGCAGGAATTTGCAGTTAGACAGAACATTTCAAGCCCTGCAATCAACAGCTCTGGCTTGCAATCGGAGGCCTTTATTTATGTGGTTCAGGCAAGGTACCATCCCTGAAGGCTGCAATTGTTCTGGAACAAGAGCCAGGGGAAGAAGCATTGTGACCACCATCTTACCCTGAAGTTGAGCCAGCATCAAACTTTATAAATCAAATTGGTACTGAATTACAAGGTCATTTGGTTGAAATACAATCATTATTTTCTCTATTAGTGTGGGGGATCAAACCTCATGTTTGATGCAGGCTAGGCAAGTACTGAGATACATTACCATTCTTTAAACCAAACAAGCAAGCAAACATTTTTCAAGTACACTATGCTTTTGATTATAAACTATGTGTCCACATTGGACTGAAGAGATTGTCTAGTGGTTAAGAATATATATAGCCATGTCCTTTGCCTTGCAGAAGCTTCTCAGTTTCAGGAGGTCCCATGAATTGATTGTTGCTCTCAGTGTCTGTGCTACTGGGGTTATATTTAGGAAGTGGTCTCCTCTGCCAATGTATTCAAGGCTACTTTCCATTCTCACTTGTATCAAGTTCAGTATAAATGGATTTATTTTGAGGTCTTTGATCTACTTGGACTTGAGTTTTTCACAAGATGATAGATAAGGATCTATTTGCAAACTTCTACACGTGGACAACAAATGCCGGTACCATTTGTTGAAGATGCTTTCT
>NC_022027.1:49637448-49669469 GCF_000317375.1 Microtus ochrogaster
ATACGAAGAGAGAGTGGACAGCCTTGTCTTATTCCTAATTTTAGTGGAATTGCTTTGAATTTATCTCCCTTTAATTTGATGTTGGCTGTCAACTTGCTCTAAATTGCCTTTATTATGATTAGGTATGTTTGTTGTATCCCTGATCTCTCCAAGACCTCTGCATGTAGGCGACAGTTGTATAGCTTGGTCTGTTTGAGGGGGCCCTAGAACCTATCCCTAGTGTATGAGCTTTGTTTCTTGGAGCCCATTCCCTATGGTGGAATGCCTTGCTCAACCTTGATGCATGGGTGGCGGGGGGGTTGGTTCTACCTCAAGGTAATGTGCCAGGCTTTGTGGACTCCCCATGGGAGGCCTTACCTTTTGGGAGGAGTAGATGAGGTGGGTTGAGGGGGAGGTGGGGGAAATGGGAGGAGGGGAAGGAGGGGGAACTGTGGCTGGTAAAATGAATAAAAAAATTAAAATAACAAAAAGAAAGAGGAAAGAAAAGAACATATACTGCTCTTGTAGAGGACCTGAGTTTGGTTCCTAGAAACTATGTAGGATCATATGACTTCATCATATGACTTATGACTTCAGCTCTGGGAGGATCTAGTGCCAAGCCTCGTGTGCACATCCATGTGCATGCACATACCCCTACACACACACACACACACACACACACACACACACACACAATAAATAAATAAGTAGTCATTTAAAAATGTATCTATTGAAGGAAAAAATCATAATAATAAAACCAATGTTCCATTGCTATGAAGGGAAATCCTGACCAAGGTAACTCTTCAAAGGAAAACATTTAATTGGGGCTGGCTTACAGGTTCAGAGGTTTAGTTCATTATCAACACGGTGGCACACGGGCAGACACGGTGCTGGAAGGGGAGCTGAGGGTTCTACATCTGAATCAGCAGGCAGCAGGAAGAGAGAGACACTGGGTCTGGCTTCCGCATTTGAAATCGTAAAGCCCAGTCCCAGTGGCACACTTCCTCTAACCAGGTCACAGCTACTCCAACAAGACCATACCCTTTAATAGCACTACTTCCAGGTAACCAAACATTGAAATCTATGAGCTTACAAGGGACATTCCTATTCAAACCACCGTGATGAAATAAAATAATTTTTTATCATATCAACTGCAGCTAATATTTTGACATAGTTTTCTAATCATTTCTATTCATCCCCATTTCCACACAGTGTTTAAGTACTAGACACACTTCCAGATCTTTGTGCATAGACACATGCCCTGGGCCTTCCTGACTTCTCTCTCTCGGCCACGGGACTCTGAGAGGCTCACTGGTAAGCTAATGGAGAGCCTGCAACTTGTGAGCTGACTCAAAAGCCGAGCTGAGCCCAGCAGTTTAGGAATTTAGAACCAGGGAATGAAAGCTGGAATCAACTAGCAATGTGGCTGACACGGACAGATGGAAGATGTACTAGAAGCCCAAGAAAAGCAGATCACAGGTAGGAGGAAGACAGAAGGTGGCAAAATCGGCTTCACGAGAAGAGCTCAGAGTGGTAGAGAAAGTGGGTGGAGCAGACACTCAGGAAAAGATTCCAAGGAAAATCCAGGAGCCCAAAAGAGGATCCCTATGCTCCAGAAATTTCCAGATTAAATTTGCAAGAGGCCTATCTACCATTGATTTCTATGCTTCCATTGTCAACAGACTTCTGATACACACATACTTAAAAGCTCTTCCATCTGAACTGGCCAATGCTATTGGCTGCCAAAAAAGACTTAACCCTCTCATATTTAAATGTCAGCATTTCTGTCAACTGTTACAGTCCCATATACCATAAACCCATACTTGTGGACGGTTAAATCTTTTTTACAGTATGCACCTAGTGCTTAAAGATCATAAGACATGATACAGTTGTTTACCATAAATATTAAAGTTATTCTGTAGGTACTAAGAAATATAAGAGCTGCAGTAGCCTAAATAATTTTTTTTTAAAAAAATATATTTTTTAAGGATAACTTCTCCTATTAGAAGTAGCAACACACTTGGGGCTGGAGAGATAGCTCAGCAGTTAAGAGCATCTACTGTTTTTCCAGAGATCCCTAGTTCAATTCCCTGCATCTACATGACAGTTTACAACTGTCTGTTCCAGGGGATCTGACACCTTCACACCAATGCACAAAAAATAAATTTAAATAAAATTTTAAAAAGAAGTAGCAACACACACACACAGAGAGAGAGAGAGAGAGAGAGAGAGAGAGATCAATTTAGTATGGAAAAAATCCAACTTAAATAGAAAAGTTTTCCTTGAGTACTGTTTTCCTAACTGTGCCCACTATTTTTATCAAAGGGTGTTTTCCAGTTCTCGCATGTATTATAATTCACACTAGGGCCAACATAACCCCGCTCTAACCTGATCGTTGTCCCAGGGACAAGATGATCTGGGATAAAAAGTAGCTAAGAAATATGGTGGCCAGGTTAGGACCCCAGGAACAACACATGTACTGTATCCAACATCTCCATTTTCTTTCTAACAGAAAGCCTGAGCAAATTAAAAAAAAAAAATGTCCTAAGTGTCATTTCTAAGAACAGCAGAAACTGTACCAAGTCAGCTTGACACCAACCCTCAGTAACACCCCAAGCAAGCTGTGAAGAATCTTGGTTCTGTTCTGTTTCAAAAGTACAATATCAAATGCTGGGAAAGAAAGTTTGCAACCTTTTCCAACCTTCTCTGTTGCAAAATGTATAAACACGGTCACTTGACTGAGGTCCAGTGGTCCCAGCATAATAAAACCATTTGCTCTGTCTTCCTTCACACCTCTGAGCCCACACGTTCCCTCACAGCCCCACCAGCACAGACTAGCAAATTCGGATAGAGACCGTGATTTTACCCAAGGCACCAGGGCCCTCCACAGGGGGACGACAGTCTTTCTTCCAGTGCGT
Organism: Microtus ochrogaster; assembly: GCF_000317375.1. Lineage (NCBI taxonomy): Eukaryota > Metazoa > Chordata > Mammalia > Rodentia > Cricetidae > Microtus > Microtus ochrogaster. The sequence goes on from NC_022027.1 coordinate 49,640,346, forward strand.
TGCTTTCTGATTTTCCTGAGAACGAACGATTGGCACCGTGAAGTAGCTAAACAGCCTACGAGGGAAGGATTTCAGGTTTTAGTATTTACTTGGAATCATTCAAGAGCAATCATGAGCTCAGGGATGTAGTTCCTTGGTACAGTATTTGCCTAGCATGTTCGAGGGCCTGGGTTAAATCCCCAGCCTGGAAGAAGAAAAGTATCGTGGTTCTACGTAACTCAAAATTTAATTCTGAAAGAGTGCAAGGTGCATAGAGTGTTCTCTAAAGGGTCAAGCTAGTCACAAAAGTCTTGCTTTGGCTTGCTGGTCCGGTAGGCAACAAGATAAAGTGAACAGACAAATGGAAAGATCACAGACTTGGGCTCAAATGTCATACAAGTTCCTCATCACTGGATTTTTTAGCTTCTTCATCTATAATAGTGTATTCTTGATGTAGGAGACATTTAGTATGATAAGATGTATGTTCTGTGTTAATGATAATGAGACTAGGAGATGTTTTGTATGTGTAGATAGTGGCCTCCACAGACAAAGGTCAATAGAACTGTCTCATGTGTTCCATAGTTAGTTATGGGCTAACCATTGCTTCTCCCTGTTGTAAGATTTCCTTTGGTGATTCTCCCTTTACCCATACTCACAGGTGGGTATGTCTTACATTCTTCTGAGTGTCTCAAATGTCTTTAATAAAATATCCAATTCTGCTTCATAAAAGTTTTCCTTGATAATCTTCCAACCAAAATATAAGACTTTTATTGTCTATCTTTCACTTTCAATTATAGAGAATGTGCACTTCTGTTAGAAAACCCTAGGGGGAGCAAATATTGGAATTGATTTTTTAAAAAAATTTAGTATGGTATCCCAATTAAAAAATAAATATTTAAAAACTCATGCTATTCTATATATTAACAGGGAAGAAATTAACTTACTGATGATGGTGTTAGTATAATTGATCGAGAGCTTCACTCTGTCTTAGACATCAGAAGTCATTAATCCTATGGTTGTTAAGGGTTAAAGGAAACCACCAACACACAGAGGCCACCGAAGAAGAGAGAGATGATAGCATTGGGTGACTTCAATGAGCACACACCAGCACACATCCCTTTCTCTAGTTCACCAGGAGCGGCAGAGATAGACACATGTGGACACTTATTTACATGGCGAACAGAGTTGTAATGCCATCGGTGACAGGACATGGACAACTTCTGGCCAGAGCTGACAGGAGCAGCCTGATTCACTGGGTGCTCAGGCCTCGCTGCGCTGCATCTAATGTTACACACTGTGTGTGTTTAAAGAAAACAGCTTCCCAACTATAAGGGGTCTACTTATAAATCTAAGTTTTTTAAGTTGTTATACCTGCTGCTTACAATGCAAATTCTGATGTCAATTAATATAAAAGAGAATCTATTTTTAAAATCTCAACTAATTAATCTTTTGGACCATGTTAGAAACATTATGTTATTCTTCTTCCTTCATTCTCTTCCTTCTTCCTTCCTTTCTTCCTTCCTTCCTTTCTTCCTGAGAGTCTCATTATGTAGTCCAGGATAGCCCAGAACTTGCTGTGCCGCCCTCCCCCCCAGGATGACCTCAACCCTCTGAATATCCCTGCTCCATGCACAAAGCACTGTTTAGTCACAGAGTTTTACAAAGTTCTACGAAAGCCTTTAAAAAAAATCAATGGCCAATAGAAAAAATGTGACAGTATTGTATTTACTGTTATTATTTATTATTCAAGCCCCAGAACCATAGAACCACAGGGTAGGATGGAAAACACAATGCTGTACAGTCATCTCTAACCTCCACATGTACAGTGGGACACAGATACAGCCAAACAATACCCAGAAAGGGAGGGCGAGGAAGAGTGGCAATACAAAAAGAAAAGCAAGGAAAACGGGAGAGGGGAAAGAGAGGGATTGTACAACCCAACAGCTAAACACGAGCTTTCGATTTCTCCTGCGGTGCTGTACATTTCTAAGGAAAGGTTTTACACAGAGTTGTTGGGATTCAAATAGAAAAACGGACCAAGGATATAAACAAATACAAGAGAGGAGCAGACAGACAAAAAGAACTCAATAGGCAAACAAGAAAAAAATCAGTGCAACTGGTGAGCGCATACTACAAATAAAGCCACCGGGAGAAAATCAAAATGGTGATAGTTGGTGCTGCTGCTGATTCCAGCAGGTTGGCATCCTTACAAATTGCTAGGACGCATACAGATAGAACAATCTTTGTGAAATAGAATTTAGGCTTTGTAAGCTCCCTTCGCCACTTACTCTGGGGGTAGTCACACAAACACACAGCTCTATCTATGAACAAGTATTTCACGGCTTATCTTTAGCACTATCTATAAGGATGAAAGTTAGAAACGGAAAAATGTCCAGAATCAATTACTGTTAAACATTACTAAGCTATAGCAATATGTTCACACACTAGCAATTGAAACATTATTTTGAAATCCATTGAATGACATTTTTAAATACTCACACTGTAATGTGAAGGGGACACACGCTGGGAAGGAAACGGAACATGTTGAAAAATATGTTATGCAACACAGATGTATACATAAGAAGGAAGAAGTATGTCAAAATAGTCACCGTGGTTATTTTTGTGGAAATTTTTATTTCCTTCTTGAGTGTCCCTAAGATTTTCAATGAGGAAGAATGGGGCTATTACTTTCACAATCAGACTAAGACTAATTCTTTTATAAACCAAAAAAATTCCAAATTTGATTGCAAATAACCACGACTTACCCCTATTTGTCAGTAACCATTTTAAGCTCACAGGTAAAACCTAAAGAAAAATTCTTGTATTCTTAAAGAGACAGAGAGATTTTTCTTGAAAATAGAATACTCTTGGTCAGGCATAGTGACACATACCTTTGATCCCAGCACTTGGGAGGCAGAGGCAGGTGGATCTCTAGGAACTCAAGGCCAATCTGGTCTACTTGTTGAATTCCCAGGCAGCCAGGTACCCTGTTTCAAAACAAAACAAAAACAAACAAACAAAGAAAATAAAATACTCTAGTTCTAAGTGATTTAATAAAGTGTGTGGGGTGGGGATCAGGGAAAGAAGTGGGGATAAGGAACGATAGAATTTGAGGCAGGTTGTGTGGGTTCAGGAAAAGGTATTTGCTACAAACGATAATGATTAGAAGTAGGTGTCATGCCTCTTGCCTTTTATCCCAGCAGTCCAGAGGCAAAGGCACGTGGACCTCTGAGTTTGAGGCCAGCTTGGAGTAGGCAGTGAGTTTCAGGCAAAGAAGGTCTACATAGAGAGACCCTTCTCAGACAGAGAGAGAGAGAGAGAGAGAGAGAGAGAGAGAGAGAGAGAGAGAGAGAGAGAATTCATTGACATTTGAGGCATTTATCTTTACTTAACAACATGATGCAGTTGGTACTAACAACAGGACTTTATCTGGAACACTGTGGCTGTGTAAGATACAAGCTTTCTGAACACACTGTAGCCAAGACCACAAGCTGGAAGTTAACAGTGGAGCACAAGATTGGATAAGTTCTTAAGATAGGAGCTGAAGCAAACCACGCATCCCTCTATTCCGGGCTCCACCCTCATTAGGTAGGAAGATGGGAATAATTAAGAATAACTCCCTTTCACTCCTACCAGGCATATGGGAGCTAGCCTAGTATTAGAAAGTTCGGACACAGCTATCTTTTTGCAGGGTTTTTGGGTTATTTTTTTGCTATTAAAAATATCCCTCCCCATTTGGATGGGACTTCAGAACGCAAAAAAAAAAAAAAAAAAAGAACCTTAAGGGGAGTCCTGGACTTGCCGTGGATATTCTGCTTTTTGGATTGTTCTAGAATAAAGCACTTCCCCAACAGCCAATGCCACAGACGGGGAACCCCAGCAGCAAACATGATTTGAGGTCTTCACTTGTAAAGTTTCTCTTATGACCCCTCAACCTACTCCCGGCTTGAATTATTTTCAAAGTAGCCTATTCTGGGCAGGTTTTTTTTTTTAATCACTTCTAGTCCCTGTCATTATAAATAATGCTGAAATAAATATAGAAACACTTATATGCAGGACAGCATGTGTTTCGGTTATGACTTCCTTATTCCTAGAAATAGATGGCAAAAGTTAAGAACCTAAAGTTTTACAATATGTGCAACCTAGCTGTGTTTCAGAATAATTCTCCATCTGTTTGTCTATGTGCCTCAAATGAGGGTCAGTCTCTGCCGCGCACCGCTCCCCCATGTCTGCACTCGGTGCGCTATTATCCAGTTCGCAAGTTCGGGCAAGGGGGCTGGAGGTTAAAATACATAAACACACACAGAGAGACAGCGACACGGGTCATCCTTGAATTCCCCAAGAATGCCCCCTTTATTGTGTTCAGGGGCAGATTATATATAGAGATAGCCATGCCCCAGCCAAACCCACCAGAAACCACTCTCCTGCCATTAGAAGCTCCTGAAGGTCTCGTGCTCAGAGTAGCTGTAGGCGCTCAGATCAAGATCTGGGGTCTCACTGCTCCCAACAAGTCTCCCTGAAGACTTCATGGTAAATCACAGTGACTTCTCTCATCACTCTGGAGCCAGGGCCAGCCACCACAAAGCAACTCAAGATGGACACGCCACCACACTTTGGAGGTTTCTGTTTTTGTCTTTTCTTTTGTTTTTTAAACCAACATTTTTCTCCTCATAAAGTGTATTTACCATAAAGGGAATAAAATTTATAAGCCCTAAGAAGTGGCTATAATGGGACAGCCATATGGCTATCAACCAGATTAAGGACACTGTCAACACCCTGGTAACACCCACACTCCCTAAGTTCAACTGACACCCTCCTTCAGCCTCGACAGAGATTCTTCACCACGACTGTAGCAGCCTGGAGAAGTGTTGGAAACTCTTTCCAAAAATAATCCTTACTGTATGCCACAAGGCACTTTGTTGGTATTTAATTCAAAGGTCGACACTATTTAAAAAGATTTTTCTACTGATCACAGAAAATAACTATCTTCCAGACCATAAAAGGCCTGTGCATTTGAAAGCACGGTTCGATTTCGGAGTTTAAGATAGTTCACCTTGCTTTCCCCGACTATTTCTGAAAGAATATTTTAAGTATTTCACATTTGCCCTTTTGAATTAAATATTTATATTTTTAGCTGTTGTTTTCAGCATTTTTCCTATCAGCTTGAATGAGTATGCATATAAAATTGGATCTTAATTCTTTATAAATATCCATATTTGTAACTAGTATCATGCCCAGTCATTTTTTTAAAAGGAGTTCTTGAAAGTATTTTTATTAGTCAAATCTGGTTCTACCACCTGCTCTGAGCCAATAGTTTTAACAGTTATTGGTGATTATTAACTATATCCGCTAGTGCAATGGCTTTCTACCATTTTCCAGCTAACCATTCAGTGATTTCCCAGCTTTCCTTGGCATTCTGTGTACATTCTGTGTAGGGACAGAGACTGGAGACAGCACACAGGGCTCAGAGTGAAGGGTGTCTGAGAAGCTGGGCGGTTTCTGTGCCTCTCTAAAAAGTCAACCATCCACACCGAGGCTGACTTTTGTGATCACTCAGGATTTAGTTGAATTGGTCCATTTTAAACATCATGAAAATGTCAGCTGTTCAAGTCTGCAAACCATCATTTTGCCATTGAGGGGAATAACCTTGAAAAGTCTGCACACGTGATACAATGACTCACATTTGAGCCGAAGGCGTTACATTTCCTGTTTCTTTTCAAGGAAAACAGCATGGCCACCTCTTTCCAAATGCCGGCGTCTTGGGTTCCTTACAGTTGCAGAAATGAAACTTCTTGGCTGGGTAATTTTTAGGTCATTAGACCTTTGGTTTGATTAATAAAATTAGACTGGACGGCTTATTGGGAATGGTTTTTCCAACTCCAAGCATGCCCCCTTCGGGTTAATGTGAGGCTAGCCTTGCAACAATTTTAATCGTTTAAAACAAACACTCAGAAAACACTCAAGAAGCATCAATAGCTCCTTACTGCCTAAAATCTCAAGTCCAAATTTAAAAGCTGTTCCCCTCTTCTTCTTCCTCCTGTTCCTTCTCTTCTTTCTCTTCTTCCTGATTTGAGATATAATCTGTATATGTGTCCCAAGCTTGCCTGAAACTCCTGCTCCTCCTGCCCCAGGATCCCAAATACTGGGGTTACAGATATGCACCACCGCACCTCACTCAAATTATACACATACATCCCCACACCTTTCTTTCTTTCATGCATTTATCAGAGTTAATATTTTTGTATTTTGTCACCTGCCTTCTTGGACCCACACTCACCTCTGGCATCTGTACCTTTCCATTCCTTTCTCCTAACAGCTAATATAGCTTTCTAGCTTTTTTTCCCCCTGAAAAACCTAAACATAACTCATCTGTAAGCAGCTCTGTGCTGGTGGTCCCCACAAACCTTTCTGCTCTTTAATCTAAAGAGAATGTCATAATTTGGCTTGCAGGTTTTTTTTCTTTTATTTCTTATATTAGATCTGTTTTGGCTTGTCGTACTGCACATAGGCACAAACCCAAAGGACTACATAGGACTTTATTTTTAGAGCTTGTGCAGTTGAAATTCCTATGACATACTCAAGATTAATTTCAATGGCATGACGGATGATGTGATCTTACAAGTGTAGATGACCTTTCATATCTTATGATTTCTAGAACATTCAAATGACTTTAATATCTCACAAGGGGATGAGTCTACTTCTGGCTTTGGCATTTGCCAACTTTGTTTAACCAAACATACTGCAAAGGGTCTGTTCTGAGCTCAGGACTCATAGGGTTTTCTTGACTTCGTCAGAATAGACCCATCCTTTGCTCCATGAAGGATGAGAAACTAGCCATCTCAATGGAGATTCTCCTGGCCTGGAAGCTGATCCACCCAAGTTCTCAAGAATCACTGAGATGACCTAACCTAGCTGATATAACACAGATTTAGAAGCAAAATGATTATTTAATCAACTAAATTTGGGGTGGACTTCAGGCAGGGTGAACAGTACTGGATACAAAGGGATGTGAAGAACGTTAGCAGTGAATCATGACTGCAAGGGATATCAGCATCCTAGGGGAGCAAACCATGCGCTGAAGCTAAACTATAGCTGTATTGTATGAAAAGTTCTAAACTCAAGTGAAAGAACAAACATAACTATGTGACTATAAGATAACAGAGCTAGAACTCATTAACAAAACAGAGTGGCTGCGGTTTGACCACAAGAGTATGACTAAACTTTATGTTTCCACACTTCCATCAAAGCTAATTTTACACAAAATGAAACTTTATCATGTGCTGATCACTTAAGAGCCTAAAATAGAATTTGTCAGAGAACAGAGTTGGATGCGAAAGTCACAAGGAAGGACAGAAGGGGATGCAACTGTAAATTCCACAGAAGCACTGCAGGGGAGGAGGGTTGCAAGAGCTGCTGTCCGCATTATGACAAAGGATTAGACATGTCTCATGCCCTCTCACTAAAGACAGGGGTGCGTGTCTTCAGATCAGCATTGGGAAGATGTTGATTTCGAGAGGACACACTATCTATGACTTTAAAGACAGGTCCTCTAGTTTTTATGATATATTTATCACACAGTTTTGTGATATTGAGCCAGTTATGTAACATTGCTGAGTCTGTTTTCTCATCTGTAGAATGCGAATAACAACAGGACCTTTTGAAAACATGGTTAATATTAACTAGGACTTTTAAAGATAAAAAGTCCAGGGTGAAGCTCATACATAGCTAATATTCCCTGAACTTTACTTTGTGTCAATATAGAAAGCATTAGTATTATAGTATTATGGGATAAGTTACTTAGGAGAAAGAAAGTGCTCTCTCTCTCTCTCTCTCTCTCTCTCTCTCTCTCTCTCTCTCTCTTCCCTGGATGTAGTCACAGGAAGTGTGTCAGATATTTGTAGCATACATCTGAACATCAGATGGGAAGTGGCATTTCAATTATCTACAAACACAGACTGATTCTTTCTATATCCCTTAAGACTTGAATAACTTTGTGTTTTTCAAAATGCCCAGGACTATCAACCAAGTAATATTCATCTGTTTTACTTGATAAAACTTGACTTTATAAGCTGTACTTTATACTTTCCTTGTCCTAAACATTATTTCATAGTGAAATAAATTAAGATGTGTGAAAAGATTTTAATGTTGTGAGATTCCCCTCTGTATGCTGTGAATACTATTGGTTAATAAAGAAACTGCCTTGGCCTGTTGATAGGGCAGAACTTAGATAGGCAGGGAAAACTAAACTGAATGCTGGGAGAAAGAAGGGAGGAGTCAGAGAGAGAAGCCATGTAGCCCCGCAGGAACTATAGCTGGTAAGCCACAGCCATGTGGCAATACACAGAATGATAGAAATGAGTTAAATTAACATGTAAGGTTAGCCAATAAGACGCTAGAGCTAATGGGCCAAGCAGTGATTTAATTGATACAGTTTCTGTGTGATTATTTCAGGGCTAAGTGGCTGGGAACTAACTAGCAGCCTCTTTTCAACATTTAAAGATTTTTATTGATTGTGTGTATAACTGCATGTGGGCATGTTCATGTGAATATAGGTACCTGTGGAGACCAGAAGTGTTGGATCCCCCTAGATCTGGAGTTACAGGCAACTGTGAGCCGTACATATTGGGAATTGAACTCAGGTCCTCAGCGAGAGCAGTACATACTGAACTGATGAGCCATCTCTCCAATCCCATCAGAGATCTTTGTAATATGATGAAATTAAAGTTGCCTTTATAATATAGGTGTTAACTAAAACTGAAGCATGCAGATTTGCATGTCTTCAATTCTTCTCTATGCCATGTTTAAACTGTTATGTGAGAAATTCTTTCTGGTTCACATTTATCCTTGCTAAGCAGAATGCCTGAGTTGCTTGGTACAATAAGCTGAGCTTTCTTCTTTGATTGACCTCAAATCAAAAGTCTTGGCTTGCAGGCACTCACCACTTCTCATTTCTTTCTACTTCCCTCACCTGCACAAGGCTATCCACAAATTATCCTCTCCTGCTAATGGCACAGCAGGTAGTTCTAACCACCGCTGCAATTCCATTTAATGAAACAGACCTGGTATAATCACCTAGACTGGATAATATGCCTATCTTCCTCAATTATCTCATTGTTATGAGGTAATAGAGAGGAATTCACATTGGTCAAGGCATCTGCCTTTATGGTTTGTAACTGATAATCATCTTGCCTTTTCTTTTTTTTTTTTACAATGAGTTCCAGCATAATAATAGGTGTTAATAGACATTAATCATCTCCATAGAAAAGAATTATTTTAATTAGGGTTGAGGGTCTTGGACTGTAGTTAAGAGAATCCTAAAATGTGCCAGTGACAGGAGATTTGAATTCTAAGTCTGAATGAGCTCTAGGTTCTGAACGTGGAGAGAAATGAATGGACAGACACAATGCATGGGCACAAGAGGGTCATTTGGGGCCCAGTGTGCACCACATGTGCAACGCACCCAAGATTCTTCAATGCCCAGAGGATGCAACAAGGGAGAGCAATGCAGCCATGGCAATGCAAAGTACAGATTCAACTGGGAGGTGCGTTTGCAGTAGAGAAGGGGGAAAACTAGCTGTAGACCAGAAGGAGACTTTTGAAAAGAACAAAGAACCAAGCAAGACTGAGTGAAAGGAAGAGCGCAGGGAGGACACATTGTGTTGGTGGGAGCACGTCCATATGAGTGCAGGCCAGCGGGAAGCCGCTCGGTCTCTGAGTCAAGTAAACTGATAACACTTACACTTTGCATCCAGTATCTAAATGAGATATGGTGCAGGTCATAATCAGAGCCTAACGGTGTAGAAGGAGAGGGTGAGATGCTAAGGGTTTAGAATCTTCCGACTGTAGTGGCTGGAGGAGCAGATGTCCAGGAGGGAGGGACTATGGAGGATGGCAAATTGTCCATCTTACATTCTTGGGTCCGAGGAGGCAGAAAGAAAAGTGAACTAACCAGTTTGGTTTGGACATGTTGAGTAAATGAGTCAGGAGAACAAAGAAATCTGCTCAAGGAAGCTAAGTAGGCTGTCTGAAAACAGTGCCAAGATGTCACCATGGGAGACCCACAGTTACAGATGCTGTGGAGGTTCTTCAAGACACACCGAGAAGGTTGGATGAAAGTGGAGGGATCAGAGCTCATGAGAGTCAAGGAAGGAAAAGCCTTCATACAGAGGCCAGCTGAGTCAGGTACTGTGATGATCTTTGTCTTTGTCTTGGGCAGTTAGGGTTTTCTTATGATTCTGGCAAGATAGTCTGGGGCAGCAAAGAAAACTTTTATGTTAATGAGCTCTCTCTCTCTCTCTCTCTCTCTCTCTCTCTCTCTCTCTCTCTCTCCTGTGTGAATCTCAACATAATGACTCTTATTCCCGATTGCCTTTTTGAAAAGTTTTTAGTGGAGAAGTGGAGACTTCTGGTTTTTGTCAATGAGCTATCATTTGGTAAGCAGCTGTCTATTAAGTAGAGTTGGGTTTTTTTCAGTGAGGAGTTCCTTACAGGGATGTAAAAGACATTGAATGAAACTATCCTAAGCTCGGGAGTCAGAGCCTTCCTCTACCACTTCCCCTTCCTAACTACTATCTGGGTAGCACTGCACTCGGTGCTCTGGGAACATAAATAAGAAATAAGTTACAATTCTGCCCCATTCCAGCCTGTAGCAAGGATATTAGAAGCCAGTGAAAGAGACAGACATGCAACCAACCAACCTTAAAATAAGGTGGATTGAAAGAAATGTTCATAAAGGTACAAGCCACGTTTTTATGGGGACCAAAAGTAATTCTCCATCTCTCATGAAATGCAGGAAATGACCTTTAAAAACAGACACAATTGGGGAGTTCACTGCACCCTAATTACCTGCCTACTCTCCAGACCATAAACTTTTATGCGTGATCTGTTCTCTGTTCACTTCATTCATACACATTTATTTTAACAGGCATCCAAATGACCTATATGCAAAACTTAACAAGCGTTCGTGGCAAATGGCGATCTCAACTCCACCCTTGGTTTGGTTTTGATTCCTTCATTAGACGGAACTTTAATGATCTTTAATAACACCACTTGGATTCTTTTCCTTGGGAATGTCAATATTCTTAACATCAAATGCACAGCCTCACGGCTTATGTGAGCACCAAGCCTCCTTCTCCCGCAGCAGATAAACTGGGACACCTAAATATATGGCATAGCTTCTGAGGACTCCTTCTGAATATTTTGATCTTCATAACCTCATGGTGACATTACTGCTGCTCCAGCTCCCTTTAAAGTTCTTTGCAAAGCCATTGCCTTTAGAGGGTCTGCCCAACACTGCGTGCTCAGAGATTTCCCATTGGTGCAGAATTGCTATTTTTAACTGGGGCCATTTGGTAAAAGAAAATCTAAGGTAGGTTAACTGCAACCAAAATGACCTACAGTATAAGACAAGCCATACTATTTTTTTTTTCCTTTTTTACATCCTTCTTGTATCCTCTTGGAAACTTCGGTTCTGTTTCAACAGGAAAGCGGTTGTCTAAACGTTAGAGTGACATCTCTGTCAGGTGGATCAGGCACAGGTTCTGAAGTCAGCATGCTTGGATCTGGATGCCACCTCTCCCACCATTTATTAGTTTTGTGACCTTGAAGCAGTTGTTTATCCTCAAGGCTTCACCTGTGAAATAATTAAGTGACATACCACCTATAAAAACTTATGTTAGCGTATGGTGCAGAGTCCTCAAACAGTGATGGCCATTAGAGCAATTATTATTGCTGTTATCGTTGGGGACCAAATTGCCCTGCAATCCTGCTTAAAGCACGCTGCATCACGCGGGGGTGGGTCATATAAATCTACGTTTCCTCTTCTCTTGGGAACATTTGAGCCAGTCTATTGAGCAAAAGGCACACTTGGCATTTGTCAGTTGGGCTCTGCGAGACAAGCTGGGGCACCGCTAATGGAAAGAACTGGTGCATAGAGATAAGGAAAGAGTAAACAGCATCCATGCAGTCCAAATATGACACTGTGCCCTGTGATAATGAAGCATTCCACAACAGAAGGGTCTGGGGTTGTTTATGTGTGTGTACGTGTGTGCACACTTAGCCCATCTATGTTGTATTATGTAGTTTAACCTTTGCAGACCAAGAGTGACGTGAGAGCAGAGGAAACATGGCTGTCTTTCTCATACTTCTCATTTCTCCTGTGTGTCGAAATCAACATACGTGGGGAAGGAATTTTATTAATTATCTAATAGCGTTAATAACCTGCAGGTATCAACTGTTCATATTTCTTTTATATTCTGCGGCTTCTTACAGGACTGGGTACTTTTAGACTTGGAGGAAGATGTAAATTGTATTGTCATTGATTATGCATTCTTGTTAAATTTTTTAAAAAATCCCCTGAATTCTTCCCGAGGCTATAGTCAGAACTGTCTCGTCTGTGAAGAGTGGCAGCAGGTCAGGCTCCATGACCTACTGTCTTAGACTGTGCTTCTCAACCCAGACGATCTCCTGAGGATGGAGCCAATGTTACGAGCGTTAGCGCCAGTTGTCCTGTAGGTGTTGGTGAGATCCCTAGTAAATAAATTTCAGGATTATAGATTCCCACTCTTGATTATTTATCATTTACAGGACAGTGCTAATTGCATTCATTTTTTTAAAAAAAAAATACCCTGTCTTCAGTAGGCCTAAACCATAGAAAATAAAATTTAAAAAATCATTCTAAATGGGGGAAAGATAGAAACAGCCAGCTGAACAGCAAACAGCTTCAGCCACTGAGCCACCAGCAGACAGGCACCATCCCTTGCCACAACAAAGTGCCAAGGGCTCTGAGGAAAGGCTCAGTGAAAGAAAGAAACTGCCCTGGGCTCCAGTGTCTAGCAGTGGTAACAGCTGACATTTGAGAGAGTTGAATTGTGAAGGTCAAATAGAAAGTGTTCCAGACGGAGACATGAGAGTAGGTCATTTTCCATATAATCTTGATTGATGGAGAGAAAACAAAGCTGGGGTTCGGGGGGTTTGCTCCACGGAGTCAAGCCCGCCATAGCAAGTGAAGAGCTGGAGATAACGGCATATTCCTAAAGTGCTGACAGCTGCCTACAGATGATGGGAATCGACGGGAAGATTGCGCACTAGACAACGGCTCGCTCTGGTTGTAGTCTTTGCTTTTGCCTGAAACATTATTGTGCCTTTTAATTCTCTGAAAACCTCACACTCGTGTACGCTGAGCTTTGTGTCATTTTCGTCCCCTCCCTGAGAGCCCCTCTCATTAACACTCTCTTTCTGAAGCCCTCTTTTCCTCAAACAAATCTTCAGCTACTTTAATTTGGGTGGGGAGGGACCCCTTGAGTTTAACTAGACTGGCCTGCAGGGACATGAGTGGGGATTACTCACTGGAACATAGGCAACTTTTCAGTGGCCCCACTACTGGTAACCTTCCCCCAGCAATCATTAACTGCTCGTAGTGAATGGTCAAGCCTCATGAGCCTCACGAGTCCCATGACACCCCATCCCACCCATAATAAAATAGTGGCAGGCTTATCTTGTGCATGTACGCACAGATGCAGTGAGCCCCTGGGTGTGATGACAATCATATGTGGGGACGGTTCTCCTCTCTAACCTCTGGCTCTCTTTTTCCTGTCTCCTCTCCCAGAGGATCCCTGACCATGAAGGGGTGATGTCCCATTTAGGATCAAGCATTCCCTGCCACGCATTCTCCTGCCCTTGTGAGTCTCTACATTAACCACAGCAGAGAAAGAACCGTGTCTCTGATAGAGCCTAAGGTCAGCTTTAACCTAGGAGTGCGAGCATAAGCATTCAAAACATTAAATACGTCTACTTCGACTTGCTCATTTTGTGCATATGCACACACGTAGAGCACACGTGGTACACACATGTGAAGGTCACAGGACAACTTACAAAAGTCAGTTCTTTCTTTCCTCCCACCATGTAGATCCTGGGGATCAAACCCAGGTGGTCAGACTTGGTGGCACGTGCCTTTATCCACTGAGTCATCTCACTAGCCCTTAAACATCAGCATTCAGAACACAGTTGGACCCCTTGCCCACTTACCTACTATCGTTCCTGAATATTTTCAAACAAATGTTAGGGGCCTCAGTTCTGGGAATTTCTTTGAATCCAGATAACCCAGGTGCGTTCCCTTCAGTCCTTGAAGGCAGGGTCTTACCCATCACCCCTTCTCCGAGGTCAGTGTGAGCTTCTCCGCCTCCCCATGCCCAGGCCGGATTTAGATGGAAGATGCTCACAACTCAGTTCCGCCCGCACTTCATCCATTAGCTGCTGTACCTGCTTGACCTGCGCTGGACACTGAATGCCTCAACGGTGCAGGCAGCTGCTCTCTCCCCTGCTCTAGGTAGCTGCTGACTTGGATACCATACTGTAGCAACAATTCCAGCACCCAAAGGGTACAGGTGCAAACAAGATGGAAGGCAATGCCTGCCGTAAGCAAGTCAAAGCAGTCACAGATTCCACAGTCAGAGACCCACCCTAAGTCTTCAGTGTGGCCCCTCTGCTATCCTGTCTTAGTCCGGTAGAGCAATTGCAGCTTTGGCTGCCATCTCCATATGACACATCCAGTAAAAGGGATAGGATTTGCAAATATCATTTTCGTTCACTTCCCATTGGTTGTAATCTAGGCCCAGCCATGTCTAGATGCTAAAGGGGCTAAGAGTGTACTCTTATCTTGGACACGTGCCCAACTAAAACCGCCATTATTTTAGAAGCAGAAGAAAACAGACCTGGCAACTTGACGATTTTCTTCTTGTCACAGAAACTCCCAGAAGACAAATATTTGGCTTAATTCATGTTGCCTCGATGGCCAGAAGCACACAGAGAAGAGACGAAACTAAGTCAGGTGTTCTTATGTAGAAAATGTACGCTCCTCTATTACTATAGCTATTGAATGGGTGCCTTGCTTCCCTAAGAACCACCTACTCATTGTTCCCATGCTTTTAGGTAGTTTTTGTTTAAACAGTAATAGACCGCAGACTGGTTCTGGGGTTAGCATCTTCATCTATTTGGGTCACCGAAACTCTCATTAATAAATATAAAGTTCCATGGCACTTAAAGACTGGGTGTTGTTCACCCAGACCCGGGTGACATATCATGATCGGGAAAGGGCTGTGCCTTAGAAGACCACGCCCCTCATTTACAAGGCTCAATGCTGTTTAGTAAGAACAGTTTTATCTGTACAAAGGACGCCCCTATTCTTTCTTCCCACAGATGCCTCCAAGCTTTGACACACAGCAGCACTGTTGACTCTGCGGTCCCCCGTCCCTCCGTCCCTCTCTTTTTATCTGGTGTTTATCCAGCCACTTCCACCTGGCTCCTTCAGCTTCCCCTTCGCTCACCCAGAAGCACAAAAGGGTCCAGGGAGCGTGTTTACTTTCTCATCCGCGCCCTTCCATTTAATAACACCACTCTCCTCTTAGTGCTGTATCTCTCTGCCTTCTCCCCCAGTCCAATCGAGTCTTCAAGTTATGTCTCTCTGGAGCCAAGGTATGTCTACCTACCATCTGAATTCCTTTGAGAAAGGCAAGTTGTCTTCACCATGGTCATGGGCAGTCCCTAATCCAAATGACTCTGTTTGCTTCCTTGTCCCAAGGCCTGTGGGGTTGTGGGGTCCAAGGCATTTGCACAATGCCTTCTGGAAGCATTAATAGAAATTTTCAAAGACCTAGGGAGTGAAGTTTCACACCACCCCTTAATGCTACCTATATCCTTGGGTCTTTCGATCTCTGCCATCATTGGCTAGTTCCTCTTGAACCATCCACTTTCAGTCTTGAATTAATTTATTTAAAGCCAGAAATCTTTTTCTTTTTTTGCATTTGCTGTAATCTGAGCAACCTCTAAGGAATAGCATATTTACCATCAAACATTCTTAAATACTCTACCCTGATTCAACTCATAGAGCATCCCCTCCCCCAGGTCACACAGTCCTCTAGCTATAACACTGCTGAGTCTGCCCTGCTGAGTTCAACTCCAGCTTTCTTGAGCAGCTGGAAAGAGAAGGAAAACAGGGCCTCCAGGCTATTCCCAGGAAATCCAAAAATGCATATTTTTAACATTTGCATTCTTATTTCCATAAATTTGTATGTTCCACGTGAAAGGCAGTGACTCCAGTTATGCAAAGCTAAAACACCCGCTCTCCTTTATCTGCAGGTGAATGCTCACCGCATACTATCAGCTTGCTCTCCTGCTGCCTACAGTGATTTTTTTTTTTTTTTTTTTTTTTTTTTTTTTTTTTTTTTTTTTTTTTTTTTTTTTTTTTTTTTTTTTTTTGGCTTCTTCTTCTCAGTTAGCATCCAAAAGTGTCCCTGCTTTACTCCGATCATGGCCATTAAAAACAGAGTTATCCTTTAGGGGCTTTACTATAGTTGGCTCCCAAATATTCTTTCCTTCTACTATGAACTCACACCGGAAGTGTCTGTCTAGCTGGCATTTTTGTAAGACCCTACTTTCTCCCCTGCGAGGAAACACTGGCTCTGAATCCAGTTGGGACAGCTTCATCTGGGTGTGGAACTTCCATGTAGGTCTAGCTTTCAGTCTTCCACTCCCCTAGAAAGTTTTTGCAGTGAGGAGGGCAGGCTGGCTTCTAAGCAGAGTAGCGGTTAGTGCCAAGCGCCCACATCAAGTGTCTTCCGTTGACTCCTGTAACTGAATCCTGAAAGCTGCTTTTGCTGTCAGGGTCATAGACCTCCCCTGCACTTCCACCAGGTCATGGATAGCAGAGCGATGGAGAAGTAAACTCACTAGAGTACTTTACAACAGCTATATTAAGTCCAGAAGTCAGGGCCGTGAGAAAAGAGAGAACATAAATGTCCTTTTGGGTCCATTTCAACCCAACAGTTTTGGGAAAACACAGAAATAACTGTGCTCACTGAAGAGCAGGTGAGAAGAACCTGAGGGCCACTCGGAGAAACCATGTCCCTGGACCCAGAGTGGCCATACTGGACCGTAGTCCCTTTCAGTTGGTCAAGAGAGACCTCTCTGAGGTGCATAAACTTCTGTTGACAGCCTCGCCCTCTTTCCTCAGACAAAGTGGTGGTTTATTAGGAGGCTATGGGCCAGAGCGGCCAGCAGCTGAGAGAAGCAATGAGCGCTGAAGCGGTTGCCAGAGCATTTTGTGAGCAGTATTTTGTTTGTTGGCTGGTTTCATCCTCAGGACAAATGAAACTCCTTTCACTGAAGCGAAGTCAGCAGAGGGGAAGTACAGACCTCACTGAACACTGAGAGAACGCAGTCTCAGGAAGCCTGACCTCTTCCCTGCCACGTCTGCTCAATGTCAGGCCTGCTGACACCACAGTCGGAGGCAGGCTTCCTCATCCAGATTTCACCCTACAGACCAAGGCCATGGGTGGAATGCAGAACTGGGGCCAAATCACCGGAGCTAGGCAGGGAGAGAGACCCATCCTGCTATAAAGATTGTAAGAACTGGCTTGCCCATATGCATCTATAAAAGACTGTTTAAAGAATTTTTATGTATTTTGTTTCTCTTTCCCAAAGACTATGATTCATCATCGGCATTGGATTGTGTATAGAGGCATCTCAGTGGCTAAAGGCAGGCAGGCTGTGGGGAACCAGGTGCTTTGTGCCCTGTGTGAAGTTGTGCCTGGAAAATGCCTCTGAGCTACTCAGCAGGGCTGTCTTCACCTTTCTTTCCTTCCTTTCCTCCTCCCCTTTTCCCCCCTCTCTTTCCCCCTCTCTTTCTTTCTTTCTTTCTTTCTTTCTTTCTTTCTTTCTTTCTTTCTTCCTTTCTTGCTTTTTTTCAAGACAGTGCTTCACTATGTAATAGTCTTGGCCTATCCTGGAACTCTCTTTGTAGACCAGGCTGATCTTGTGCTCACTGAGATCTGCCTGCCTCTGCCTCCCAGGAGCTGGGCTTAAAGGCGTGCGCCACCACTGCTTGGTTCTCTTCACCATTCTAAAGTGTATTGTTGCCCTCCAGTTTCTCCAATTCAGCCAGCTGGAAATGTGCTTTGCCCAAACTTACTATTTAACTTTCCATTTTGCTCAGTCAACTCATTTGCATAACCCATTCAAAACATGGCTAGACAGAAAACAAAACAAGTTAAAAAAAACTTGCATTGTGAATATGGAGTAAAATATTTCACCTTTGCAACAGCCCCCCCAAAACAGGCCTGGTATATGAGCAGTTCTTCTAATAGGAACTTGCTCAAAATCTAGAGCTAGTGGAGGCCAGCCCTCGGATTTGAGCCAAACCCATACAACTCAAGAAAGCCCCCACGCTTCCCGTTGCACCAGTCCTGCCTGGGTCTGATTCCAAGTCCAGAAGAGCAGTTCATGACCCACACAACTTTTAGACGCAACATCTTTGTGCTACAAGACGGCTTATGCGACACATATTTTAAAACAAAGAGTTGTGTCTGAACATCACACTAAAATGCCGTGATTGTAAATGTACCCGCATCCTCCTAACAAGCCCTGATGGACGGGGAAGCTCAAGAGACTGAGGTGGAGAGGATTCACTGGGATGGAAGGGGAGGCAGATGCTAAGGTCAAGGGTACTCCACCCATGTCTGTCGGACTCAACACTCTGCCACTAGTAGCAACCAAAGAGTTGAAGTTCAGGACTTGTAACAACTACTCTTATGAGATGGATCAGATCAATTCCCCCGATCGCTCAAGACGAAAAGAAAGAAAGGCCATTTTGCTCAAGTTATGACATTCAACAAGATGAGAGAGCAGTCTTACTTTCCCTCCTGGCTTCTCAATCAGAGGGCTCTTGAGGCACGCAGCAGCGAGGCTGCAGTACACAGGCGTCCATCGCTGCTCCTGCAGAACAGAAAGACAGAGATTTCAGACTGTGGGGGCTCTCCTGCAGGGAGGAGCCCATTCCCTGCCTCAAAACCACCTCCAGCACTAAATGCAAAGGGTGACATTGAAATGCCTGAGCCAGCATTTTCACAGGGTTGCTTCAGGCTGCTGCCTGTGCAAACCCATTTAACCTTGTTCGGGGACACATTACAAAACCACTTACCACTTGTCCAAAGAATTCACAGATACATGTTGACAGAAATTCAGAATATTTCTGCTTTATCTGTTAAGAGATCTTTCTAGGACTTAGGTCAGCATATAAGACTCCAATCTCATTGTCTGGAAACAGCACTCGGAAGTCTCTGGCTTCTGATTCCCGTGTGGCAAAATTTCCAAAATTCTTTTTTTTTTGGGGGGGGGGGGAACCGACAGGGTTTCTCTGTAGCTTTGGAGCCTGTCCTGGCACTAGCTCTTGTAGACCAGGCTAGCCTCGAACTCACAGAGATCCGCCTGCCTCTGCCTCCCGAGTGCTGGGATTAAAGACTCTGCTCAGAACCCACTGAAGAGACCCCACTGACTCTTTCAGCCTCAGCTCCAACTCTCTCCAACAGTCATCACAAACCTCAAGCTGCACTGTTCCACGTGATTGCCGCAAGTCCCCAGCGTCTTTGTGCAACTCCTGGTTCTTAATATCTTTTCTTCAGGGTCTGCCCAGGAATTCCCACCCGTCCTGTAAAGCCCAGATCAGATTCCCAAGGAAGCACATGACTGCTTCACAGGCGAGAGGGATAGGTTTCTCTGTGCCGCAGGTCCCACTGAACCATATTGCTAGAGAACACAACCCATTACTGTGTTCCCCTGGGAATGTGGGCTGCTGAGGATGGGACTTAAGTCTTGCTTTTCTTGTGGCTTCATTATCTAGCATGGGTCCTTCCACAGTGGAGGTCAGTGGTTCTCCATCTGTGGGTTGCAACCCCCTTTGAGGCCAGTTGACTCAATCCTGAGGGTCGAATACCGTATACTCTGTATATCAGATATTTACATTATGATTCATAGCAAATTTCAGAGCAAGTAACAAAACTCATAGCAAAATTACAGTTACAAAGTAGTAATAAAAGTAAATTTATTGTTGGAGATCACTACAGCATAAGGAACTGTATTAAAGGGTCACAGCTTTAGGGAGATTGAGAACCTCTGATGTAAAATCTTTCTTCCATTGGTAAGTTCTCCTTCAGCCAACTGAAACTTTTCACGTCTTTACGAATTTCCATGATATGCTATTAGACCCAACTGCCTCCAATCCAAACTCACATTTCTCATGACACGTATTTATCTCTTGTAGTCTTGATAGAGAAGGGACGGTGAAAGACTTGTTAACCAAAAGGGGAAAAAAAGGAACTAAACATATCAGCCTACCCAATAAAATAAAAATGAACTTTAATAATAAATCAGCAAATATTGACACATCCCTCCCCCCTGCTGTCCCTTAATTGGCTGTGTTCCTCGAGGCAAGGAAGATTTTTTTTCCCACTGGTTTGGAATCTCCTTTCCTGCTGCTATGAATTACCTTCCCTTCACCCCACTAGGGCAGATCACACGCTCTCCACCGGGGTGGCCCTGCCTACGAATATGGCTTGTGTTATTTACACACATCTCGTAGAGCGTTCTGAGACAGAGTGTAGAGATACCTGTGGCCCAGAAGGACAAAGCATAATTGCCTGGAAGGAGGTTCTGCAATTTCCCCTCAAGAGAAATCATGCCAAACTCTGACTGCAGAGCCGGAAAGGGAGGACTGTGCTCAGATGCCCAGGGAGGCGGCCTGCTGTCCATTAGGAGTTAAACGGAGACCAGCAATTCATTTCACAGGTCATGTTCCAGCCATCAAAGTGTAATTACCGTCAAACCCCACTGGCACAAGCCCCAACTGTATTATGAGTGAAAGTTTTATAGGATTCTAAAGGATCCCATTACAACTTCCGCCTTCTAGAGATAAAAAGACACTGAATTGCACTAGGAAAAAATGCCTGAATAAATGTATTAACTTGAGACTGAAACCATTTTTGTCGTTGTTGTTGGGTGTTTGCTTTTTTTTTTTTTCAAATGAAAATAAAACTTGCAGTGTTGGTGATGGAGAAACATGACTGGGTTTGGAAGAAGTCAATCTGTTCGAAGCAGCAGATGAATTTGAGAACACTGCCCTTCAGTTGCTATAGCAACGTGGAACTAGCTTTCTTGGGGGCTTGGGCAGCCTGTTTTTCTGCAGGCCAAACATCCCCTTGATCCCCCTTGCACTGGGTACACTTGAGACTAAGACAACAGAGCATTTGCAAAACACAGATTCCTTACGTATATACCGTTTGTTTGGTGGGGAAGTATGATTCTGGGCTGCATGGGTCCATATGCAAAATGTCGACTAGTGTCGCGCACATAGTGATGATGAAAAGACTTTCCTCTTTTCCTGTCCCCTGCGCTCACCTCAGGGTTTTCTCAGTTCCCTTTTCAGTGCTGAATTGCTTACATGGCTGGCTGGCATGAACTTCACACTGGCTGACTGTGGGGAATGAGAGCACTTGGGATGGATGTGGAATAAAGAGAGAAGCAGCCATGTTGAGCCCCTTCCCTGCAGGGGAAATTAGCCATCCTCCCAGACCTCTGCAAAGTGAAAGCAATTATCACTTCTTATCTTCCCACCATAAATCCCCAAGCTCTCCCAAGGAGTTGTAAAAGTCACTGATCCCCAAGGGGGTGTGTATGAAAGTCAGTGGTCCCCAAGGGGTGTCCAGGGGTGTGGGGGGAGCTACCTGCTCTAACTTTCTGACTGGGCTTCTCAGGCTAGCAAGGCATCAAAGACCTCCGGATAGAATTGAAAATATGAGAGGCCCTTTGTATGAAAAGGCAGAATTAACCAGGGCTTTGAAGGAAGGGAGGGACCAACTGGGTCTTCACCTTATTGAACAGGGGGATCTGTCTGGGCACAACTGCTTAAGGGCCGTCACTGGGCAGCTAAAGGATCTAAACGAACTTTTCCTCCAGGGCCTTATTTTTATACTCGGGATGAAACACGGCTATTTAAGACCATCAGCTCTCTCATCCTCTTCTCCGCTCCTCCAAGTGAGCTGGGAGCTAGCCTGTTTTGCCATGGAAGCAGATTCTAGCAAGGGTTACCATTTCTCTAGCTAGCCTCCCCCTGACCCCTTTTTTCCTTATTTTAAGTGGGGAGCAAGCGTAGCGGAAGCTTGCCTAGGTAGTGTCGGTATTCCTACGGAACTGCTGAGAGACCACCTTAGCTGCCCTCCACAGAGCTCCAGAACCACATCCGGTTCCGGGTACCTACAAGGGAGCTTGGATATCTCAAACAACCTGTGGAAAAAAGAGCAGGGAGACGTCCCTGAATCTAGATGTGAGGCAGATAGATAGCTGTCACCACCCAGGCCCCTGCTCTATCTGCCTCTCCCCCAACCTGACTGATGAGGGGCTAAGTCGCTTTGGACTTGCCCCGCCCAGGCCAGCCACCGCCCCTTCCTTGAGGAGGAGGGTAGTAGGGTGGAGGGCAGCTATGGGTTGACTCACCCGGGGTTGACTAGACTTCCTCCCTTTTGCGCCACATGAGTGCAGTCTGGCTGAACTTTAGTGAACTGTGTCTGCTCGAGGCTCTCCTCCTCCCTCTTTGGTTATTATTATCACAGGATTCTGAGCAGACAGGGTAACCCCCCCCCCCGCAGTCGGAGCCGGTGCGGGGGTCAATGTGGAGAGCATCCCAACTTTTAGGTTTCCCAGACAAACCTGTCCTGTTTACGCATTTTTCTGTATCTCCCTCAGCCCTCGCCCACCTCCCCACCTGCACCCCGAAATCTCTGCATATAAATTTCCCTTCCCTGGGTGTTTTACAATGAATATTGAAATGTCCTTATTCATCCACCATACTTTGTGAACTTCCCTAAGGCCTGTACCCACCACCAAGCTATCATCATCTAAAACATTAAAGTAGGGGCTGCTTGGAAAAGACCTTTCTACTAGGACCTTCTCCCATAGGTGAGCTTCCTGCCAGGAAAACACATGCCAAATGCATGTGTGTTTAGCGAGCACACTGCATTGTAGCAGACCCACCGGCCTCTTCCCATCCTGCATTGTATATTTCCAGCAGTTTGATGTAGTCAGGATTGCCACCATGCAGTAAAAACACAATGCCCCATCAGTGATGCAAACGGGGACACGTGTGAGGTCTTGGGGTATATTTTTACTATTTTCTCCTGTAATTAAAACTACTCTTTTCTATTTGTGCTTTGAATCATTTCTTTAGGCTATGTTTCCAAAAATAGAACTCCAGGGACAAAGACATAAACATGTTTATAGCTCTCGTTATTTTTGTTCAGCTTACAGCTTTATAAAAGGGCCTGGCTGACTTACAGAGCTGCCTCTTGTATATTGTACAATGGGTGTGTGTATATCTATTAAAACACACATACACCACCTTTTTGTTTAACAGCAACCCCCCCCCCAACACATACACACATACCATATCAACCTCACGTTTACAGATGAGGACAATAAGGGCCACAGAGGTTAAGTAACTCAGTGTCAGATGACCAACGTCCTCTTTATGGCTGCATTGGTTTCAAGCGTTTGCTGTGCCCAGGCTGTCCCTGGTTTCAATGAGTAACTGCTGACTATGTCTCTAGCCTATAATTTCCTTAGCTTGGGCCACAGTGGAAACCGTGAGCATGGAGTCACACACATTCGGCCAAACTCCAGATCCAACATATTAGTAAGTCACATAACCAGTGAACCACTGAGCCTTGCTAAGCCTCAGTTTCCCCAGAGTAAAAGGGTATGGCATCACAACATCACAACCTTATTTGGAGGCTTTAAATAGAAACTTGGCTTAGCAAACAAACCAACACTGAAACAATGCTCCTCCTGTTTTTATTCTAATGAGAGACGCTTTGTTGTGACTCTCCTTGGAGCTTTTGTGGAGTAAAACAGAAGCTATTTATGAGTTTCCATTATAGCCTAATGCATAGCTTTCCGCCCCTGCTGTCAATCATCAAATGATTCTCTAGGTGCTGGAACTTACTTCTGTGCTAAGTTTAGTGAGGGTTTTTACATATCTATTTATAAGCTGTGTCATAAAGCAGTTTCTTAAAATATCTGAGCAAAACTTATTAATAAAGATTATGAAAGGTACAGAGAGATTATTTAGATGTTTACTAGTATTATAAGTAGGTATGTTTACTTCAAAATTTTAAAATATTCAATACTCACTGATCACAATTTTAAATACAAATCTATCAGAACTTATACAA
Source organism: Microtus ochrogaster (assembly GCF_000317375.1). NCBI lineage: Eukaryota > Metazoa > Chordata > Mammalia > Rodentia > Cricetidae > Microtus > Microtus ochrogaster. The sequence goes on from NC_022027.1 coordinate 49,664,378, forward strand.
TTAGAGTATTTATATAATAAACAAATATTTAAAATATTTTATGGAAGTACTAAAGCATATTAATTAGTAAGAACAATCTTTAAATAGTCAATGTTTATAGACTAAGTTTGTCTATCCCTAAGGGCCTTGTAAGTGAGAAACCTACAACACAGCGAAAAGTGCACTGCCCTTAAAACTGGCTTTGACACTTGGTTGATACAAAACCTCTTTGGGGTTTCATTGTGTATAATTTTTTAGAAGGCCCAATAAAGCAATATGCCTAAAGCAATAAACAATCTCTGATATATCCCCTAAGAGAGGCATATAAATTGCATAGCTCTTCAGAATGTCAAAACAAAGCATATGTTACTTAAATCTCAGTCCATTTATTTCTAAGGTGTGAACCCGAATTCTCTAGTAGTTCAGGAAAGCGAAAAGAGAAATGAAGACAGGAAGTCATCTACTGAAGCGTGGGAAAATAGCACAGGGGAAGAGACAGTTCTCTCTAGTTCCCATAGGTCGCTGGAGTTCAACTTCACCCTCAGCAGGAGAATGAGGCTAGGAAGTGCTGTGGAACAACCTTGGGACACTGTAAGTGTGTATTGCTGTCATCGTTAATAAAAAGCTGACTGTCCAATAGCTGGGCAGGAAGAGATTGGGCGGCGAGGCGGCCTGACCCAGAGAGAATGCTGGGAGGAAGAATGGTGGAATCTGGACTCACAGCAGACGCAGAGGGAGCAGGCGATGAACGTGCTATGCTGATAAGGTACCGCCATGTGGCAGAGCATAAATAAGGAATATGGGTTAATTTAAAATGTAAGAGTTAGCTAGTAACAAGCCTGAGCTATCGCCAAACATTTATACGTAATCTTAAGTCTCTATTTTGGTTATTTGGAAGCAGGCGGTGGGAACAGGAAAACTCCATCTGCAAAGAAGTCCGGGTCTCTGCTCTGGGAGGAGGAAGAAGAAGGAGGTGAGGATGTAGGGGGTTGTTACCTACACCTTTGGCTGAGGACGACTTGGAGAAATGTAGATAATTGAGGATGGTTATGGATGGAAAAAAACGTGCTGTGGTTGAACTGTGCCACCCCCAAATTCCTATGCTGAAGTTCTAAAATTGCCTCATTTCTATGTTTAGAAGCTGAGACTTTTTTTTTTTAAAGGCAGGTTTCTCTATGTAATAGCCCTGGCTATACTGAAATTCACTCTGTAGACCAGACTATTCTCAAACTCACGGAGATCTACCTGTCTCTGCCTCCCCAGTGCTAGGATTAAAGGCGTGTGTCGCCATGCCTGGCTGGAAACTGGACATTTTAAAGAGTTAACTAAGTCAAATGAGATCGTTAGGGTGAATCCTAATCCAATTTGACTACTATCTTTATGGAAAGAGATTTCAACACATGTATGGATAGAGAGAATGAAGCAAGGGAAAGACAACTGGGTACTAGCCGAGGAGGGACCCCTCCGAAGGAGTCAACCCCATCCGTAATCCGCGGTTAGTCAGACCATTAGAATCAACAGAATGCACACCGGGGTTGGAGGGCAGTTGGCAGGAATGGCCATGGACAGGTTCCTAGTGCCCGGGCAATAGAGGAAGAAGGGCAAACCCTGGGCAGGATGATAGGAATGAGCACAGTCGGATGCAGAGGGGTGCTCTGTATAGGAAGAAACAACCAGCATCAAATGGTGCAAGCACCACCATTTGTTTTAAATACATCATTTTATATGCAAATGTGCTGCATCTGGGTGGATTTACCCCCACTTTCCTCGCTCAAGTTTCTGCTATAGTCAAAATTTCCTGCTGTCTCCCACACACACATTCGGCTTATTTATAGTTTATTTTGTCTTGGTTCCTTCTTCTCCCTGCTCCTCCCTGCCCCCACCCCATTCTACCATCTCCTGTGTGAAGGGATTTCATGCACATCCCATGTTTTCAGGCCTTCCGTACACTTCCTCATTCTCAAAGCAGAGGTGATGATGATGCCCAGGAAACGAGGTGGGTCCAGTGAGCAAGCCAGGTTCTGAAGGAACACACTGTAAAGAAACTCTAACCCAGAGGGGTTAGGAGAGCCAAGAATGCTTCACAGAGGTAGCAGCTTCCACTTCTTGCTGCCTGCCCTCTTACACATCTCTTCTTGGGCTGTAGAAGACTCTGCATTGTAGCTCCGTGTAAATCTGTTCTCCACAGTATGCCTGGTCTTTTTAAAAATAAAGCGAGCTGTGATCCTCCCACGGTGGTGTTCTATTTTCTTCCTGCTCAAACCAAACACTTCAGAAGTTCCCCCACTCTTTCCCATGCAGAATAAAGCTTCATCTTGGCCTATAGGCTATTCTTGGTCAGGCTCTTCCTTTTATTCCTGACCGATGCTGCACCGTGTTCATCTTTCTTCCAGTGTCCTTCCTTCCTCAGACCTCCGCTTGTGCTCTTCTCTCAGCCTAGAACAAAATCGACGTCTCCTAACCTCCGAGCATCCACTCCTCACTTCCCTTTCTAAGTTGATCAGTTCCCCATTCATGATGAAACATGGCTGTGGTTTCCACTGGAGACTGTTCATTCAAATCCTTCCATGTTCTCATTTAGCAGAACAGCCCTCCCTCCTTTGGGATCTCTGTAATATTCCCACTTGCCTGAGACACTTGTCCTTGCAAATGTGTGTGTGTGTGAGTGTGTGCGTGTGTGTGTGTGTGTGTGTATAACATGCTAAAATAGTGAGAAGTGAAGATAGCTATGAATTCTTTATACTCCAACGCAACTTTTACAAAAGGGAATAAGCCTAATGGTGCTCCCATCTTCAGGGAACCCTCTGTTTCCAAGGTAGGTAATTTTGGCTGGTATTCACATCCTCTTTTCCTGGACTCTTGGATGTAGAAAGTGTGGAAAGAGGAACATCTCTAGACAGAGCACCATCAAGGATAGACACCTTATTTCCCCTCTTTTGGATTAGTCAAAAGCCTACTCAGAATTACTATGCAATTTCAAAGAAATTTAACAGTTAACATCAATTCTATACAATGCAGGCCTCCTCTAGCCTGCCTAGAAAGTTCCTGCATAGCTAGGATTAAGTGGGATCAGTTGGCTGATAACATGCCAAATGGAGCCATGATGGCAGACACAATCCTGTCAATCCTGCCTGGAAGTTAATGACTGTTGCCTGGACACCTTTTCCTCGTCCAGTGTTTGGTGACCTGGTAGATAGTACTTTGCAGTCATACTAGTGGTTAAGGCATTTGGAACAAAGCTAATCTGTCCTACTAGAAGTACTTAACGATAAATCAACAAAAACTGAATTTGGATGCATCTTTAAAATATGATCAGAAATAATGAAATACTCTAGTAAGAATTTCCCAAGCAGGGATTACATCTATAGTCAAAATCCTGTCTCTGTAGATGAGTGTATCTTATTTCCCTCCCATGTATACTTTGATTTACTCCAGGAAAAAGCTCTGAAAGGGGGGGATGGTTTGTTATCTTTAGCTACCAGAACAGAATGCCTTTGATCTCACACCTCTTCTCCAGTGGCCATGCTTCCTGGGAGGTCAGAGCTGGGCACCATCAGTCCTGCCCTTGACTGACGTTAATGACAGGCGCAGAATCTGTTGCACGCTGCTTTGAAGGAGCCAGAGACACCCAGCCCTTTGCAGCACGAGAAAGCCCCCAAAGCTGGAATTTACTTTCACGTCAGTAATAACTGAATGTTTTTTAGGGTTAGATTGGGTTATGTCGTTTAAATTAACTTTGACGACGTGCTGGCTTTGGAGGGGAATTGTTTCGTGGACACTGGTACTCTGAACTTGATAGCTAACAGGTCTAAAGTGCACGTTATATGTAGGTTTTAACCAGTCAGGAGATTTTTATGTAGCCAGTGATAGTTACTTTTTGTATGATTTTTGTTTGGACTGCAATGCTGTGCCTTTAATTTGGTCTTCTTGCTGTCTTAAGTTCATGACCATGTTTAATGGCATTCTTACAAGCCATTTCACATGCAAAAAGCAGGGCTTCATGTTTTTGTTTCTAACAGCTTCATGTAGAACCTGAGACTTATGATGAACAGGTTGAGTGGCAGGCCTCCTATGTTGTCTCTTGTTATATAAACCTATGGCAGAATCTTAGTGAATAGAACACTTCCAAGGTTTGTTGTCTTTGTATATTAACAGACTATGTTACATAAACTTACATGAGATGCATTACTGCTCTTCCTGGGTCATGTTTTCCTAACATTTTGTGCCTCACACCTCTGCTGAGTTATTAGGAATGTTAGAAGGAACTGATAAATCATTTTTTTCATTTTACACTTTTAGATAATCAGTTGATATGGAATATAACTTGATATCCAATTTTCCCTGTTTCAGAGGATATAATGGTTATAGTAGAATATGCCCAGAACATTTTGGCATGAAAAAGAGATTGAATAAATAGTTAATTTACTTTAAAAACAAAAAAGGGTGTTCAGGTAGGAGATAACAGGGAGGTCCAACCCCATGGCTGAAACTGAGAAGGGGTACACTGGAGCATTCCACTTGGATCTGGCTCAAGCTGGAGTCTTGCTCTTCCCCGTTACCTAATGTATACCTCAGGGATGCTGAGGCTAAGGAGAGCTTCCTTGTTTTAGTATCAAGTATAACATGGCAAAAAAAAAAAAAAATGATGGTTGCCCCGATACTGTCTGCTTTGAAGACTTTACCCCATTTATGACATTGCAGGTGTGTATTTTGACCCTGTTCGTGTGGTCAGAAACAGGATTTGTGTCTCATGGCTGTGGATCCTGATCAGCTGAGTTTTCTGGTCAAGAGAAGATGGTCTGAACGGAACCTAGAACACAGAGAGATGTGACAGCTCTGATGGAGCCCTAAGGAGCATCTGTGAAAGGACTGTCAGGTGCTGCGTTTAGTTTTCAACTGATAAACTAGCTGGTCCATTTTACTTATTAAAAAGTGTGACCCGGAGAGTACAAGAGTACATTATCTATCTGACTGACTATCTATCTATCTATCTATCTATCTATCTATCTATCTATCTATCTATCTATCTATCTATCTTCTATCTATCTATCTATCTATCTATCTATCTATCTATCTTCTATCTATCTATCATCTATCTATCTATCATCTATCT
>NC_022027.1:49669569-49679961 GCF_000317375.1 Microtus ochrogaster
ATCTATCTGTCTATCTATCTATCTATCTATCTATCTATCTACTTGTCATCTTCTATATACTTATTGTAAAAACAGGATATCAGTTTGCAGCCCTGGCTGACTTGGATATCTATCATCTATCTATCTATCTATCTATCTATCTATCTATCTATCTATCTATCTATCTACCTATCTACCTATCTATCTATCTACTTGTCATCTTCTATATACTTATTGTAAAAACAGGATATCAGTTTGCAGCCCTGGCTGACTTGGAATTCTCTGAGTAGACCTTGGAATTTACTATGTAGACAATCCTGGCCTTGAACTCATAAAAAGATCCTCTTGCCTCTGCCTCCAGAAACCACAGATAATCCCAGTTAACTGTTCTTACTGGCTAATTTTACAAGAGATTTTCTGTTGGACAAAAACTTATGAAGTATATATGACTAGTATCTACCGAAATTAAAAAAACTGGTATTTAAGAAATTGGTATGAGTTTGCTCAAATCAACTATAAATAATTAACAAAACAGGAATTAGAAATGGTTTTATTCCAAAGACCATACCGTTTACCAGCATTGACACCGACTCTTTAAGATGGAGAAAACAATTGATAAATTTATTCTAAAGCGTTTGAAACCAGTTTTGTTAAGTCCAAATAAGAGCAGACAGCACTAACCACATTTCAGAGTTCTGTATTGCTTTGTGTCCATGTAGAATATTCTAGGCAGCACGACAGTTGCGTCATTAGCAAGAAAAGAAACATCCCAGGGAGTAGAGCGCAAGACAAATTGTAAATATTCGAGTTTACTGGAAGCTTCTCAGTTGGAATGTGCATCCCTACTGAGGTTTAAAAAAAATAGAAGTCTTAGGTAATAGTGGGTGAACCCACACCCATAAAATAGCTGCATCCCTAATCACTACCAATTCAGAATGTGTCTAGGATAAGGCCTGACACCTCTTCACCAGCAACATTCGGCTCTCTTCCTCAGAGTCAAGGTTATCATTGTACATACACCACAGAGAGAAAATACAATTTGATTTGCTGTTAACTTTTGCTTTGCTTAATTTTTAGATACTGAATTTAAGTCCCCCTATCAAAACTGTCTTGATTTGGCCTGTGGGACGGGCACAGACTCTGAGGTTGACGTGTTCACATGAGGGTTGGCTGGGAAGCACCGAGGGCACTTTGGACGTGTTTTTATGCGGCTGCTGACTTTTCAGTGTTGGGCTGGCATGAACTGTTCCTGACCTGACCCCATGGTGAATGCTCCAGGGTGTCTTTATCCAGATGCAGAGGATTTCTGCCCCTGATGGCATGTCCCTTGAGTCTAAGTTTCTGTGGATCCAAAATGAAGGCCACAAGAAGAAGATTTGGGAAACTGACCGGATTTGATCCTGGGAGGCCATTTTTGAGCGTCATGTCGCATCAAAAGGCAACACTGGAATCCACTCCCACATCAGTGGTTAGGGTCAGTCCCTAAGAAAAGGTTTTTCTCAGCTTGGTAGGAAATGCAGAACCAAGGAGTAAGAAGAATAAAAACATTTTCCCTTGCTGGCTTAGTTCATTATATTGTTTCACAAACCAGCCCTTCTCTGAAAATCCCTGCTGGCCAAAAGCTTCCAGCAGCACCTGCTGCCTGCTGCTTACAGTGTCACATAAACTTGCCAGGTGCAAATCAAGTAATTAATCAGCCTTGAGGAGAGTGATAGCCGTGTCTTCCAGACCACAGCCATGCCAGCACTCCGTGCTGGTGTCCTATCTGCAGGCTGGGCTGCTGAAAGGCTGTAGAGGCTGCATGCAGACCAGCTGCTGCTTCCAGGATTTCACTCTCGCCTTCAGAATGTGGACAACCAAGGTCTGGAAAATTCTGGCGGAAGAAGCTGAGCACCTCCATGCACCTCCATGCACCTCCCACTCTGTCCAGGCTGCAGGCAGGAAGCACATTGCCATCCCGCACTGGGAACGGCACAAAGACAGCTGTATGCCACCAGGAAATGCACAACCTCAACACCTTATCCTATTCAAAGGTCTCCAAGCTGCTGTATTCTGGACGGACAGGAAATGTTCCTTCGGTGTCCCTGGATATAATGGAGAATCTTAAAGATGACTTCTGCACCCCAGAAAGGTCTGTCAAGGATGGATGCTCTTGATGGAAGACAATAACTGAGTCTTGGAAAGCCCCCACCCCCCCCCCACTGCCGCCATCGCCCCAATTTAACTATGAAACTCAGGAAATGAGGGAGGCACTGTTGCCTGTTCTAAACCTGGTATTCATGTGCCTTTTCCAGCCAAAGGCACTTTTAGCCTTGTGCTCAGTCTCTCTGAGCCTAACAACTAGATCCTCACCATGTCATTTCCGTGACTCTTGTTGACCTCAGCTTTCAGAGACGGTTAACACAAACACAACACTGTCTCCCTTCGCTTCTCGTTTAGATGCTGGAGTGCACCTGTCACATCACTGCTGCCTGGGTGGACAGGAGAAAGAAGAGACAGGCGAAACTAATCCACCCCATTCTTTCGTTACCTCTACCTGGCCTCTGCTTGACCTGAAAACAAGAATTTCGTGTGCCAGCCACCAATCACGGCAGGTACAGCAGGAAGCGTGATGACAGAACCCACAGGAAGGAAGAGCTATCTCACTGACCTTTCAGCAGGAAACGCCCTCTGCTCTTTGACTGACAGCTCTGAGCTTTGGCCCATGAAGTCTATTTGTTTTGGCAGAAACTTAGAATCTGGGTAGCGCCAGTTTTCTCATCAACTGGGAATTCAACTTAATATGTAAACTTGTAACAAGCAGGTTGAGCAGATTCACTGCCTTGGTTACTCTTAGCATGCGCTGCCGGCACACTTGAAGGGGCTGGATTTGATGTTGAGTCAGGGGACATCGCTGTCATACACATGGACGCGCCTTTGCTTTCTGTCATCTGTACTGTCTGCATCCTGACTGTAAGTCTTGAGCATGTCCTGACCTGGGAGGGCTGTGATCTGGAAACCGGCGACACCCAGAGTGTCTGGGAGCTCTGCTCAGTTGCTCTGTCTTCTAGGTTAAAAATGTGGGTGGGGTGGTGGGGTGCAAATAAAGGGGCTGGCAAGGTTTTGGTTTCACATTTCAAGGTTCAGCCAGGTTTCTCTCCATGGGGACAGAAATCCTGCCGGCCAGTTCATCCTTGGCATCCCCCCCCCCCAGCTTCGCAAGGAATAGGCGAGGGTGAATGAATACATTTGTCAGCGCTTTCTGAGTTGCGCCGTGTGCAATTTTCATACCTTATAAAGTTAGTTACAATGAGGGAATATCTTAACAGTGGAAGCTAGTATGTTGGCAGTGCCTCATATTTCATTCCTATCAATTGCCTGGATCACTGTATCAACTAGTCCATGCAGAAATGGAAATCTTCCACACTTGGGAGGAACAGAAGGTGGACAACCGCAGAGGCTGTTCACGTATTTCCCGGGTGGATCAGGGTGATTAAGGAAAACTGGGCCTGGCCCTACATCCAACGCCTTCTGCCAAACCTGAGTGAGGTCAGTGACTGAGTTGTTACGATGGAATTCCCTGCACACTAGGAGAAAATGCCACAATCCACTGTCTTCAAAGGCAGTGAGCCTTTCCTTCTCCTATATAGTGGCACCTGAGATGCCAGGCCAATTTGGACGTTTCTGCTCCGAGAGGTGCATTCTGCTGGAGCTGCCTCACGTTTAAAGAGGGAAAACAAACAGAGCATGGAGAGGTGCTGGTGCGGACACAGATCTCGCAGCCGGCCAAAGTCCCCAATGAATCACTCGAATGGGCCCATGACCACTTCCAGCCTCCCCGCTATTTTTTTTTCATCTAATTTACTGAAAAACAAAATAACACTTTAAGTGTTACTCACACGCACGCAGTAAGAGTCATGTAATTACCATTATTCCCTTCTAAGTCTATTTCAAGCTTTGCTAAATCCAACTTAACCTAAAAAGTCACTGCTGCGATCTCTAGGCTTTCTCCGCAGTTTGGCTCAAAGCCGAGTCCACAGCATCGGTCTCTGGCTGCGAGCGAGGCCAGTATGCTTACCGCAGCTGCTCCTCCTTTCCTTGCTGGATACCCTGGAGACTTCTCAGCCTCCCTTGACGTCATAAATGACCTCGGGGAAGAGGCTGGAAGAAAACCCAGTGATCATTACAGCTAGCAGCTGCACTTTTCCTTACAGCCTCAGACTCTGACGTATCAAGCTGAGCCAGTGACGTCAGAGGAGGCTGGCAACACCTCTGCCAGCTTAGGCTTCTGAGTGACTGTATCCACTATCCAGTTGAGGCACTCAGATTTTAGGGGATCATGGGTTACTGTGGCACCGTGCAGCCTGCCATGACTAACATATCAGTAAACATGTTGAAGACATGACATACAAATTTACTCTGAATTAAAGAGGGCAAATCAGAACTCCAGAGACACGCTTAGGCCCCAAGAGTGAGTTCTTTCTTCCTTCCCGTGCAAATGACATGTAAATGATAAAATTCACGTATTCAGTGTCCTAGTCAAGATCACCACTACTGTGATGAAATACCGTGACTAAAAGCAACGTTCATCATTGAAGGAAGTCAGGACAGGAACTCAAACAGGGCAGGAACCCAGAGTCAGGGGCTGATGCAGAGGCCATGGTGCTTATCACTGGCTTGCTTCTCATGGCTTGCTCAACCTGCTTTCTTATAGATCCCAGGACTACCAGTCCAGGCATGGAACCCCCCACAATGGGCTGTGCTTTCCCCTATCAATCACTACTTATGAAAAGCTCTATAGGCTTGCCTATAGCCTGATCTTACGGAGGTATTTTCTCAACTCAGGAACCCTCCTCTCCAGTGACTCGTGCTTGTGTCAAGTTGACACAACACTACCCAGAATATTCCATAAGTATTCATGAAGCAAAGTACCTTCTAGATGTTGCAAATTCAATACTAGATGAAACCAAGACAGAAGATTTCTGCACTTGTGGACCATAGATTTCATGGTTGTGGATAAAGTAAAGTTAAAAAAAAAAAAACAGGTAGGGAAGAGGTAGGATTTCAGGAAGGGAAAGTGCACTGTTCATGGTGGCATGGACCATTCATTTCAGTACTAGGGAGACAGGCAAGGGAGGGGGCAGAATCTCTGAGTTCAAGGTCAGACTTGTCTACGGAGTAAGTTCCAGAACATCTGGTACTAAGCAGAGAAACCCTATCAAAACAAACAAACAAACAAACAAACAAAACAAAAAAACCAACCAACCAGAAAGTGAATAGTGCTTTAGAGGGAAGTAATGGGAGGGAGATATGAAGTTCACAGAGGAGGAAGGAAGGCTGCATTCCCACCGTCTATGGCTTTGCCTGGCCCTCTGTGAGCCTTCAGTAAATAAGGGCCCGGTCTCTAGAGCACACTATAAGCTCTCAACTTCCCTTCAGTTTTAGCTCCGCACTGTCTACTACGTCTTTCTGTACGTATATGACCCTGAGAACTTGCCCCACTTGCCCATTGCCCAAGAAAGCAAGAACGGCAGGTGCTAACATCTCTGAAGAAACAGCTCTGTCACCATCTGAGATACTCCTCATGACTCTTTTCCCAGCTGCCCACTGCCTTCTCCTACTGCAATCTGGTCTTTGCTGGGCTCCCAAATACTGGTTCCATTTTTCCCTCCCAAACTGCTCTTGAATTTTGGTGTTTAATGCTGGGGGATATGTAAGCTTCTCAAGTAACTCTCAACTCCCCTTCAATGACACATCTCATTCCCCAGATTAGAGATGTCAGTTAGTGTCTGCTCCCCGACTCCATCCTTTGTAGGGACCTTTGCCACGCTTAACCCCTGGCATTTGGATAGCCACATTGTAAGCCCACAATCCCTTTTCTTTTTCCCCTCCTCCTGGCTCTGGTGATTAAGCTAATGGTGGACACCTGAGCCACGCTAATCCTTTAGTTTATAGGTATTCAAAAAGAAAAAAAAATAGATGAGCTGGGAAAGCTAAATTTTCTCTCTTAACTGTGAATTAAGTCAGACAGAGCATATGAGTTAATGAACCTGAAGAGCCACTGTGGAGCCGTGTTCTCAGGCGCACGACAAACCAAAGTTTTGAGGTGGCAGAAACTTTGAGTCAGCAGAAAAGGCTACACAGCAAAGCAAGAAAAGCAAAGCTGACATCAGGAAGAGAAAAGGTCAGAGAAGACCAACCGGTGTGTTTATTGTTCTGTGGCGTTGTAGCAAAAGAGCTTTATGCCTTACCCCCTGCTAGACCAACCCGAACTTCCTGAACAAACACACTCTGTCACGTGACCTTGACAATCTTCCTTCTTGTCTTTATCGTCAGAAAACCCATCAAAACCCCACCAAATCCCCACCAGAAGACCAGGTCATATCGCTTCTATTTTCTTTCTGCAATTGCTCTACCCATTTGATTCCCTGGCCACGCCAGGAAGACATGAATTTGTCCCCAACTTCAAAAAGTCAGAAAACAGGACTGTAAAACATGATTTCCAAAGAAATAAGAACATGGCAATATAGGCTCGAAGTGTAATATTGTCTTGAGGATGACAACACAGTTAGCAGCTAGAGCTGGGGAGGCGCCAAGGCTGCCACGTCTCTTTGAACTCATCGGTGTATGCAGACTATCCCACTGGCTATGCTTCTATTGCTTTAGATTCCCTGTGTGGGACTGAGGGGCCACTTGAGACTTAGTGCCCCAACATGAAACCTGTCTGTTCTCCTGGTCCTTGGCACCCTGCTTCACTTGGCAGTGAACCTACCCAGGAACTGAACCTCCACTGCCATGTTTCTTCCTCCTCAATTCCCAATGAATAGCATTCTTCCCAGAAAAACAGTTCAGTGTTTCTTTGAGACCAGGCAGGCACATATTAACTGAGCGCCAAGGGACTTCCTTACCACAGGGCCCTGTACTTCCTGGCGGTTTTGCCTGGAGAGCTTTGTGGTTGTTCATCCATCCATCCATCTGGGTATACTGGGGACAAAAGAGACAGCAAGGGCAGTGACCTTTTTTGTAGTGCTTGCCCCCTCCCTTCCTTCACATCTCTGCTCAGCTGCCCATCACAGACGGACTCTGAGTTCACAGCACACAGTAACAACTATATCATGACGTCACGTCACTTTCCCCTCTTCATAGCACTGTGGTGATCTGACAGGTCTCAGAGCTGTGATTTCATGTCTTCGCAGTGGAAGAAGAGTGCAGAAATGGATGGAGAAATGGGAGGAGAAAGGAAATGAGGAAGGAATGGAGGGAGGGAGGGGGAGGAAGAGGAAGGGGAATTGCTGTATCTCTTCCAGTGCCTGGAAGCTAGTAGGTGATCAATAAATGTTTGTTGTGAATCCAGGGAAAGGCACCCAGAGGAGAGGAAACTAGTCTTGGCTCACAAAGAGTTTTCTTGTGAGTATGTACAGGAAAGCCATTCCGAGTACAAAGAAGGACATCAGATAAGGACAGAGGTCAGACTCTACGGTATACAAGGCCCCAAGAGGATGGATGGAGCGCTGTGGTTCTCATGCAGCCGAGAGTGGGGCAGAACAAGGGAAGGTGAATGTGCACAGAGGCTGGTACATGTGTGAGTTCAGGTAGCTGCCAGACTACAAGAAAAAAAAAAAAACAGCTTGTGGAAGGTTAGAACCAGCGACAGGAGCAGAGACCCTGCTGCAGCTCTCCAGACAAGACAAGGCACCAGAACCCCAAATTCCAAGATCTCATGCATCTGAAACCACAGGCCCTCCCCCTGCAGAGCTGAGAGCACCATTACCTTTGAGCTCTGCTTTAAAGTACTCAGGACCTTGTGTAGGGGAGCCGCTTCCCTTACAGAGAGCCAACAGGGAGGTGGCCTAGCCCCTCCCCATCCAGTGGGTCTACTTCTAGGTCTTATGTCTTCTTGTCCTCATGAGTAATGGGTAGCAGCAGGTTTTCTATCCAGGCCCCTTGAGCAAGGGAGATGGGTTGTGCACTTCCCCAAAGACTTTCTTTTGTGGATACAAACACAGAAACAGTTCTCAGTCTTGGTGGCCTATGACAGTGGCTTTGGTGCATTTGATCTGCAGTCCAACCCCTCGGCAATTGTCTGTCTACCTCTCAGCGGTGCTCTTGTTTATGCTTTTAATTCTCCAAGAGAATCTGTCCAGTATCAATTCAAACTATAGGACTTGAGAAGAAACAAAACACTTTCCTCATGCGTCTTTGCATTGTAGATAGAACTGTGATTTTCTCCTACTTTTCTTCTTTCATTTACTAACAAGGAAATCAACATCATCATCAACAACAACAAAAATTCATTTGCAAACATTTTTCATGTAACATTTCAGGTGGTTGATGAGGAAACTCCAGGATAGATGATAGATAGATAGATAGATAGATAGATAGATAGATAGATAGATAGATAGATAGATAAAATATAACAGGCTAAATAAACTGCATTATAATCAGTCAGGACCGATAAAAGTTAATTTCAAATATTTTACATTCCAAATCCTGGATTCCCCTCACCAAGTCCATTCTATAAGAATCTCCAGTCAATATACCTCTCTAATCAGCCCCTCTCTATTGGTTGCCTCTAGATACTGAGCTATTTCTAGATTTTGTGGAGGACATTTTTTATTTCATTTTACCTGCATGTTGATACTATGTGGTAAGAATCAAGACCCCCATGGTGATAAGACAGGTTTACAGCAAACGGAGATCCAGCTCAGTTGGCAGACAGCAGTAAATGCTGGATTCACACTTATATACCAATCTTCTGGCTCCACCTCCAGTATTCCCAACTGTGGGCTCAGAATCGTCAGGACCAAAGACTCAGGTAAGAGCAAAGTAGTCTTAGAAAGAATATTTTAGGTCCAAATATATAAGCTATTAATACTATTTCTTCCAATTTTTCCACCACCCCCCGAGGTCTTTACATAAACACTACACACCTGACATCTCCACTTAGGTAAGTCACACAGGCTACCCTATAAGAAAAGACTTGCTGATGGCTACCATACTGCCCCTCCAAAAGCAGTGATTCTTAGATTATTCTGCTTCTCAGAAAACGCATATGCAGATGTACATTCTCACAGTGTGAATACGAGAGAAACAGGACATGCCCTACTGTGATGTCACAGTGTGCACATGTCATCACAGCTCAACTGTAAATCACAGTGCTCCCCTGTGCAACGCAATGATGCCTAGTGATATCGACTCTACATTGAGCTTTCAGAATGTTCCATTGTGCCAAGGCAATGTTGCATTGTGAGATCATAGTTCCGCAGTGATACTACCATACAGGAGTGACATCACAATTCTCTTTTGTACCCTCAAAATGTTGCATGTGACATCAGTACTTCATGGTTTTAAAAACCAATGCTTCCTGGTGACATCACAGCTGCCTATGTCAATAAAAGCTGCATTATGACATCAATATGCTCCACTGTGACATCACTATGCTCCTTAGTGACATCACTATGCCCTCTGTGACATCACTATGCTCCACTGTGACATCACTATGCTCCACTGTGACATCACTATGCCCCACTGTGACATCATTATGATCCACTGTGACATCACTATGCTCCACTGTGACATGACTATGCCCCGCTGTGACATCACTATGCTATACTGTGACATCATTATGCTCCACTTTGACATCACGGTGTTATACTGTGACATCACTATTCTTCACTGTGACATCACTATTCTCCACTGTGACATCACTATTCTCCACTGTGACATCACTATGCCCCACTGTGACATCACTATGCCCCACTGTGACATCGCTATGCTATACTGTGACATCGCTATGCTATACTGTGACATTGCTATGCTTTACTGTGACATCACTATGCTCCACTGTGACATCACCATGCCCCACTGTGACATCACTATGCTCCACTGTGACATCACTATGCTCCACTGTGACATAACTATGCTCCACTGTGACATCACTATGCACCACTGTGACATCACTATGCTTTACTGTGACATCACTATGCTTTACTGTGACATCACTATGCTCCACTGTGACATCACCATGCCCCACTGTGACATCACTATGCTATACTGTGACATCATTATGCTCCACTGTGACATCAGTATGCTCCACCGTGACATCACAATGCTCCACTGTGACATCACTATGCTCCACTGTGACATAACTATGCCCCACTGTGACATTATTATGCCCCACAGTGACGTCACTATGCCCCACTGTGATGTCACTATGCCATACTGTGACGTCACTATTCACCACTGTGACATCACTATGCCATACTGTGACATCACTATGCTCCACTGTGACATCATTATGCTTTACTGTGACATCACTATGGCCCACTGTGACATCACTATGCTCCACTGCGACATGACTATGCTGCACTGTGACATCACTATGCTCCACTGTGACATGACTATGCTGCACTGTGACATCACTATGCTCCACTG
>NC_022027.1:49680061-49681076 GCF_000317375.1 Microtus ochrogaster
TGTGACATCACTATGCTCCACTGTGACATCACATTGGTCCACTGTGACATCACTATGCTCCACTGTGACATCACTATGCTCCACTGTGACATCACCATGCTCCACTGTGACATCACTAGTCCACACTGTGACATCACTATGCCCCAATGTGACATCACTATGCCCCACTGTGAATCACTATGCTATACTGTGACATCACCATTCTCCACTGTGACATCACTATGCTATACTGTGACATCACTATGCTCCACTGTGACATCACTATGCCGCACTGTGACATCACTATGTCCCACTGTGACATCACCTTGGTCCACTGTGACATCA
This sequence comes from Microtus ochrogaster, assembly GCF_000317375.1. Classification (NCBI taxonomy): domain Eukaryota; kingdom Metazoa; phylum Chordata; class Mammalia; order Rodentia; family Cricetidae; genus Microtus; species Microtus ochrogaster. The sequence continues at coordinate 49,680,386 of NC_022027.1, forward strand.
CTATGCTATACTGTGATATCACTATGCTATACTGTGACATCACTATGCTTTACTGTGACATCACTATGCTTTACTGTGACATCACTAAGCTCCACTGTGACATCACTATGCTCCACTGTGACATCAGTATGCCCCGCTGTGACATCACTATGCTCCACTGTGACATCACATGGGTCCACTGTGGCATCACAATGCCCCACTGTGACATCACTATGCCCTACTGTGACATCGTTATGCTATACTGTGACATCGCTATATTATATTGTGACATCACTATGCTCCACTGTGACATCACTATGCCCCACTGTGACATCACTATGCTCCACTGTGACATCACTATGCTCCACTGTGACATCACTATGCTCCACTGTGACATAACTATGCCCCACTGTGACATCACTATGCCCCACTGTGACATCATTATGCCCCACTTTGACATCACTATGCCCCACTGTGTCATTATTACGCCCCACAGTGACGTCACTATGCCCCACTGTGACATCACTATGCCATACTGTGACATCACTATGCACCACTGTGACATCACTATGCCATACTGTGACATCACAATGCTTTACTGTGACATCACTATGCTTTACTGTGACATCACTATGCTTTACTGTGACATCACTATGCTCCACTGTGACATCACTATGCCCCACTGTGACATCACTATGCTCCACTGTGACAT
>NC_022027.1:49684281-49684890 GCF_000317375.1 Microtus ochrogaster
TCCACTGTGACATCACTATGCCCCACTGTGACATCACTATGCTCCACTGTGACATGACTATGCCCCACTGTGACATCACATTGGTCCACTGTGACATCACTATGCCCCACTGTGACATCACATTGGTCCACTGTGACATCACTATGCTATGCTGTGACATCACTATGCTATACTGTGACGTCACTATGCCCCACTGTGACATCACTATGCCATACTGTGACATCACTATGCTCCACTGTGACATCCCTATGCTTTACTATTATGTCACTATGCTCCAGTGTGACATCACTATGCTCCACTGTGACATTACTATGCCCCACTGTGACATCACTATGCTCCACTGTGACATCATTATACTCCACTGTGACATCACATTGCTCCACTGTGACATCACTATGCTCCACTTTGACATCACTATGCTATACTGTGACATCATTATGCTCCACTGTGACATCACCATGCCCCACTGTGACATTACTATGCTATACTGTGACATCACTATGCTCCACTGTGACATCACTATACCCCACTGTGACATCACTTTGCCCCACTGTGACATCACGTTGGTCCACTGTGACATCACGTTGGTCCACTGTGACATCACTATGC
>NC_022027.1:49685976-49686602 GCF_000317375.1 Microtus ochrogaster
CCACTGTGACATCACTATGCCCCACTGTGACCTCACTATGCTCCACTGTGACATCACTATGCCCCACTGTGACATCACATTGGTCCCCTGTGACATCACTATGCTTTACTGTGACATCACTATGCTTTACTGTGACATCACTATGCTATACTGTGACATCATTATGCTCCACTGTGACATCACTATGCTCCACTGTGATCACTATGCTCCACTGTGACATCACTATGCTCCACTGTGACATGCCTATGCTTTACTATTACATCACTATGCTCCACTGTGACATCACCATGCTCCACTGTGACATCAGTATGCCCCACTGTGACATCACTATACTCCACTGTGACATCACTATGCTATACTGTGACATCACTATGCTCTACTGTGACATCATTATGCTCTACTGTGACATCACGGTGTTATACTGTGACATCGCTATGCTCCACTGTGACATCACTATGCTCTACTGTGATATCACTATGCTCCTTAGTGACATCACTATGCCCCACTGTGACATCACTATGCCCCACTGTGACATCACTATGCTCCACTGCTATACTGTGACATCATTATGCTCCAATGTGACATCACTATGCTTTACTGTGACATCACTATGCTCCAATGTGACA
>NC_022027.1:49687248-49695918 GCF_000317375.1 Microtus ochrogaster
GCTCCACTGTGACATCACTATGCTATACTGTGACATCACTATGCTCCACTGTGACATCACTATGTTCCACTTTGACATTGCTATGCTCAACTGTTGCATCCCTATGCTCCACTGTGACATCAATGTTCCAGTTTACTCAGTAACGTCCATCTGTATGATCTCAACTGTTCACTGTGGCCTCACAGCTTTGTTGGGCCATCACAATGATCCATTGTCACATCACAGCACCTTATTCTGTCAACACAGGCTCCACTGTGACATCACAAATTCAATGTGATATCAAAATGCTCTATTGTGACATCACAGTGCTCCATGGTTTAATCATGAGGCTGTATTTTCAGACAATAATGGTGATCAGTGCAGCCCTATGGTATTGTCACAATGCCCCATAGTGATGGCATAAGAACACGTGTTTTTAAGTGGCTGATCTGATGTCACAATAGAACAGAGTGCATCTGTGGAGTAGGGTATAGTGATGTCACAACAGAGCACTGTGATGATAAGTGGAGTTGTGATGTCACAATGAACCTTTGGGACCGCATGCACAGTGCTCCATTTGAGGATACATAGCTCAAAGGGCTGATCTTTGTCATTCTGGGAGACCAGTGGCGTCCTATCTTCTATCTTCCCCTTTCCTCCCGTATTTCTCTTTCTGAATATTCTATAACCAACATGGAATGCTTCCCAATCAAGAGAGACTCAAACAATGAAAGAAAACAAGAGTCTATGAAATTCCCTTTTTCTCCCTTACCTACCCTACTGTCATACGTTAGCAGCAAAACCCACTTAACATTCTTTCTTTCATTAAGCCTAAATAAACACTCCCCTACTATCACAAGAGTGTCATTTGTGATTATGCTTTTACTGAAAGTCTATAAATGATAAAATTACTCAATGGGTCATCATACAACTCAGGTATTATATACAAGGAGGAAGAAAACCCTTCTTTCTCCATTTTGCATCTTGAGAAACATCTCCATGGTCTCAGGCTTCCAAACGCCTGAGGTTGGCAGTATTCACGTCAAGGGAAAACACACGAGTCATTGTAGGAAGCCGCATATGCAATTATGGAAAGAAATACAGAAAGCATCTATAGTAGAAGGCTAAATTTTATGACTGTAAATTATGAGTAGGCTGTCCTGAGTATTTATTGTTCAAACTTTTGGGAATGAGAAGGCGTAGCAATTGTAGTTTCCTGGGACAACAGACAGAGGCCTCAAACCTCCCAAAAAATTGGGGTATAGGCACCCACATAAGGAATTAAAGAAAAGAATTAGGAATTCCCACTGCGATGCTCCTGAGATAGTAATTACCCAGGCCCGGTCACTTTAGCTTCTGACAGTCCTAAAGCACGTTCCCTGTGTCCCTGACCCCACCCCACAAAGACCTGGGGTCCCCATGTACACACAGAGCCTTTGCACCAGCCCTCTAATCCCAGTGAGATCCCAGTTCCTCACGTGCACCTGAGGACACTTTTGTCTGGGAATCTGGAACTTGTTGGTCCTTTGTGTCTACAGCCTACTGTTAAAGGACAGTTGCTGAGGCTCTGTGAACCTCGCTAGTGTGACCGACCGCAGAAGCAGGTCCAGCCACCGTCTGCCAAAACAAAGGCAAAGGGTCCCTGGACCTGGGTCTTGGCTAAAGAGCATAGACTCCAGCTTTGCTGCTAGTAAGGGCTCCTTCCTGTGGCTGTGAAACATGATTTAGGGGGTAATGAGGAAGCCCTGCAGTGTTACACACAGGCTCCACCGGTGCAAACTCGCATGTGGCCATAACGCACGTACATTTCCTTCACCAGTGAAAACTTAAACACAGGAGCGACCCATCACCCCTTGAGGTCTTCTCAACCCCTCCTCGGTCTCTCTCTCTCTCTTTCTCTGCTGTGTGGACTCTCGGATATGCTAATCCTCATGCCATGCCATGCAAGAATTCAACACCAGAAGTTATGGCCAGCGGTATCCTTGGGCAGATCATGTAAAGGCTTTTGACTTTGAATTAAGACTCCATTAAGATAATAAAATGTTTTCTTCAAGTTTATTGTTATTCTGCCTAAGGGGTCTGTGGGGAACACAGGATAAAAACTATAGAGGGGAAAAAAAATCCCCTTCACTATGGAAACAGATTCATTTATTTTTATGGGCTGATTTTTTAATTCCTCTCCCTGGCCAAAGCCCCACTAGTTTCTTCTGTTTGGAGAAGGAGCTCATTTGCACCAGTTTGCTGCATGAGGTGGAGTGGTAGGCTCCCAACAGAGTCAAGATGAACAATAGACACCCGCCCCTCCCCCACCTCGGTGGTCTGACTACAACAGAACGCCTGACCAGCTGGAATAAGGAGACCATAGTCATCTTACTGTGAGCAAGAGGAAAATAGCCCTGTGGTAGTTACTAGTTTAATATCCACAACTTGAAAAATTCAAAGACAGCTTGGTGCGAGGGTATATGCCTGCAATCCCAGCACTCAGGAGGTAGGGGTGGGAGGCTCACTGCAAGTTTGAGGTCAGCTGGCCCTACCTAGCAAGACTTCGTCTTGAAAACAAAATTCAATACCGGTAGCAAAAACAGCAATGTAGAAAGGTAAGGATTCAAGAGGCACGGTCACAATGAAGCTCTCTGGGGGCTTGTTGGCCGTCTGCTGCCACATCATTGCTGTCCACAGATGAGCATCACAAAAGGGTCTGAAATCTTTCTGTCAATTACTTTTTGTATTTAAATTAAATTATATAAAGTATCACATTTCTTTTAAAATAGAATATTTTTATTAATCCTTTGAAAATTTCAATATATTTTGGACATATTCCTCCCACTGCCACCCCCAGTTCCTCCCAGATCTACTCCTTACCTCACCACCCCTCCCAAAGTTGTGCCCTGTTTTTTCTTTCTTTTCCCCAAATAACCCACTGAGTTCAACTTGTGCTACCTGTCTACTCACAGGTGTGAGTACCTACTCAGCCTACCAGAGGCTTAGAGAAACCTGAATTTCCCTCCCCCGGAAGGTATCAATAGTCAATATCTCCTCATCAATAGTCAATAGTTCCTCAGTTAGGAATGGGTGGGGGTGAACACAGGCAACCATAGGCACTTGAGAGCTGAGGAGTGCTGTGGTCATGTGATGTCCAGACAACACCGTTTGGCACCCATTCTCCATGATCTCTAACTACATTTCTTCATGGCATTTTCAAACATAACTCATTTTGTTGATCCATCCTCCATTCTCCCCCATTAACCTGTCTCCTCCTTGAGCCCTTCCACCCCCAGAAGCCTCCTTTTGACTTTCACGACACATGTGTTCCATTATCCTCCCTCCTTCCTTACACCACTTGCCCTCTCCGGTCCTCCCCTTTCTGATTTCACACTCTGGAAGCACATTCACGGCCATGGATAGATGAATGAATGATTGATTGATTGATTGATTGATTGATTAATGATAGATATATAGATGATGGATAGATAGATGATAGATAGATAGATAGATAGATAGATAGATAGATAGATGGATAGATAGAAAGATAGATAGATAGGTGATAGATATTAAAGAACGTGCTATTTTTGTCATTTTGAATCTGGATTATTTAACTTAATATAAATTCCAGATCTACCTATTTTACTAGAAATTACATGATTTTCTTTTTCTTTATAACTGAATAAAATTCCGCTGTGTGTATGCACTACATTTTCATTATAATCAATTATTCATTACTTATTATCACTAGAGTTTGCAGAATACAAAATCCCCTCTCTAACAAGCAGCATTTTTGAGGATTAGCACGTGTCCCACTTTTCCATGAGAGAAGCAACAAGAGAGGGGTATGGCAACTTTGAAAACTAGCAGAGGTAGGACACTTGCTAGCACTGAAGTCTCAGCCTGTGATGTTTGCGGGATACAAATAGCATCTTGATGACTTAACCGGACCTGTTTTAAGGCCTCCTGTGCTGCGTCTCCTCTGCATGTCAGTGACATCATGGCTGGTTACACTGTGTGTTGTACAGTCTGATCAACCATGCCTGGCCAGTGGCAGAGGCGCAGTCAGTGCCTGTCAAAGCTCTGGAATGCAGCACGGGGCAGTGAGTGCACAGAGGATTGACAGAAAGACCCATGGGACGATGTATCCATCAAGTCTGGCTGAACATCGGCCACACCCCTTTCAGGAGACTCAAGCATTAGCCATCAGTCTTGAAAGTTGGCTGGATCTGAGCCAGCGAACTCATGAGTCAGCAGGTTGAGGTTCACACAAAGGTCAGTCCAGTATGTCTGTGTGCGAGTGTGTGGCCGGGGTATGAAGAAGGTTGCAGGCATGGTGAAAGGTTCTCTGGAGAACGGCAGCCATTTTCCTAGAATGGGCTCTCCACTCAATCTCTGATATGGAGAAACTTTTTGGAAGTTTGGAGCTAGTGTCTTAGTGAGGTTTCATGTTTCCCAGTGACACACAGGAGTCATTAGCTCTCTGACTAGCATCATCATCACGGTTGTTACAGATGCTATTTTTGACTTCTTTAATTGTGATATGAATGAATACAGGGATACCAAGAGCAGGATGCAGAAATGGGAGAGATACACAGAAGACTAAACAACAGAACCTGGGATAAATAGGACAGGACATGGTGTTCCAAGGACAAATCTTCCAGAGAACAAGAGGGGAGTTTGTGTGTGAGGTGAGGGTTTTGGTAAGGCATTTGCGATATCTGTGAGTTAGGAGAAAGAGTCATGAGTTGCCCAGGCAATAGAAACGTAAAGCAATCACACTAAATCCTCGGTTCAAGTCAGTTACTATGTGTTCCAAGAGGTGTCCAAGTGACAAGATACACAACACAGTCCCTGCCCTTGATGACTTTGTAGGTTAAAGGACACAGACCTGAACACAATGACTCATCCAAAGGAGGAGGGCAGGACAGCCAGTGATGCTGACATTCTTCCTGGAATGAGCAGCAAGAAAGGCGAGGATTAGCAACGAAGTGGTTTTTATGTATTACGAAGGTAGCACGTGCTTGCTCCTCCACACCCCTGCCCCACTGGAGAGCCAGTGTGAAGTCTGAGATACCTCCCTTCCCTGGGCCCACCTGAGCACACAGACACAGGTAGAGTTCGCTACTACTAACTACACTAATTTGCAAGGTGCTTTTTTACTTCAAAACACAACACGTTTTGAAGAACACGTCTTTCATATCAAAGAGCTACATAGTGGCTGTGTTTGCCAACACCCATCTCCCCAGAGGGACATTCATGCTATCAGTTTCCAGCCAGCAAAAAATGATGTCGTAGACATGTGACCTTATAGAAATACTCTGTGATTTTAATGAGACCAACAGTGGGCTTTACTATGGTGGGAAAAATAAAATAAAATAAAAATAAAATAAAAAACCAATACAGGAGACTCCTGAAGAAGTTCAGGCCCCAAATGACATACTGCAGTCCTGAAGGGCACTCACTGGCTCTGTTGCCTCCTGGTGGCTGGAATATGGTGGATGGTGGTGGCTATTGTGGGACCCCAGGAAGAGAAGAGAGTTGTGTGGGGACCAGTGGGTTTCTTCTCTAATAATAACCCTCTCATAAGAACTGCTGAAATGTCACTTGAGAAACAACAAAGGGTCACCCAGAATGTGCCAGCTCCAGTGCGTAGGGACATTCCCACGGGAGTCCCTTTCCTAAAGATTTCATCACATCGCTGGAGAGCCACCCAGGGACTCAAACCTCCAACCGTAACAGACCCGTGGGAGCCACACTGATCGTACTCAAATCAGAGCAAAGAGCACACGTATTTTATAGCTGGATCTATCAAACCCAGACTGCTTTTCAAAGAATGCATGCCATGAACAGAATTCTTAATAATGCTAGCAACTGTGACAATGGAGGGCTCAGATGGAGCAGCGGGAAGGAGAAATAATATTTAGTTCCATTTTTAATTAATTAAATCTATGGTGCCTACTAGGCATCGAAGTGTTAACACCCAGCAGGCTGTGAGCCGTGCAGGGATAAATGACTCTAGCATCTAAGTGGATGGGGACAACTCTGGGGAAGGGAAGGATGGAACAGAGAAAGGTTAACTGTATGTCTGGGGTACCACCCCCACCATAGAGCTGCAGGCAGAAACTAGGAATTAGCCAAGGAGGCTAAGGGTGTGCCCGAGAGCTAGGAGGAAAAGAAAACAACAGAAGAAGCAGACTGAGTGAGGGAGAGACAGCTGGGCTTCAAAGATGTGGGGGTGTCAAACAGCGGGGTGGCCTGGACGCTGGTGTGACTTCTAGTTAGAGCACAGAAGTTTGAGTTCCAACCTCACGTTCTTTTAGAAAAGCTGCTTCTGTGTCAATTCTAAGAGAGAGTGTGATAGCAACGAGTTAAATATACCTTTCTGCAAAAGTCAGCCCACGGCGGCACAGATACTAGCGTGAAACTTCCTACTCCACGCGAGCAAGCGAGTCTTCAAAGCTGCCAGTGAGGTGATGCTGTATTTGAGTTTTAGCTTGCTTCCCCTCCCCCACTCTCTGGCAATCACGGAATAAAGTGACATAAATCATTCAAGGACTATATATATATATATATATATATTTGATCACTTTTAGGATTATATATATTCTATCCTAAAAGTGATCAAATGCTGACCTCATCAGCGCTGACAAACAGGGCCCGGATGCCACGTTCTCATTCTCCTTAGCACTCTGAACAGCGGAAATAAGAGTGCTGACCTGCCTGTCATCAGGAGCCCTCTTGGTGACAACTCTGAATAGGCCTCTACAGCACACCGTGTAATTATCTACATCACCCACCTCGTGACACTGGGCTCCGTTTGCAGAAGGGATCCAGAACAGGAAATGCCTCTGTCATCGATGGGCCCACATTTTTTTTGTACACCTAAAACACGGAAGTACTCCAGGGAACGCTGACAGCCTCCTCCCTTTATCCCCTATTTAGTGAAGACCCACTCTGCAGCTGGAGCTGACGTGGGAGGCAACACTTCCAAAAGGGGCAGTGGCTCTGTGGCCTGGTTAGGATGGTGGCTGCCGTAGTCCTGACCTTGTTGAACCAGGCACCTTACAGCACTGAAAGCTGCTCCTCCGTAGGTACCTACGAGGGTGGTGTTTGCACAACAACGATAAAGGCCACCATGGGAATTGCAAATTCCATTTGGCTTCCAGCAGTCAGGCTTGCCTCTGGAGACTGAGAGGATTTGAGCTGCCAAGAAGCGGGGGGAGGGGCTCCACCCCACTCTTTGCATTGCTGAAAATTAGTATGGATTGACAAAATGAGATAGCACAGTTGTCTGGCAGATAGACGGTAATTGCAGTTGGGCCACCGGGGCTGGTCTAGCCCAGAGGGGGAAATTATCATTTTGATTATGTTCGGGGAGATCTATTTATGAGTCCAGGGTTCTTAGTTGAGTTAGATGGACTATTTTTCTGGCTGTAGAAAAACAAAATTTGGATATGAAAAAAAGTAACCGCAGGTCTGTTCTTTGGCCCAGAGCATTTCTAACCGTTTCTGCTTGGTGAGCAACACGGCGAGAAAAGAGCAGAAAGGTTTCCCGTTCTTTCACACCTGCTGTCTGGCGGAGGTTTCTCCTCTGCTTTGACAAAGAGGAGCCAGCCAAGTGTCCTTTGCACCGACGCCCTGTCACAGCTGAGCCTCCCTTTCCTCATGCTTTCTGCAGCCCAGCTGGCTCGCTAAAGTGACAAGGAATGAGGAAGTGAAAGGGCTCCGCTGTGCATAGGAGGTCCTGGCCCATAACAAGGCCGTGACACATGAAAAGAGACACCGAGTCACACTGGACTCAGGGTTTAGACAGATCTGAGTTCAAATTCTATCTCGGCCAAGGAGGAGACACACGGTCTTGGGTGAGTTACATAACCTTTGCTTCCTGAAGCACAGTAGCGAAGAGGTGGGCGGGGCTACCATTTTAGTGAGGACAGAGGGAACTTTAACCACAGCAGCTAGCACACTGACCTAATGATGTGTGTGTGCCCCCGGGACCTTGCAGGGACCATCAGAATGTAGTCATAGGAGGGCGTGTCAGGCCTAGAGGTATGTGTGCTGGATTTAAACTCATAAGTTAGTTCTTCTTAATGTTTAATCAAGAACATCATTCAAGGAATGAATATTTCTCTATTATTTTTCCAAAACAATAAAAAAAACTTTTCTTCTATCTACTTCTATCATGTAGGCTGAGGAGTCTTAGGTTTAGGGACCCCACTAGTCTCAAGTTGGATTCTCCTGCAATTACCCTGAAGTTAGAGAAATTAAGCAATCTGTATGGCCTAGGGAGTCCACCTCCCCCACCACAGTTTGTCAGTCCAGTGATCCCCACATGCTTTCTCATGGAGCTTCTGTCTCTAGTCTCTACCACTGCTGGTCTTCCTACCTGGGCTCCATTAAGTTCTCACCTAGAGCCGGGTAGAGTGACCCAAGTTTGTAATCCCATCACTCTAGAAACTGGGGAACAGAATCATGAGCTCAAAGTTTATTTGGCTCACATATTGATACTGTCTCCAAACAAACAATCAACAAGCAAGTAAACAATGAACCAAGCAACCTTGGAGTTAACCTGGCAAAACAGAATCCCATGTAAGAAGGCCAGGGGTAGAGTTCACAGGGGAGTGCTTGCCACACAGGCAAAGCCCTGGGTTGCATCCCTAGCAACACACACACACACACAAACACACACACACATACACACACACA
>NC_022027.1:49696127-49703926 GCF_000317375.1 Microtus ochrogaster
TAGCAACACACATACACACAAACACACAAACACATACACACACACACACGGCTAGTAGGTCCAGAAGGCCTGGGTTGCATCCCTAGCAACACACACACATACACACACAGCCAGTAGGTCCAGAAGGCTGAGGCTAGGAAAATCACACATAGAGCATGTTTGGTAAGAAAAGAGCCAGAGGCTAGAAGCAACCGCTAGGCCCATTTCCTACAGGGATCTGTGCAGGAGCAGAGCTTGGCCCTGAGGATTTGGAACTCAAAATGTCACAACCCCTCAGAGTCTAATAAGGAGCAGAGACACAAAACATTGTCATGAATGCTGATGATCAAGGAAATGAGGGTGCATAGATGGGAGGCCCCCACCAAGACGGGTTCTCCAAGGAAGTGAGGTTGAAGTTACCCGGGAGTCAGCTGGGCCAAGAGATGTCATTTCTTAGCTGAAGGAATAGCAGTATGGACAGCAGACCTGCAGGGGACCTAAGGAAGGCAGTCCTTGTGGACAGTCCACGGCGCCTGGTAGATCCCTGGTAATGCTGAGCTGGACAGAGCTGGACAGGGCCCCTCCGAACCTTGCCTGCACCCCATACCACTTTGGCTATGAGCATGTTTTTAAGCTCCCTCAAAGCCTCATTTTTACCCCCACAAAGGCTATTCTAATGTCCCCTGTCCAGCGGTTACTATAGCAACAAAATGAAATAACATGTAAGAATCACCCAGCATCTTCCGTGCTACCAAGTACTCAGCACATGTGGGCTGTTATTAATATTAATGGGGATAACAAGAAGAAGGTCAAGTTTACCCAGCAGGAATGAAGCTGCAGATGGAAAATGGTCCTAGGGATGTAACTCGGACAAATCTAGATCACAGGGCAAGCAGAAAGGAAAAGCAAAGCCATGGACTAAGCTGATGCTCAAGATCTCCCCGACCCCTCCCACTGCTTACCAGACTAGGTAGACAAGAACACACCAATGGACTCAATGACACAGAGCTGAAGAGCGGGCAGGTGGGTGCATCAGTGTGTCCCAACAGGGGTTTCATTTGCATTCTGGGTCAGGAAACTGTGCAGGGCTAGGACCCTCCCGCTAGGACCATCACCATTTCTGGTCTTATCCACCGCATTCCACTGCTGCCTCCCTTGCTGCAGCAACAGTTTCCTGAGCATCCTTCAGGCGTATTGTTGCATAGCTTTGGGGACCACTGCACTTACATATTTAACTGTGGGTACTTAGAGTCCAGGAGCACCCTTTATTCAAGGAGGGCTGGAACTCCTAGCCTTGCAGGTTTAGAAGGGGGTGATGAATAGCACAGTGAGGCTCTCACAAAAGTGAGTGCTACATGTAGCACACGACCGCACCGCACGCCGGGGGGTGTGTATTTGCTTGTGTCTTTTTAATCATATATTCTCCTTCAAGGTGAGGTCTCATCTCTGGCATAGGAATGAGCCAAATGCATCTCTGAAGAAGGGAGCAGAAGTTGGTGCAAATTATGCAAACGGCGTAAGTATAGGGGCCTCACGGAATTGTCAGCAGGATTCATTTCTCAGGTCATTTTGCTGAGTTAGCTGGGCAGCAGTCTCAGGGAAAAGAGACCCACAGCTAAGATTTTACAACATTGTGCAAAAATGATCCGAGCAGATCAAATTTTGTCTTCTCGGGGCTCCTACTGGGTCACTGAAACCGCATCTCTCCCTGTGTCTCTCCCTCGTCCTCTATAAGGGAGATGCCACAACATATGGCCTGGAGAGGGGTCAACGGGCTTCAAGTTCCAATCCATAATATCATTCGCCTTCCCATGTTGTGTCGAAATTGAAACCACAGCCAGGCCAGCTCAGAGGTAGAAATCTCTGGGCTGCAGGTTCACCCAACATGGAACCAACAAGGTGGCTCAGTAGACAAAATACTTGCTAGGCAAGACTGGAGATCTACTCCAAAGCCCCTGCCAGCTCAGTGCCTCTTACTAGGTCTATAGGTAGAGGGTCTTGTGATAGGCAGCTTCTAAGCCTGCCTTCCCTTTCAAAAGACAGCAGCCCCCGCTAGCCAGCCCTCAGGCGCTTTTCAGCTTATGCTCCTCATGTGTCACTAAACAAAGTGGCCTGGATGGGAAGGGGACCTCTGTTTCTGATTCCTGACCCCTGGTCACCATCAGGAAGGGCGGCTGTTTTAATTTCACAGCAGCGGAAGGATGTACATTTTGAAAAGGATTCTAAGTTAGTCAGAATGGACCAGACTCCTGGAATTCGGCCAAAACCCAGTGATGAGTACGGAGAATTGAGGTAAAATGACTGAGCCACATTACCCCAGAGGGTTGTGCGCTAAAGAAACAGTGTGTGTTGCTTGCAGACCGGCTGACAGTAGACAGCGCTGCCTGCGACCGTGGGTTACAGGTGTGTGCAAGCACACCCAGCTCAAATGTTGTAATGATATAAATATGACAAGAAGCAGTAGCAGCACGTCCTATAAGATTATCAAACCTTTGTCGTCTTCTCATACTAAAGACAAGCAACCCAGTGTGATATACAAATTATGGATGGGTGCTCAAAAAATAAAAATAAAATGAGGTGGGAAAAAGATCAGTTTAAAAAAAAAAGATGCACAAATCCCAAAAGAATGAAGTTGGTTCTGCTTTCTCAGGCCTGAGCTTAACCACTCAAACCTAAGCTACAGAAGGTACAAAAGTAAGTTTCTGTGACCACGGACGGAGCAGTCTTCTTAGATGGCACACCCAAAGAAACGTGAAACAAAAGAAATAAATCAATAAACTGTACTTCATCAAAAATAATACATTTTATACTTCAAAGATACAACAAGAAAGGGAAAAGATGGGGCGGCGAATTGCTCAATAGGTAAAGCACTTGCTACCCAAGTCTGCAGACCTGAGTTCGATCCCCTGAACCCACACTGAGGTGGAAGGAGAGAACCAAGTGCACAGGCTTGTCCTCTGACCTCCACAAGTGCACCATAGTGTGTGCCCCCAATCATCATGTGGACACAAATACATTTCTTAAAGAAAGCACAGAATGGTCAAAATATTTATGTTAAATGCATGACAGATTTGCATTTAGAGCCTAAAAAGAACTTAGTAATAAAGTGACAGATAACGCGATTAAATAATGATGCTAGGATTTGAATAGACTCTTCTCCAAAGACCATTAATAAAAACATAAAAAAATGCTTCATTTACCAACTATTAAAAAACACAAATCAAAACCAAAACCACAATAAGGTACCGCACAACACATACTGGAGTCTGTGAGGTACCACACGACACATGTCTGTGAGGAATGACAGACAGTACAAGCTAGCAATGATGTGGAAAACTGGGACACCCCCCCACACACACACCCTGCACAGTGACGGGAAGAATATATAGTAGCACAGAAGCTTTCGAGAACAACACTCTGGATATCTTATCATCCCGGAATTCTACTCCAAGGAATACAAAAACATATGTTCACAAAACAACTCTCCAATGTGCTGAGAAAAACCACTCATCTTACTTAACTATTAAGAGACAAATTCCATAAAAATCTTGTACACAAATGCTCACTGTAGTATCACCTGCAATACCCACTTTGGAAAAGCCCCCACTTTCTGTCAGCTGAGAAAGTGATGGAAATCTGTCGACTAGGAAACTACGCTACCTTCAAAATAGAATGAAGCGCTGATACACACCACAAATGGTTAAACTCTGAAAAAATGATGTCAAAAGCACAAGACATTAGACACAAAAGATCATGCCATTGATGTGGAATGCCAGGAATAGGAAACTCTATAGGGCTGGGAAGTGGTTTCCCGGGGCCGAGGTGACAGAGACTATTGGGAATGACAAGTGACTGGACTGGGCACAGGCTCTTGCCTTAAAGACGCGCGTTTACTTTGAGCGCAGCTATTGTAACTTCATACAAGATGGATGGATTGCCCCACAGGTTGGTTATATACAGGGAACTTCAAGCCAATTGCAAATGTCTTCCGATGTCCATTCCCTGCCCATCTGCCCAGCTCTACCCTTTCAAGTGTTGGTATTGCCGTTTCTTCATGCCAGGCATTGGACATACATGTAGGGATCCAGGGATCAGGCATTCATATCCCAACATCTGAGGTCAAGGCATAGTGACCTCCATTCCAGATGAGCAGCACCTTGGCATGTTTTGGTGGAATGAGTGATTGGGGAGGCTGGGGTGGAAAGCGGGGAGGTAGAAGGGAAAACCAGTCTCTCTCCTTCCAGGACCCAGGTACCTATTAACCCCGGCTTAGAAGTGGCAATCTCTTCGGGTCTCCTGTCACTGCAGGTTGGCACAACAGACTTGTAAGAAGGAATGATCGGCCTCTCACTTTTAGCCACAGCCCTCTGCTAGGGTGTAGACTGGTGTTTGCACTGGTGCCAGGTGGGAAAGGGACTCTGACGGTGGGGGGGTGTCTGTGCAGTTTGCACGTGCCCTTCATTCCCATGCCGAGATATTGTGACAGGAACACCAACTATAAAGCTCCTATAAGAGATAGAACATTGCAGAGAGAAGACAGTTTTCAACATTTGACATATTACTGCCTTCACCCACTCCTTTCCCTTTTCCTCAAATACGGGGACTTGAATTTTTCTTTCATGGAGAGTACCCAGTGCTGCTTCAAAGGATGCCAGAGATGTTGGTGGGGATGGTTTCTAGAACTTCACAGTGGACATCATGAAGAACTAAATATAACAGCCCTGCCACAGGGACTCATGTCTTGAGTTAACTCTAGGGGACCTTTGGTTCTCTTGGGGACTTCCAGCTTGAAGACTTGGGAATCCGGGAACTTTGTCAATTTATGAGGACAGTTCTAGGGTGGATTGACTTACCCTAAAAGGAAACAAGAAGACTAACAATGAAAGACCTTGGCAGGGAATGATGTGGACATGTCCTGGAGAAGAATGAAGACTTCCTGTCCTCCCCCCATCCCCAGGTCTCTGTTGTGCATCAGTTTCTCCTGGCCTTTCTTGTGTTTCCTAAGCACCAGCATCGGGGACTATGAAGTGAGTAACATATGTAGTACTTACGATGAGCTAAGTGCTGCGGGTGCACCTTGATCAACAGAAGCTCAGTTCAGAAGTCAAACAGCCTAGGCCCACTGCAGGGCAGCTATGACCTTGAGAAAATGATTGCACCCAGTTTATCTATAAAATGGGAGGAGTGGGAGCACAATGCAAATGAATTTGCAAATATCCAATGAGTTAATACACATAAATCACAGAACGCTACCGCGCAAGGAAGCATTTTATAAGCACTGTCTATTGTGAGTTTTGAAGAGTTTTTTTGTTTGGTTTAATCTTACTTTTTAATAAGAAAGCTAATTCACATTTCTCACAAGTTGCATCTCACTAATGTTTACCTTTAAGACTAGTCTCCCCAGACTTACTCCCTGCAGGAGCCCCTAATTCCAGCAAGGCCCATTCCTTGGGGGCTCTGATCCGTGGTGCAGAACCAGAGTTCCCCTAGCTGCTCTTTAACCATGCTTCTCAGCGTTCCTTCTATTCTTTGTGTCAGTGGCCTAACTACAGAAATATTTTACCAGGGACCCCCCAGTGGCCACACTGGGCAGGGAACTCAACTTTCCTCCACTCCTTGGTGTCAGCTGTGACCCCCAGAAGCATTCTCTAACAGAAAACCACTGTCACTACACTTGGTAAGTATCCAGAGTGGGCAACAGCAACCAAATAACAACACCCAGCCAACAAAGATAAGACCAGATATGTATGCCAAAAGCACCTCAAACATCATAACTCCAGATGCCTAGATGCCAGCACAGAAAGACAAACATGAACAGCTAAGACAATATACCTCTTCCAGTAGACCATAACTCTACTAGAATGGGCTCTGAGAAATGCGATCTAGCTAAAGCACAAGGCAAGGTCTTCAAACTAGCAATTATAAATATGTTCAAGGACCTTAAAGAAGTTATGCATAAATGTCTTAGCAAAGACCATGAGAATATGAAGAGTTGAGTGAAATAATGAGAACGCTTCAAGACATAAAAGTAGAAATAAAATCAGTAACAAAAAATCCAAACTGAAAAGAAACTGAACATGAAAATCTTAGGAGGACCAACAGAAATCTCAGCAACAGATCATAAGCCATAAAAGAGACAAGGTGGAAGAAACAGATTGCTTAAAGAAATGCCAAATCCAAGGACAAATAGCAGGAATTCTGGAAGTGTGAAAAGACGGAACCTAGGAATAACAGGGACAGAGGAAGAAGAAGAAATTCAGTTCAAAGTTGCAGAAAATATTTTTAACAGAACCATAGAAGAAAACTTCCCCAATCTGAAAGAGGTGGTTCCCTAGGTACAAGAAGCACACAGAACACCAAATAGACTGGACTAGAAAAGAAAATGCTCACAACACATAATAACCAAAACACTAGACGCACCGAAGACAGAAAGGATATTAAAAGCTGCGAGGGAAAAAGACCACGAACCATATTAAGGCAGAACCACTAGAATAACAACTGACATAGAAGCCCAAATTTTATGGGCATAACCACTTTCTCATGGGGTTTAAGGCCAGCTCCATGGGATGGAACCCATACATACATGACACTGCCGACATGGCAAGGGCCTGAGACTAGACTGGACACAGTTCTGGGGAAACTTACTATTATTATACTGCTAGAAACACGGCGATAAATGACTCCCAATGACACACCACTTTACTCATAGACCAATACCTCACTCAGCCCTCACCAGACAGGCTTCCTCTCATAGTAGATAGGAATTAACCCAGAGACTCACAACTGGACAATGGGCAGAGAGGGAGAGACTTTGGAGCACTAGGGCCTAAGGAATGACTTCATCTTCTCGCAGGGCTCAGGGATCTAAGCAGAAGAAGAGATGGAAAGATGATAAGAGCCAGAGGTGATGGAAGATGTCAGGCAAATGGTGTCTTCCAGACACAGTAGGACTATACACACATGAACTCACAGATACTGTGGCAGCGCGCACAGGACGGGAGTGGGTCCCGTGCCCAGGAGTCGCTGGCCAACAGAAAATGAACTCAGTGGTATTTTTGTCGACTTTTTTGTTTCATTTTGCTTTGTCTTACATTTCTTTTTTGTCTTTATTGGTCTTTCGCTTGCTTGTTTTTATTTTTTGTTTGTGGATTTGTGTGGGGGGTTGTTTATTGTTTTGTTTTTGTTTGGTTATTTTTAAAAAAGAGAATAGGAGAAAAGGAACATTAAGCTGGGTGGGAAGGGAAGGAGGGAGGGTTGGGGGAGGGAAAATATGATCAAATATATGAAACAAAATTCAATTAAAAAAGAAAGAAAAAGACTAGTAACGTGTTGTAGTTTAGTAATTAAGGGACTCAGTTGATTCTAGCAGGAATGCAGAAGCCTTCAGTAAGGATGTCTGGAGATGTTGCTTAAGCAGTTTAGTACAGCAGGCCGTCAATTTGCTTCTAAGACAAGATTTCACACTGTAGCCCACACTGGCCTTGAAACTTGACCCTCTTACCTCAGCTGTGATTACAGGTTCTTGCCACCATGCATTAGAGTTAAGTATATTTATTTACTTATTTATGAAAATGATCTATGAATCATTTAAGTTCCAAAACACCATTCCATGAGCCCCACAAATAAGAAATGTTGCTTCCAATCCATGAGGTCCTGCTTGGGTTGGTCCTGAAAACCTGACTGCAGTGGCGAGAGAATGAAGAAAGGACAGACACATAGACACAAGTGTCGGAAAGCTGGAGTCAGGCGGGCCATGCACCAGTCTGATGGAGCAGCACCTTCTGTGCAAAGCCTGGGAGCTCAGCATGCTTTTTATGTAC
>NC_022027.1:49704026-49737159 GCF_000317375.1 Microtus ochrogaster
TCACACTGTAGCCCACACTGGCCTTGAAACTTGACCCTCTTACCTCAGCTGTGATTACAGGTTCTTGCCACCATGCATTAGAGTTAAGTATATTTATTTACTTATTTATGAAAATGATCTATGAATCATTTAAGTTCCAAAACACCATTCCATGAGCCCCACAAATAAGAAATGTTGCTTCCAATCCATGAGGTCCTGCTTGGGTTGGTCCTGAAAACCTGACTGCAGTGGCGAGAGAATGAAGAAAGGACAGACACACAGACACATGTGTCGGAAAGCTGGAGTCAGGCGGGCCATGCACCAGTCTGATGGAGCAGCACCTTCTGTGCAAAGCCTGGGAGCTCAGCATGCTTTTTATGTACAGCACAGGGGAAGGAGTTAGCTGGTCTCTATAGGCAAGAAACCTAAGGCTGTGAGCATCTGGAAGAAGGAAGCTGCCTCTGCTAGTTTTTACATAACACTGCCAACATCCACACTTGATCACCCAAAGGCTTGCCATCCCTCTGAGCCTCATCCGGTGCAGGAGCTTTGCCAGTTCTAATGAGTCTGAGGCCTTGGGTTCTTAACATGGCTGTGCCCATGTCAAACAGTGCCCATTGACTCTTCGAGGGTGGGAAAATTCACATTTTGAGAGTCTACATCTACTATCGAAAACCTACTATCGACACAGGCTGTGTTCGTTTAGATCCCTGCTCTGTCTCCGAGTGGGAGTTCTGCCTCTGACAACCTATTTCCTGCAGGAAGGACAACACAGACGGTTTCTGCGCCATACATGTTCTGTGCCAGCGCCAGGTTCTTTCACTACGTGACCTCACTTGTCCCCACTACACCTTTGCATGATCCATTCTTATCTTGGTTTATTGGATGCTCATTTCTAATGCTGGGACGTGGGCAGGGCTGGGTTTGAGCCCACGTCCTCCTGATATCAGGAGCGTTCTTCCCTGTGAGTACAGAAGTGGAAATGGAGTTCCAGAATATGAACGCTGGGCAGAAGCTTTTACTGAGTGGGGAAAGGAGCTGAAGAAAAGGAGACAGAATGGATTGTGGGAGACTCTGCCTACTACTGACAGACAAAGGGACAAACTTTTACCAGTAAAGACAAACTTTTACTTTGTTACTCATGAGAAATATATGTAATATATTACACATATACATACATATAAACCAATGAAAAAAAAATATATATATATACACATATATTTTTCCATTAGCATATATTCAGCTAATAGGGTGCTGAGATCTATGAGGTCATTATTTTCATACAAATGTCTAAAGTACTGGGAACTTACTTCCCCGCTGTAACTTCCATTTTCTTCTCCCCTTAGTCCTGTTTGTTCCCCTGGATGGTTTCATTTCTGCTTTCAGGTTATATATACAAATTTGATTTTCTAGATCTCACAAAATGAGAGAACACATACAATACTTGGTTTTCTGAGAATGACTTAATTTGCTTAGTATGATTATCCACAGTTGTTTCCATTTTCTTGAAAAGAACATTGTCCTGTCCTTCTTGATGGCTACAGACAAGAAAATCCACTGTGTATGTACACCACACTTTTTCTTAGAAAATGATGCTTTTTAAAGCAATTGCTTCCTGTGGCTTGAGGCTATTTTCCTGGGTAAGATACAGAGCAGTGGCCTGCTTGTCCTTGGAGACACCCTTCATGACCCCGCTGCACCTGGGGATTTTTGTTTTTTCTTTTTTCTTGCGATGAGAAGATAAGGGGCAGGCACATTCCATATGCTGTTGATAAGAAAGGAGAAAATCTCCTGGCAGATAACAGGTTTTGTGGAGCAAGGGGCATGAGGGGGCATCTCTTGCCCCCATGAGGGCCCCTATTTCTATTTCACAACCTCCGAATCCACTTTTGTTTTTTGTTTTTTTTTAACTAGCTCTTGCTGTCACTGTCACCAGGCTCTGGTTCTTCAATGCCTCCCTGAGAATTTCCCTCCTCTTCCCTTTCTTGCAAACAGCCTGATCTCTGCTAACTCCTGCCAGGACTACTGTATGTAGTTCTGCTCAGATCCATTTGCATGACCATGGCTCCTTTCCCCAGACTCCTCTCAATTAGTAGCTTCCTCTCTTTCTAAGAGTCTATTTCTATTCTAGTTCCCCATTTTTGTAGGAACATGCAATGCCTTGGTAATCAGATCCAAACTTCTAACTTGGACTGCGTGAATCTTTAGAATCATCTACCCTCTGCTCCGAGTCAGAGGTGGCCTGCCTGTGCACGAAGAGTGTACTAAGTTGGGAACTTGCTCCCCAAAATGGCTGTACCTGGAGGAGGTGACTCCTTTAAGGTGTGGGCCCAGTGTGAGGTCCTTAGACCACAGGGTGGGGGCATCTTCTGAAAAGTCACTAGAGCCCCTTTTTACTTCCCTTTAAAAATGTGTGCTAAATAAACTTTTTCTTTACGAAGAACTTTCATTATAGTAATGAAAATCTGGCTACAGACTAGAATCACTTGGTGAGCTTCAAAAATTCCTCTTGCAGTTCTCAGCCCGGCTTGGACCAGACAAAAGCTGCTTCTAGCCTTGAACACAGGAAGCCCCTCCTTGCGCTGGGCAGAGGTCAATGCAAAGCCCCATGGCTGCAGAAGATGCTGGAAGTAAAACATGGCTCAGGATTCATCCCTAATAAGACATTTATACCACCCACTTCAAGGTCCAGGGGACATTGCAGAAGAGGAGGGCAGAGAGAACATAAGAGCTAAAAGATGGGAAGAAGGGCTGTGAAACACCACCTTCTAAACATGTCACAGCCGTGGAAACCACAGAATCACAGCATCTGTGTACACTGGCTGGGGGTCCCTCTAAACAATCAGCTATGGCAAGGAAAAGTACTCACCAGATCCTACCATAGACTGCTGAACTATTGCCTACCAACATATTCTGAGTAAGGGGGAGAATTATATCCGGTTGAATACCCACTAGCAAGCCTGCCAGGCTCTCATGGTTTGGTGGGCTCCAAACTCAGATTCATAAACATAGCCCTAGTGTTTGAGGGACACTCACCAGAGCAGCTGGTATAAAGGGGAAAGAGATGTGTAGGGAATCAGAGGGCTATTAGAGATCGGAGAGAAAGAGAAGCAGGTGAGAGGGAAGGAAGGACCCAAAAATACAGTGTGCATGTACGAAACTGTGAAAGAACAAAGGTTGCTGTTAGTAAAAATCTTATTGCAAGGACTACTTTCTAGGCTAGATATGTCAAAGTCCCTAGGGGTGGGATTCAGGGTGAGTCCCTACAGATGGGACCCAGGCTCTAGTGTTTCTTAAGCCTCTCTGTGATCCCAGTGTGCGCTCACGATTGAGAAAACACTAAAGTAAACCAGTTAATCCCCGGACATCAACTCCCTCCTAATTGCTGGGCTCATCTTTTTATTGCCCTTTGCGTGTCCCACCTCTGCCCACAGCTGTAATCTCACTGCTGAGATTCTGTCCGGGAGAATGCTTTCTTCTTCCCACGGCTAATTTGGATCCCCTAACCTGCCAGACCTTGCCTCACCGCAGCCCATTCCAGAATGACTTCCTTGAATGTGCTGACCTCTGAACAAACCTGGATCTGAATGCGCACTTACAGCGCAGGCACTCAGGCGCACGATAGTGCATTTCGTGCACCCTTGCTGCCTTCTAAGCATCGATCCGCAGTCTCTCGGATGCTGTAAGATGGTGGTGCCAGAACAGTTGCCCACGCTCCCGCGGCTGACTTCTCAGCAGCGCTCATTCTCCATATCTAATTTATGCTCCTGTCTCTCTGTTTGATCTCGTCTGCTCGCTCTTGTCCTGGTGCCGCTGGTTCCAACACAGACCCTTCCTTTTCACTCCCACACGCACGCTCTTGCTCTCGCTCTCGCTCCACATTCTTTCCTGTCACTCTGGCAGGCCTCATCCACCTGCCAAAGCCCTCTTCTCTCCCTGGTTGGTCTGTGATATTCCCCTCGTCAGACAAAACTAATGTGCTTCCTTCACATTCCCACTGCGTTCAGCTTATCCCAGCCACTTAGAGTTTGTGGCAATGTAGCGGAGTTCATGGTCTCCGCAAATCTTAAATAATCTATAACACGGTAAGGGCACACAGGTAATTCAACGTGAAGCAAGACTTCCAGCACTGTTTTATGAGGGGATTAAAAACCAAGGACTTCCGATAGGAAAGACCATTTTCTGCATTCACATCATTAATTGGAAACTGAACTTTAATTAGCCCCAGTCCTGGGCATCTGTTGTCTTGTATACATGTGCTACGGGTAGGGGTGTGCCAGCTTTCTTCCGATAAAATTGCATCAAGCGAACTGGTGAACAGGCAAAGTGTGCAAAACATGTTGCTCTGTTTGAAAGCTGTCACCGGTCAGAGATAAAAAGACCTGTGGACTGGCAGAGCAGAGCAGACTAGAAAATCAAGTGCCTTGAGCAGACCCACAAAGCTACAGCTTCTTCCCCCAAGTTCCAGATGCAAAATAACCTTGCAATCCCTCATTTTAAAATAGCACCCACAGAAGCTGTGCCGGATAAGAATCCCACACTTATAAGGAATCTTATCACCAGGGGTTCTGGTGAGAGAGGAAAAGACTCTCTGTAGCGAGAAGCAAGAAGTTAATTTCACATTTCAAAATTAAATTGAAGCATGCTTGCTGCTATAAAAGCTGATGAGCTGAGTTTTCTAATCTTGAAATTGCCATTCTCCCATCTCTATGGGAACACATCACAGGGAAGACGGTGTGGAAAGAGAAAGAGTGCAGCCTGAGTATGTAATTCTTTGGAAAAATCTCCCTATCAGAAACTAAAAGTTACCCAACAGGGCCCCACCAATTGCCCCATTGTGACTGAAACCTCAGTTTTATTCTACAGCCTCCTTCAAAGAACCTAGCTAGAACCTCAAGCTCTGGTCACATGGATGAGCAAGCAGATTTTAGTCATTGTTATGATTTGTCTGTAACATCCTTTCGGGTTTTACCAAGTTTACTCAACTGACAAATCTCCAATGACAAAGATACGTGCTCACTGAAAGAGAGTTCAACTGGAACAGGGTGGGAACACGAGGACAGGTAGGGTATGCAACTCCTGGTATAGATGACATTTGTGTGTGTATTGGAAAATGAGTACAGGATAGAAAGGAAATCACAGGCAACAGCTTGGGATGGGTAGGAAGGACTCTTTCACTGTAGATGGAACAACTGGTCTACCTACCAGCGTGTGTTGAATTGTGTCTCCTCTCCAAATTCAAAGCCATGCACTAACCATCAATACTCACTGTGTGATCTTACTTGGATTTGTATCTTTTGAAGGGGTGACTAAGTTGAAACAAGACCATTAGGATGGGCCCTGGATGAATTGTGCCATTTGATGAAGATGCCAGGGATCTGTGCGCAGAGAGGAGAGCTGTCATTGGCCATGCCAGAGAAGCAGCAGGTGGCAATGGAAGTTCCTTCCAGGTGTCAGTCCACCAGAAGGGAATCCTTTGATGGACCAATCTCATTTGCAAGGTCTTTTACATGTTTGCTGCAGCTCTCTTTCTCTGCTATCTAGCATGGTGTCAGTGGACATGGGGAGATCTCCACTGCCTGTAATATAGTGTGTTTATCACTTGGAAGCATCCCATTCTACTGGGATTTTTACCTGTGGATTGTCAAGAAGATTACCCCTCCCTAAGCTGCACTATCTAATTTGATAATAAAAATGGTAGCCTATATAAAGTTTTGATGAATAAAAATAAATACAAGGTTATGTTTCAGGCAGGGTCTGTGAGTCTCACCTATGGAGATGCATGGATTGTAGCTCAAGTTAAGGACTGACAATTGAGTCCCTATAGCCCAGCCAGTTTAAGTTCTTTTAACCAAATGTCAGGAGATATGTTCACAAGTCTCAGAGTACATCATAGCTAAAGCAAAGCTTTGAAAATAAAAAAAGTTAGACTAAAATGTTTTTGTTAATTAGCTTTGAGGTAAAAAATGCAAGACAATCTAAAGTTTTAGGAAGGCACAGAGTTGAATATGGAACTCTTTAAGATCAGGGAACAAGAACAAAGCAACCCAATTATTACTGGCTGACATACTCTCCTTACTAGGTTTGGTTGATGACCAAAGGTGACAATTCCTTATACATATTTCTTCCCTCAATCTCATATACATAGCTATTGATGAATGGATATTACCCCAAAGATTTAAAGTAGAGCTGAGTGATTCTTTTTCATATATAAAGGTTTAGGTTTGTGATTTCTTTAAGATTCTTTCTAAGATTACCTTTCAAGCTAAGTAATAAAATAATTGGCTCTTTCTTTGTTACTGCAAAATGCAGCCTGCCAGTAAGTAAGAGACCTGACATGAACACTTTGCTTGCCACATGGTTAATCTATAACAAGTTGCTTGGGTATGAATGTATGTGGGTTCTTGGGATAACTTGTTTTTCACTTGTAATACATAAAATGTTTAATCATGTAAGGGAGATGAAAACCATGTTTTTACCTATAATCATTCACTTGAAAATGAAATGCAACTGTTTTGACTCTCTTACTGCCAGGGAGATTCTTAGATATACATATATACATACATACATACATACATACATACATACATACATACATACATACAGACATACAGACATACATACATACATACATACATACATATATATGGGGGTATAAAAGCTGTGGGAAAACATGAGAGAGAAACAATGAAGAGAAAGAGAATAAAGAAGGAAACCATCAAAAGAGTATTGGGAAGGTCTTCTTCCCTAACTCCCCTCAGATAGGAAAGTTTAGCCTTCTCAACTCGGTGGATTCCCATCAAAGCCCTGTGCTGCTAGAGGCTGCCCCCCTAGACAGCGATAGAGAATCCTGTGAAAGAGAGCAAGGCAAGACTACCTGCAAGATAAGTGGAAATCCTAGAAGCAGCCAGTGCTGCTGATACCTTGATTGTGAAATTCCAGTCTTCTGAAGGCTGCAAAACCTATTGTTGCTGATCAAGACACACAATCTGTGGTATTTTGCTATGGCAACCCCCCAAAATGACGATGACTGCCAAACAACCATTTCTCAATCCCCTTTCCCTTCCTAGCAGAGCCCACTGCCCACCACAAGTCTCTCAATTGCCTATGCAGTTGAGCAGAGACAACAACCCTCAACATAGAAAGGGATTTGTCCCTCCCTTCTTTCCTTCCTTCCTTCCCTCCCCCCTCTCTCTCTCCTCCTTCCTCTCTCCCTCCTTTCCTTCCTTCTTTTGTATTCTAGCATCACTGTCTGTTGGAATAATTTATATAGAAACCCTTGATATGACAACAAAAATGATACTAGAAATGATTCACAATTGTTTCATGATAATCTGCCAGGCTTTCTGGTAAATCTTTTGCTGTATTATCTCTTTTAATCTTAACTCTTAACTTTCAATCTTAATTCATATTCTCTTTTAATTTACAACACTAGGACTTTTAAAAAGATTTTATTTTTAATTATATATATGCAGGTGCTCCCAAGAGGCCAGAGGCATCAGATTCTTTGCAGTTGGAGTAGCAGGCAATTGTGAGTCACCCAAGGTGGGTGCTAAGAACCAGACTTGGTCTTCCGCCAGAGAGGTATGGGTTCTTAACCACTGATCCATGTCTCTATGCCCTGGAGTAGGAAATTTTGTCATTTGTTTTATAAATGAGAAAGCTGGAACACACAGAAATCTAGACAGTGGCTCGGGCCATAGAGCTGTTACAGGAAACTGAGCCTGAGTCCGTGCTACTGAATTCTGTTCTCCAGACGAAACAGAAGCCCTGTTGGTGCACGTTTGTCTATGCATGAGAGAGAGGGTGGGCATGAGGCTGTTTAAACACCAGGGCTCAGTCGCTTTAAAGGTCTGGGGAATCTGAGGATGGAAATCCCCTAATCTAGATAGTCTCAAGGGCAATGATTTGCTAAGAGAGGGGGCAACAGAGAGGGTATCCAGATGGGCCTTGGGGAGCAAAGGAAGGATGCATATTGTAAACAATGCAGCATTTTGTTTCATTACTTTGACTTGTCTTTAATCATTCTCAAGTTTATTTGAATTTAATTGTTATAAATATGTTAATGATCATGCCATACATCCATGAACAAGCATGGGCGATAAAACACGCTGAGAACACTGACTGAGCAGCTCTTGAAATGTGTGAATCTTAACCTTCCCAGTTGTGAGATCTGCTTATTGCCTGCTCCTTTCCAGCAATCTCTGTTCCCCTTCCTAACTTCAGATGATTCAGCAAGTCACACATCCTAATTTACAACAGTCGGGAAGATGGGCGCTCACATGGCATGTCAATCAATGGCTCCCAATGGGGTGCAATCCTCTTTATGTGCAGGCACACATGCATGTGCACCCCTGATTTCATCTTCACCAAGCTCTTGTCACACACTTCAAAAAGCTTTCCTGAGCTTGTAGCTGTAGAGAAGCAGCTATCCTGTCCGCTCACTGCACAGGGACATCGCTAACGGAACTCACATCAATCAATAACTACTCATTTGATTCCCAGATGCCTCTGTGAACACAGGGTGGAAGGTCTGGCAGGACAGGGCTCGCCATGCAGTAGACACTCAGTGAATAGTTGCCTAACTAAAGCAACCAAGGCCCACTCTACTTGGTTAGTTTCCAATGCAGAATCTGGAAAATGTGTCCGCCTTCTGGGCTTTTCAGAAAGATTCTGGGGGAAAACTCATCTTCTGGCTTTTAGAAAGCTGTCTGACAAAGCCACATGAGTGTCTGACGTTGGGAGCCACTGCCGCCCTTTGGTGATGATAAGTGAGGAGACCCCAGAATGAGATTCTTGTTCCTTCAGCCATTTAGCCCTTCCCAGAATCACCTCCTCCGGCTGTTAAAACCACGGGGAGATTCTCTACTCAAAGCATTCCTTAGTATCAGTGGACATTTTGAAATCAATAAAACCTGGTCTCTGACTTTTCAGATGACTCTAAAGAAGCAGACTGCCCGATTAAATATAGAACACCAGATTAAATTCAGGACTTGAAAGAAAAGTCAAAGCTGTGCCTGTTGGGGGGTTAGATACAGTTTCATTTAAACAAACAGAAACAAACAAACAAGAAAAAAAACCTTGTGATTTTTCTAAAACTCAGTTTTAACTGTGAGTCCTCGATTTGTGTTTGCTCAACTCTCGGTGGACCCAGAGTAACAAACACCTTTTAAAAAAGGAGCAAAAAGGACTCTTGACTTAGCAAACAAACCCCTCCCAGGATGAGATAACACAGTAATAACAGCTTGGGTCCCCCAGGCCTGCACGGTTTTCAGAGAGAACTTGCAGCCATGACTCATCATTTCCCAAACAACTTCAGGCTTCCACCTGCAAACAGCTTCTCCACTCTAACAAGCTATCTGCCTGACGTAGGAAGAGTAGAGCTCGGGACCCAAACTCTTTGGCTACCTGGATCTTTACACAGAGGTAAAACTTGAACACAGAGCCAAATCATCACAGGGTTTATGGAAATCACAGAATGCTTCGGTGGGAACCTGCCAAGACATGAGGAAGGCAGAAGGACACACATTTCTTACAATGACCCAGGCGACACTGACGCTTGCTAGTCCTGGAACCATTGAGTGCTGGAATCCACTGCTTTACGTTGCACCAACTAAGGTGTGTTTAATTTTTGTTTTTTCTTAGCAAGACAAAAATCAACAAACACCTACCTTCTTTCAGAAAAGCAGAAAAACCTAGGTGGCATGTTAATTTGTGCATTGCAGTATTGGTTGTACAGGAAAGAAATAGAAACAGTCTAAGAGTTCACAGATAGGAGGATGGATGAACAAAAGGAGCTGTCGCTTCTGTTGATATTAACTGCAATGATAAGTAACCAAGCCCTGTGCGTCTCTGAGTTGTCACATTTGGAGTCAGCAATGAAATGAATACACACAGAAACAGTTTAGGCTGAGCATGTCACCTGTGCTCTTGGCGTGCATAGCTCACTCTATTCTTTTGATCCACCAGTTTTCACTCACAGTTGTGGAGCTGCACAAGGAAATGGGGTTTTAAATAAAGTGTGGGGAACACAGAAGCATGTGGGATGCGTGCGTCTAGGAGTATTACGGTACGTGAAGAATTCTGAACAGGCTGCGGGGGCTTATGGGTCAGTATTCCCAGGACTTTCATCTCCTAAGTCCAGTTTCCTTCAGGTCTTGAAATCTGACTCTTTGGAAGAGAAGTCAGAAAGTGGCTGTCTTTATCCAGGCAGCACCTCACCCTTTCCTCTCTCTTACCTCACCTCCATCATCCTCTCAGAGTGAGCACCTAACAGCCCGAGAGACGCGCGAGAACCCAGGAGAAGCAGCCCAGGGTAGAGCAGTCCTGTGTGGCCGCCAAACCTCAAGCAGCAGGCCTGAGGAAGGAGGCTGGTATGTGAAGAAAAGACAGAGAGCTATGTATTTGCCAAGTCTCTGACTGGTAATTTCACTGTCTTCATAAACAGTGGCCAAGAACACTAAGAACAAATAGAACTCTACTTCTTGGTTCATATTCTCTGGACATTCCTGCATGCATGAGTGCAAGAAGTCCTTTGGGGTCCTCCCAGAGGATGTAGCCACCCTTAGACCTGCAACCAACGGGCATTCCCGATCCTCATTGCATTCTCAGCCAGACATTGTCCCATTGCCTCTCATCTGCTTAGATGGTTTCTCTAGCTATGTCAGAAGGAAGAGCAACTGTTTGGTTTCTGTTTCCCTTTTCAGAAACGTGAACTCTGTAGAGCGCTACAAAGAACATTTAAGGTCTCATCTAGAAACCAGTTTCTGTTAGCATCTCCTGGGGCTTCTCCTGGGTTTTCACAGTTTGTTTTTACGGCATGAGATGACAGATACTACAACTCAGCTTTGCAAAGCCACCTATCCGGTTCCCCGGATCCTTCTTAGGCAACAAATACCATGAATTTTATATGACTCCTTTCATTCCATTTGTAAATGTTTTACATGCATTCAGTGCATCATAAAACAAAATACGGTTATTATTTTTGTTCATATAAATAATTCATACTGAGGACCTTGCTCACATCCTGTTTTGATGCCATATAACATTCCTGAAATCTAACCATCTCTTTTAGGTGCTCCCTTTAACTGTTCATTTCATTTACCTATTCCTCCACAAATGGATGCTAAGATAGTTTCAAATGATTCACTCTTGAGATCAAGGCTGCAGTACCCATCGTATCTGTGGTGGCACACACAGCAGTGGCTTTTTTAGCTGCATGCACACAAGAAGTAGGATTTCTAAAACTAGGTGTTATCTGAGTAGGAAGGGGAGGGCTTGAGACCTGGAACTCTCTGGTACCTGGATCTTTTAAGGTGAAACTTCAACACAGATCCAAAACACACACAGGATTTATGAAAACATAGGATGCTGGCTAGTGGGGCAAATGCTTGGTACACCCCACTCCTGCTGATCCATAGACCCGAGGAGCCCAGGGAGGCACAGCCTTCTGTGTTCTCTCAGCACTTAAAATACTTTCTGAGTGAGGGAATTTCTGTGCACCATGTTCTGTAGGCAACTGCGCATTGCAGGAAAAAAACCTGCACTTAATCTCAGATTCTTAGCATCTCTCTTCTGTCATGAGGGGGTGAGGTGCCAGCGCATTTATTCTCCTGAATGTGAGTGTGTCAAAATTGTCCTTCTAAGAGTGAAGCAAGGGAGCAGCATTTTACCCCCATCCTGGAAACTTTGGATATTAGTCTCACTTTTTACAGACTGCCACAAAAGTTTTTAAAATTTGTGTTTCATTGTAAATTATTGAGATTCTGCTAAATTAGATTTCTTGACTCTTCCTATATTTACACACTTTTCCATATGGTTATTTGCTTTTCGCATATTGATTCATGGGGACATTTTTATGTCTATCTCTTGTCTGCCCATCTGTCCATTCTGAACAATATTACATTATCTGTCGTTTCTAAATATTGTTGCTTCTTCTTCCTGCCCAAGGCTTATGCATTCATTTTATGTTTAAGTAATTTATTGCTAGCTAGAGAAGGCAAAAGAAGCAGGCACAGCCTGGACCAGACACTGCACATGCAATCCATCAGTGGGCTGGGGGATCAGGAAACAGAGTCAAAAGCAGTAATGTACCAGAGGAATCCACATTCAGAGTTGAGGCTAAACCCTACAAAACTGGAGTTCACTCCTGATCACACGTGCACTGTGTGTTCCCTGCCCATGAAATGGTTAAAATGTGCAAAGGGGAAAAAAAATCAAAGATCAGAAAAATCTCTGGGAAGCCAGTTAAGGACTGAAAATTTTTATTTGCAGAACTCAGGTAATTCCTGGAAATGAGCATTGTAAGCAAACCCCCAGGACACAGTGTACAAGTCAGTGGGCGAGACTCTGGTGATACCTGATGATGGCGACGGGGAACCAATACACTTAGGAGGGGAGCTGGTGGGGCCCAGACCAGATCTGAGTATGCCAGTCAGCAGTGTAAGTGCGTGATACACCCCACTGCTGCTGATCCACTGGCCCTAGGAGCCCAAGGATGTACAACTAACGTATTTGCTGAGTGAAGGAATGTTCTGTGGGCCGTGCTCTGCAGGCAACTGAGCACTGCAGGAAAAACTACATTTAATCTCAGATTCTCAGCATCTCTTTACCATCATGAGGGAGAGAGGTATCAGAAATTCATTCTGCATGCCAGATGCTATTGACCTGGGTTACTTCATAGACTTGATCTGTCGCATTAACAACTGTCATATCACAATGAGCATATCACAAAAATAAATGTTCCTATCTGTGGTTCTGTTTATAAATTGATAGTTGATTTAGAAGGAGAAGAAAAAAAAATCAAGTCTACTATGTGAAAGGAGAATATACACAAAGAGAATATGCACAAAGAAAAAGAATTATTAAGATCTACTTATAACATTTGAATTTTATTGAATAATACTAATACAATGTGAAGATATGTCAGGTTGCAATCCCAAGAGTGACACGGGTACCATTTCACCATTTCACTCAAACTGAACATCTGTGCACTTTTGGAAACAGGCCTTCTTTGTTCTCCTTATCCTGGTGCCACACTCAGAAACATTCTCAAAGACTCTGCTTCTCTTTAAAGAAGGGGTGACTCGCTGGACCCTAGGTTTCACTCCTGACAGTGCCTGCATCCGGTTTCAGCCCTCTCTGTCTTTGATCAAAGCTGTCGGCATTTTCTTCCCCCTATGCATGCTTTAGTCGTCGCACGCTGTTGAGAAGATCCGTGGGGTCTTCTCTCCGAGGCAAGACACTCAACGACATCTTGAAGCCAGACAGGAACTCACTATGGCAGACCTAGGTATGATACAATGGGCAGAGATGTTCTGGCAGGGAAGAAAAAAGTGCAAGCATTTCCGAGAGCTTGGTCACCTTGCCAGCTTCCAGTTCCCTAAAGGGACAGGCATTGTTAGATAGCCTCAAAAGGTATGAGTGAGATGAGGCCCCAGTTACTAAGTAGGAAGCATGACAGAACCATGAGAGAATGTCATTCAGGGAGGCTTTTATCTCTTCGATATCTTAATGAAAGAGGACATGAAGTTTCTTTAAGCATGAGAATGCTAAAACTCGCTATGGCTTTAATCTAGAAACATAATTGTTTCTGGTTTAAAGATACACCAGTGGGTAGTCTTTTCCCCAGCCAGAGAAGGTGGGAAGAGGCCTGGACCTTCTCAGTCCCCAAAAAGCACCATGAGACTCAGTCCAGTGAGCTGCAGGTGGCAGCCGCCCTGAGTGGGTGATTATCTCCTCTGGAGGAGGAATGGAATTCTCTCTCTCTCTCTCTCTCTCTCTCTCTCTCTCTCTCTCTCTCTCTCTCTCTCTCCCTCCCTCCCTCTCCTCCCTATCCCTTTCTCCCTCCCTCTTTCTCTCCCTCCCTCCCTATCCCTTCCTCCCTTCCTCTCTCTCTCCTCTCTCCTCCCTCTCTCTCCCTCTCTTCCTATCCCTCCCTCCCTCCCTCTCTATCCCTCCCTCCCTACCCCTTCATCCCTTCCTCCCTCCCTCCCTACCTCCCTTCCTCTCTCTCTCTCTCTCTCTCTCTCTCTCTCTCTCTCTCTCTCTCTCTCTCCTAGACTGACAGTTAAGCTCGTCTTTGTTCTAGCCTCCAGAACTATTGCCCTTTCTTCAGTCCATGTCTGAGAGATCCAGACTGAAGAGGGCTCTATGTACACATATTGTTTGGGTCTGTCTCCAAGCGCCGTGCAGTTGGGACAACTTACAAACGATGTTCAAGGCCTTTAGGATCTGAAGAGCCTAGGTTGAGAGTCTCCAGAGCTCAAAGAGCTGAATCCACCCCTGCAGTAAACTTATCTGTAGCCCTCTGAAGACACTTCTAAAATTTTACTCACTGATCATCTGTGTGAGACCATGTGCGGAGGTCAGGGGACAACTGGCAGGAATCAGTTCTCTGCCATCTAAGTTTTGGGACTGAACTCGGGTCATTGGGCTCTGTGGTCTTATGCTCTGAATAACCTTGCTGACCCTTTGAGGACATTTTAAGCAAATAACTCTGATTAATTTGCACTAGATTCACAGAAACAATTTTTTCCTGTAGACTAAATACTATGTGATGGTTATTTTCTGGTCTGCTTAAAGTTCTTGTTCTTGGAAACAGGAAGTAGAAAATAAAACAGTTCAAATTTAGGACAAAATCTGCAAGTTATAGAATTCTGGCAGAATATATTTTCTCACCTTGACATTATGAATATTAGACTCACAATAGTTTTGACAGAAGGAATACAGAATAAGTTTTTTTAAAAAAAAACAAGAAAATCTGTTCGGGATAAACAATCAAATTTTAACTGTCACCAGAATCTTTTCTCTATGAGCCAGTGTTGGAGGGGACAGCAGGGGAGAGTGGTTCTTGGTCTTCTGCACTATGAGTCTCACTTCACACAACTCAAAAGCCTCAGGCCTCACCCGCATGGTCCAGTCTTGCCCAGCTGCTGTCTGCTTCCCCTTTCATCCATGGGCCAGGGTAGGAGTGTGATTGCACACGGAGCACAAGTGTGACAATCCACGCCTCGCTTAAAGTCTTATTCTAATTCTGTTACGTCCCACCGTGATGCCACACCCTCTTGGAGTACTGGCTTCCCTTCCCCTCCCACAGTCCATGTCTCTACCTGCCGCATGCCATTTGCAAAGATCTACTCAGAGCCAGGTGTCATTTCGGAATGCCTCTTGTGTCCCAGATACTGCATTTAATACTTTCATGCAAGTTATTTCATGGTCAAAATAGCTTTGTCGAATAAAATAATCACCCCAGAGGCAGCTACAAAAACCTGTGGTTCAGTCCCCAAAAGCAATATAAATAGAAGTCTTTGGTTTTAAGATTCATACTCCAGCTGAACTGACTCTAAATGACAATAGTTTTTCTGTACATGATACGTTTAGACACAGACACAGGTCTAAAGGACAATGGAGTTAGAGCACAGTTCCCTATTCTCTGCACCAGAACATGTCTCGTGGTAAAGACGAGAGAATGTATGTAAATATGCAGGTGTGCGAAGAGTGAATGATGTGAATAGGTGAACAGCGCATGTGCACACACGGGAAGAGACAGGCATGAAGGAGACCTTGGAGGATAGTGGTCTGTAGCATTTGGTTGTACGCAGAGGATTTCTTTGTGGTCTCCTATTAATCATACAATTCTGTTCCAAAATTGCATTCCACTACTTCATATGTTTCTGTTCGTTGTAATGGTTTCCTTTGTTTCCTTCATTTTCTTTTGGTCTTTTGGAGACCAGTTTTCTCTATTAGGCACCTTCCGGCTGCCCCAGAACTCACTATGCAGAGGGGATGACTTCGGACTTGCTGCACGGTTTGCCCACTCTAGAAACCCCTGGTGGCTGTCTAATGAACTGCAGGGAGCAGAATATAGATGGTGTCTGGGCAGACCTAGATCTGAACCTCTGCACTCGGAGCCTGCAGATACGCTGAGAGCAGTGGGCGAGAACACACCTAAGACCACGTCTGTCATGGTGCCATGGCATGGTTGGCACTCGGTAGCAAGGGTCATCGTTTTGGTGGTGTTTATTCTATGACCAAGCTGGTTCACAGCATTTTTGCTGAGGCAGCAGCTGCACTCTAAAGTCACATGTCCCGGATTCTGTCAGATCCTGTTGTCATATTCCCTTGATACATCGTCATTTTCCTTCAAAGCATTTACTGAGAAATATAACTGTGTGTTTATTCTGTGTTTCTAAGATAATAATCTTACTTAATATAGTTTTTCCTCACAGCGCTATACACATTGAAGAGCAGATTCCTTCTGCCTTGCTCACAACTGTTTTAATTCCCAGACTCTAGTTTTGCTTGGAGCAAAGTAAGTGTCCAATCCGATCTCAGGAATGAATGAATGAGTGAATGAGTGAGTTAATGAATGAAGGAATGAAATTATAAAGGCACGGTATAAGACATTTGTGTCTTTATATCACATAACCTACAGGCATTATGAGGGAAATGTGCATTTTAGTTGGGGCCGAGGAGTCTTTTTCTGTCTCCTCTGTCTGCTACACAACGGTCTGTGCCATGGATGGTGTATAATGCTCCACTGTAGACCAAACACATAGGCAAGGCTATCAATTCGAGTTACCCAAATTTCTACTATCACAGACCAGGATCTGCCATACACACTGACCTAGATGGCTGCCCAGTAATGTGTTTCGGGGAACTCATAGCAGCCATGGGGAAAGCTCTGCTTCCATTGTATTTAAAGGGAAATTACAGGTATTTATTGTGCCTCCTGAATTTATAGTCATGACTTTCGTATAGAAGCTTGTTAGTATGTAGACACCTGGAGCCCCTTTCCCACCATTGTCCTTCAAAGCACCAGGTATGAAACTCTGGAACTAGCATAGTAAGCAAATTCTCTCAGGGAGACACGGGAAGACAGGTTCACTCCTTAGGAAATGACTGAAAACAATTACCACAGCATTTCCTAATGCCCTTCATGCAGATTAAACTGAACCATCATTTCTGGGACTTTAGTAGATATAATATGTAAGATTGTATGTAAATCCTGGTGAGCCTTTCATTGGAATCTTGGCAGACTGACAAAGCGCTGTATTAAGTGAAATGAGAGGGAGAGTTAATAGTTTGATCCTTTAAACAATCGAATACAAAAATCTCTTCGAACCTCAAGATTTTAAACTCCTAGAACTTATACATTTCTGTTTAGCTGAACGAAGAGAAAAACACCTTGGACACACTCAGGCCTCCGAGATGGCTATTTCTAATGGGTAAGGCGATAATGAAGGAAATGAACAACCCTGGTTAGTGCTGGCTGGTCACATTATGATGCCAGTGACTCTCGCACTTGGAAGGGATCAAGCAGGAAAAGCGCAGAAAAGGCCTGGCCCACTCACCCATGCCACGTGAACTCAGAGTCCTACTGATGGACTCCCCTGGGTCACACCTGAGTGGCTGGGAGAGGCTGTGGAGAAAACCCATGCTCACTGTAGTAGCTGGAAGGGAGGAAAACTTTCAAAGCCCCAAGTGCAAGGCATGCCTCCCAGTTGAAAATCGCGCCTGTGGTGCATCCCCAGCCACAGTCTTCCCGTTCATAGCTGCTGAAGCCATTTCTCTCCCAAGCGTCACCTGTGCACCTGAGAATAAATTACCAAGCTACACAATGGATTCTACCTCTAATTTAGAACCTGAATTTCACGTCTTCAGAGGTGTACAAAAGGCCCGTGTCAACCTCTTGCTTACCATCAAGGCAGCAATTTAGGCCATCACCAGACACCTGTCTAACCTGTAATTTTTCCTTACTCCATTTTTGTTTTGACACCATGCATATGTAAATGGCAGGGCTTGCCAGAGCGCTGAGCCCCAGCACAAAGGAGTGAGCAGTGAACTGCCGGGGTGGAGGTGAAGGGAGGAGAGATGGCCGCTTACAGGTAGTGAGTCTCCAACACTGGAATCAACCGTCCTTCACCTCAGCCTCCATAAGTACACGTGATCTATTGTATTGGGGGAGTAAACAAGAGGCCTCAGAAGGCAATCAGGGAAAGGACAAGAGCACAGTAATCAGGATGATGAGGGAATAACACAGACTGGGAAGAAAAAGAGCCACACGAGGTCAGT
The DNA here is from genome assembly GCF_000317375.1 of Microtus ochrogaster. Classification (NCBI taxonomy): domain Eukaryota; kingdom Metazoa; phylum Chordata; class Mammalia; order Rodentia; family Cricetidae; genus Microtus; species Microtus ochrogaster. The sequence goes on from NC_022027.1 coordinate 49,722,081, forward strand.
TCATGGAAAGAAGGCTCTCGAATGACTTTGTTATGTCCCTTTATTTGGCAGTAAATTCAGCATTATCATTGGCAGTAAATTCGGCAATGGCGATATTACTGCACATAGATAACAATGGAAAGCCTCTCGGGTTCCTCTGAGCTCTGTCTCTCTCTGCACTGTAGGCACTGATTCGCTACTTCATTCAGAAAACACACACTGAGCATCAATTACACACTAAGCATTTGCTCTTGGAGCAGAGTATGAAGAAAATCAGACTCATTTCTGCTCATTTTCAGTGATTTTGACTCGACTGGGAAATGGCGTATCTTCTGGCTAAAACTTGAGTGTTCAGCCAAGGTTCCAGTACTGACTCCAGCTGTGTTTCCAGAGCAGCAGAGGTTTCTGAGAGGCAGGGAGAGCAATGGTGCAAGAAATGGAGGAGGAGACTCCCAGGTAAATGCTCGGTCACAGATAGAGATCCCACAGTCAACAGGATGTGGAGAGCAGAGAGGCGGGGTTGTGCTGATGAGGGGCAAGTCTGGGAGAAGAAGAAAGAACTGTGTGCTGTCTTATTCCGCCGCTCCAGACACAACTCATATTCCTTCCTGGCACCCTGAGCTAATCTAGCTAAGCAGCCAAGCTTTGAAGATTGACGGATGGTGGTCTCAGAGCTATTCACTTATAGCCAAGATAAATACATATTATAGCTGCTTAATCTCCCTACATACATCAGACCCCAGGGCTCTGTTTCTATTGACTTCTCTTCCTTACTCCCTCCATTTCCGGCGCAATGAACAATGATACCTTCAGTGCTGCTGTCCCAGACAGATTTAATGCTATCTTTCAGTGTTTACACTATCTAGATTACGCCAACTTTGTAAAAATGTCTCTCTCTAAATTCTTCCGATTTTATGTTCAGTGGTGTTTATTTTCTTTTCAAACATTTATAGTGTCTTCTTGATGTTTTTAGGAGTGGCCTATCTAGCAGGCCAAATCTCCTTGCTCTTGCTGTTGATATAATCTATGAGTTAAATTACAAACGCCAGGGCTTTGTACTGGCACCAAACAAAGCATGTTAAATGGGCGCATCCCTGTACTTTCATCTGCTTTGCCTGGTGTGGAAATTCAGGAACACATTTTTTCCTGAACCATTCTTCAAGCATTACTGAAGACTTAACAAAATGCACTCAGAATATCTCAGAAAATGGAGTGTTAAACCTGTTCATACCAGCTCACAGAAATAGGCTACTAAATTCTCAGAAATTCTGTGACCCAACTGTTAAATGCTATTAAAAATCAAATGATACAACACAAAACATGATGTGTGGGTAGTGTATACTCAAAGCTCATCACTTCCTAATTATCCTGCTATTAATGCTCTTCAGTTTACTGTCTATTGCTTCTGTGGAATGTTGTGCAACATGGGATGCTACTGTCTGTCTCTTCTCACTCCTGCATTTAATGACGTCATGTGAATAACTTTAAAAAGTTAATAGAAGTATTAACTTAAAAAAGAACTGGCAAATCCAAGCCAGTAAAATGGCTCATCAAGCAAAGTGTTTGCTGTGCAAGGCTTCTGACTTGAGTTCGATGCCCGCAAAGGTGGAAGGAGGGAGCCAAGTCCACAGAGTTGTCCTTTGATCTCCATAGGTACATTGTCTCTCAGAACGTGGACACATGTGGGCTCCGGAATCCACAGATTTGGGGGACAATGAAGCAACACGTCATTGTGGAACACTTACTTGTTCGTTGCCCTGATTTGAAGTATTAGATGAGAAACTGTGGAAGTCTGAAGAGTGTAAAACCTACTTGGGCAATCCACCCACACTCTGTATTCCTGCTAACAGTGTTTATTGTGCAAGTCTCCCAGACATTGTGAGAAGCCCCAAGGTGGAGGAACTTGTTCTGTGGATTAAGGTAAAAATTGTATCAGTATTTCACATGGCAAGAAATTTTTTCTCAGCCTCTCCAGTTTTTGGGTGCTCTAAAAGAGAATACATGGTCCCAATAATATGAACACACAAAGTAGGTCACATCCAAGATTCCGACACCAATGATCATGCAAGTGGATTTTGCCAGAAGGGCTTAAAAGGCCACTTGAACTTCTCGATGATTCTTGTGGCACTCTTGAGGTATACTCAAGGAGAAAAGGCAAACATGCTGTTGCTTAGAGAGGAGCGGACACCCTGTGTTTCAACTGCTTTCCTAAATTTAAGAACAGAGCCAGTTTAAGTAAACAGCCAGACCAGAATCTTCACTCTCTGACCTGTGATCAAACATGATTCTCACCCCCAGATGGCCCTGAACGGTGGTTCTACATCTCAACTTTAATCCAAACAAATTACTGTCACAGAGAAACACACAGCAGTCCAAACCCCCTTCCAATTTCTAAGGTTCTAGGAAAACCTTTCCTGAACAGGCAAAGAGACAGACTTGTTTATCTGAAGGTCTCCAGGGTGCTTGCCCTGAGTCCCAGGCAGAGAAGTGAGTATTAAGATGGCAGAGGCTTGAACAATTTCACGATTTCTGCCTGATTCAAGGACTCCCCGGAGCTGACTAAGCAAATAAAAAAGAATAACCTTGTCTTAGTCTGCAGCTCACTGAGCATACCATCCTAATGCGAGCTGACTGGCAAACTCAGAACACCTCCCAGGTCTTGTCTCATGAGAAAGAGGAACAAAAAGAGGGTATTTCACCCATTCTCAGATATGATGATGTTTAACCCCAACTTTTTCCCTTACAATTGTGTGTGTCCAAGCCTATGCCAGAGGGTACGTGTAGAGGTCAGAGGATGGCTTGAGGGAGTCAGGTCTCTCCTTCCTCCATGCGCGTCCCAGTGAAAGAACTCTAGCGACCAGGTGGCAGTATGCATACTTTTATCCACTGAGCTATTTCATTGACATTATTAATCACCGGAAGGAGTACAGAAGCATCCAGAACAATACACTCGAAAGGCTCTAGTCTCTAAACACCTCTCTTGATTAAGACATTTCTTTTTCTGAGTTTGAACATTACAAAACACTCTCATGTTTCTTCGTGGGAAGGATTTGCTTTTCTAAAATCACCATGAAATGCACGTTAGAGAGCTCTCCCAGCTGGGATTAGCACAAAGGAAGCACTCGCGGCATTACCTGCCCAGGACAGACGTGGCCAATCAATCAGAACGAACGTGGATCTGTCTTTACCAAGAGATCAATGCAGCTCCTTATTCCCCACGTGGGATGCAGTGTATAATCTGCCTCCCCACCCCTCCGGGCACTGCCACAAATGCATCGAACCTGGACTTCTGACCAAGCCCAAATTTGAACCAAGGTTTTACGTCATTGAAAACGAGGACTGCAGGAGTTAAAATCCTTGGCTCTATAACAGCAGCACCAGAATTGGAAACTGATTTGATTTGCCATGCTTTTTTTTTTTCTCACATTGTGTTGCCCACACTGCACCAGTAGGGTTTGGTCTATGGGCTGACACAACCAGAATTCCCACCCATTGATTTAGGGATCAGCCGATGGATAAGACCAGGGAGGGCACTGCCTTTGTTTGACAGACATAAGACAAATGAAACTGGCAATGAGCTGTACACATACAGACACCAACAGACAGACAGACAAACACACACACATAGACAACCAAACAAGATTCTTTTCATAAATGAATTTTCACTGTTTATGATATTAAGGCCAAGTGAAGAAATTAAATGGGCCAAAGATCTAGCTGCAGGATTAAGGAGGTCTACAGTGACTTACTCGTATGCTTACTCAAGTACAGTTATGAGTTGAATTGAGAGTAAGTAAAGCATTTCGGTCTCACGGGCCCTCCTCTTTGCCTTACAGACTGTGGAGACATGGGTAGGTACGTGAGGGACTTGGAAGAAAAGTTACAGTTGATGGAAATTTAGAAAGAGACAAGACTTAAGCTGCTTTCCTTGACAGTCGACGAGAAAGGACTAGCCATGTGCCCAGCAAGGCTAAGAGCAAGTAATTAACGTTTAACATCTTTCAACTATCAGACATAGGAAGCGGTGTGGTTGGGGCACAGGACAGGAAGGCCTACTGTGGGCACAGCATATCCTGCTAGCTCTCAGAGCAGCTCTGGCATCGGAACTGCCCACACAACCTGACTGACACCCTGCCCTGGCTTTGGGAGACACCGGCATGCTTTCTATCTCCACCCTTGGCAGTAGGCCTCCTTGGGATGTGCCGCTTCACCGAGAATCTTGCTTAAATGGGTAAGTATGACTCAGAAATTTCCTATTTCCAAAGCCTTGTTAAAGTTCAGATATGTAAAGGAAGCAAACTACGAAAGCATTGGGGTTTCTACCTGATCTTCCATCTTGGCATACCTTCAGGAGCAGTCCTTTCTCTCAGCAGAAGACCTAAAACATATCGCTAGTATAAATAAGATGCTGACCTATGAATACAGACACCATCTCTATGCCATCCTGTGTTGGTTTCTCTTATTGAGACCACGATGTCATCAAAGGAAGCATTAGGAATTCAGTAAGGTAGTTACAGCAGTAATAGTACACACCATTGCTATCTTACAGAATTTTATTATATTGAAACAACTAAATCTAATGTAGAGACTCTCTTTGCACAAGCAGACCATTCTCACTGGCCACTTCAGAGGTTGCTGCTCCAATAACATCGGGCCTTCTGCATGTGAAGAGCTCTGGGGACTGCCCCAGCAACAGAGCCTCCAGCAGACACGCAATGCTCATGGCATCTCCTCCTCATCTCCTTGGATTCTGGGTTCTTAGGTTTTGTGCCAAATTATGCATGTTATTTATATAATATAATATATATAATATATACATATATTATATATATATATATATGTATATTACACATATGGGGTAAGGGGGATAAACGGATAGAGAGTGTCCAGGAGGTAGACTTCCAGCTTGCCTTTCTCCAGGCCTGAGGCTGCCTGGGGCCTTTGGGACTCCTGTGGAGAGTAGGGAAGTCATGCCTGAGAACGAATAGAAAAGATCCCTCCTGCAGCACTGAACACCACTGTGTCTCAGGAGAGAATAAGAAGACCAGGGAGGTCCACATTCTATTATTTATGTATTCATTTTTACATTTGAGACAAAATGTTTATGAAAGATGGAAAGAGGTGGGTTTGTTTTGTTTTTTCCTTGTCAGCTAGCTTCCCACAAGATTTACTGATAATGGCCCCATTTGGGTCACACAGTGGCCCTCAAGATCAAGTTCCCCTCTTCCCCAGTTCCATCCTGAACCACTTCATCTCTTTTCTGTGTTTACTGTTACTAGTTTCATAATAGAGATCAGAAAACTTCTAGCTAAAAACACCAAAGTGGGGGGGGAGAGAAAGGAAAAAACCAAAAGGTTCACAACACTACTCTGGGCCAGTTACTCAAGGACCTCAGGCAGTGGTGAGAGCCAATCAGTGGGTGTGCCCTTCCCCATGGAGGCTAGCCTCTGCTCTAGGAGAGCCAATCAATGGGTGTGCCCTTCCCTGTGGAGGTTAGCCCAATCAATGGGTGTGCCCTTCCCCATGGAGGCTAGCCTCTGCTCTAGGAGAGCCAATCAATGGGTGTGCCCTTCCCTGGGAAGGAGCCTCTGCTCTCAGCATTCCTTAGCAGCCTGGGCTTCACATCTGTTGGTGTTGTCCTTGCTCACTTCATGCTTAGGCACTCCTGTTGGTGAGACTTCACGGGTGCAGCTTCTGACAGTGCTAAGAGACACAATCTCACAGCAAACTCTCAGATCCTCTGACCTTTTCAATCTTTCAGCTACTTTTTCAGCAATGTTCCCTGAGCCTTAGGTTCGAGAGTTGTTTTATATATGTATCAAGGTGCGTTCATGTATTTAGGAATATATTTATAAAACACCCATATATTTATGTAACAACAGTTAACAAGAAAAAGATGAAGTAGAAAAAGATCAAGGAGGGGTGTGTGGGAATGTTGGGATGGAGGAAAGACAGGGAGAAATGATACGAATATATCCTAATCTCAAAAATATAAAAGAAGTAGTTTTTAAAAGTAGGGGTCAAGCCAGGCATGGTGGTACACAACTTTAATCCCAGCACTCAGTGGCAGAGGCAAGTAGATCTCTGTGAGTCTGAGGTCAGCCTGGTCTACATAATGATCTCCAGAAAATCCAGGGATACACAGAAAAACCCATACCCATGTGAGTGTGCAAGAATTCTCTCTTTTTCTCTCTCACACACACATATACACACACACACACACACACAGATACCACATATGGAAATGGGGGGAAGGTCAAGAATACAGAAGATATAGATGTCCTTCTTAGCGAGAGCAGAGCCTCCGGGAGCAGCGCAGATGGAACAGAAGTGTGAACCACTGGAAAACTTCCACGGACATTTCTACAGCCTTGGTCTTGCCAGTCAACCCAACCCCATATAGAATGTGTGAGGTCCAGATTTTTATTGTTGCATTTTATGTTTAAGAACATTTTAGTAATTTATTCTGCAGTCATCCATTTCTTCATTTCCTTCAATCCAGGAGCAAAACTAAAATACTGTCTCTCTTCAAGGCAGCCCTCAAAGGTGCTTGCTTTACTGCGGAGTTGTTGGCTTTAAGAACACGGGATTTATTTAACTTGATGCATCTGTGTAAACCAAAATATATAGGTCTTGCAAATTTCCCTCAGGCATGCCAGGTTCTCTGGTGATGCCGATGTTGGCCTCATGAGCTGGTAATCTAAGAATCATATAAAGGAGGAAGTGAACTTGGGAAATTCTGAGGAGAGAGATTGAACACAGGAGCATAGCACTCCTTTGAAAGCATGGGCTGGACTCACGACGGTGACAAGACGCCAGAGGCTGCCTGAATCCAACCTCCTTCGTGATAGTTACCACATCATCAGGGGCATCTAGCAGGACCCCTCATTGGCTGAAGCCGAGGAACAGCAATGGACCCAGTTCACTTGGGCAGTTTACGGCGTCCTCGCAGAGTAGCTACGGGGAATGCAGGTGGGAGGCAGGGAGACACACGGGTAGGGCCGCAATAAATACCGGCTAATGACTGCCAGGTACAAAGTACAGAGGCGGGCTGTGTGGAACATGGCTTCATCAGAGAGGAGGGGAGTAGGGAAAGTATTCATTGTGTAACTACTGAGTCAGGCGCGGTATTAGGTAATGTGTGCATTGTAACTTATTGGGAACCACCAATAAACAGGCTGTGGGGGGGCAGGATATAAATGAGGGAAATACTGATCATCGTACTGAAAGTCACGTGGTGAAGTGGAAGGGCCAGAGGATGGTATTGGGGGTGGGTGTGTCAGATCGGAAGGCTCTCCAGCAACAGAGAATTACTTGGTTTGTTTGCTGGTATTTTGGGGGAGGGAGAGGCATTGTTTACTGACTGCTTCCCAGCCCTGAGATAGTATACTTAATATTTATAAGTCATATTTAACCAAGGCTTCACAAGTGTCCTATTGGGTGTGTACTGTTGTTTGTGAGATGTGAACGGTGAAGAGATTGAGGTCAAAAAAGACTGTTTCTTTCTAGCCAGCAGAAATCACACAGCTAACCTGCAGGGCATCATGTCCTTGAACCCAGGCAGTTTGGTTGTGGGACTCAGATCATATCGTCCGTATATATAACTGGATTGCATGGCTATGTCTGACTCTAAAAATTTGAGGGATGACGCGAAGATGGGAACCACTCTGAGTGCTTGTGTTATCTGCACGCCTCGCTCCAACACCACGCACACAGTGAGTGTGCTCTGCACTCCTCGCTCTGACCCTGAGCACACACTGAGTGTGATCTGCATGCCTCACTCTGACCCTGCGTACGCACTGAGTGTGATCTGAGTCACTCTGAGTGCTTGTGTGATCTGCACACCTCGCTCCAGCCCCGCATACACCCTGAGACACACTGAGTGAGTGTGATCTGAGTTAGCAGACAGCAGGTGGCTGTGGCGTGAGGTGGAGTACCACCGCCCTCATGAAAATGACTTGAGAGAGTAACAAAGTTCATCTGATAGAGTCAAATAGTACAACGTCTTAACCCGGGCACCCCAGTATACTGAATTCAAAGATGAGACAATTGAGATAGGTAAAATATGGGTGGCTGTCTTGGATTGATTTTACTAAATTTGAAATGACAATTACCAACTTTCGTTGAGACTGTTTACTTTAAAAAATAACATGATGTAAGGTTAAACTTGTGAAAAATGTGATTATCTTACAGAGAGCACACAGGCTCACAAGCTGGCACTAAGCAACCGCAATTCTAGTTGTGAAATCAATAGCTAATATTTAATGTGCATCTACTATTTTCTAGGGATTATTGTGAACGCTGAGTACAACTCTATAAAGCAGATATTACTACACCCTTTTAAGATATTTGAGCCCTACAGCAGTAGTGGCACACGCCTTTAATCCCAGCGCTCTGGAGGCAGAGACAGAGACAGAGGGATCTCTGTGAGTTTAAGGCCAGCCTGGTCTACTGAGTGAGTTCCAGGACAGTCAGAGTTTGAGAAAATTTAGTTACACCCAGAGTCATTAGTTAGTAAGGAGCACTAATAAACAAATTATATTATTAATTAATAAATCTAACTTCAAAGCTCATATTATTGCATATGTTTTCTTAAAAATTTTGGCAGAGTCAATCTCCTATACCATCGATTGGTTTATAACTTCCCCACAATCGGAATATTTTACATTCTGAGTTGTCCTAGACATATGACAAAAAATTTCAAAAACGAAAGAGAATATTGACAGTGTAGTCCACACAGAGGTTCAGACCCTTTTTTGAAGCCGCACTGTGGTCGGGTAAACAGAGTCCTTTGTTCCAGCCATCACCACCCATCTGTCACGCCTCCTGCCTGGTGGCTGAGCTGGTGGCTGACATAAGCCAGGTCTCTAGCAGCAGAGGTGACACCGGAAATGTAGACACTGAAGCCGAGTACTGGAAGCCCCGCTGAGAGAGACTCCGTGAGGTAGCCGAATCCTCGCCAAGGCTTTCTTTCGGGAACCCTTCTCTCGGAGGCGCTAAGACATTGCTGGGACGTGGAAGGGAAATGCTCTGATGCTCTGATGTTTCATGGAGATAAAGCCGAGATGCTAAAGATCTTAATAGAAACTTTAACTAACCCCACCCCCCAGCCCGTCAACACAGCAACGGGACTAGAGCACACGGACAGGCCAGGGAAACCACGTTCCTACAGAAGGCCAGCTCTGCGGAATTTTATTTAAAACAAGAGAGAGGATTGTTGTGAAAGACTGGGGAAGGAAAACTGTCTAAATTACACTATGTGTAGTATGGTCTCCAACTCCAGGAAGCCATCTTTGAGTAAACAAGTCCCCTTCAAGCAGCTGACATCAGGGTACGACGCATGCAATGGCTAAGCTACAGGACTTCTTGAGCATCTGAGGTTACTTGGAAATTGACTTTTAAGATGATAGTATAAACATGAAAATGCTAATTAGTATAACTTAATTAATCTTTTATGACTTAAAATTTTAGGAGCTCATCATTTAATGGCTTTAATGAAGCCATCATTAAAAACACCAGTTCTAAATCCATTAACCACACAGAGGTCCTAGCTAATGAAGCCTGGCTAGCAATTGACACATGCTAACAATAGCCTAATTATCGTCTGTGTTCTGTCTGGTCTGCAAGTAAGGCATGTACTGAAATACCTGGCACACGGTGAACACACAACAGATCTGTGGTTATCTCTCCCCTCTCCCGAGCGGGGGTGTTTACATGGCTGTTGTCGATGTGGGTGGCATGTGCGTGTGTACACACGTGTATGTCTATATCTGTTGGAGAGAGAGTGATGTGGCTGTCTTAAGAGCTCAGTCTTTTAAAAAGACGGCTTCATGGGAATCACACCGGTAATGGTGGCAAATTAGTTGCCAGAATACAATGCTGTCTGTTCTACCATGTGAAGAAACGCGTCTTCCCACCCACAGAAGAGTCTTGGTTCTAATCAGAGCTAAGAGGGACCCTGGAGCCAGTAGAGTGGGGGCAGAGATGGCTTTCACTGGAACAGGGACTCTGCTAGGGAGAAAGGCCATTTCACTTGTCCTGGCACTGACACACCTCAGACTAACTGGGCAGGTGGATTCTCTAAGGACCTTGTAAAGAGGCAGGTGTTGATGCTAGACTTAAGTTCTGGCACAAGATCTATTTCGAACAGGCTCCCGAGCCATGGCCATTCCAGTAGGCTCATAACCCACACTGTGAGCCGCAGGGACTGAGGTCAGCAGTTGCTCACAATTCACGTCAGGACTGACAGTCATCCAGGAGTGGGTCAGCATGATTTGAACCTGGGCTCCATGTTGGGCATCAGGAATTCAGCCTGTGGGTCAGGTGGCCTAAAGGACGAGCGCTGTGTCCAGGCTGACCATCATACTACTGGCTGTAACTACTTGTCCTTGAGCCTTGGACCGGAAGCCGTACAGTTGGTTCAGAGTTTACAACATGTTCCTCTGCACGTCCTGGTCCTCACTCAGCCCTCTCATTGTCAAAGTGCTAGGTACCAAGGGCATCTTGGTTCATGAAGATGACAGATAGCACCTTCTCCTTGGCCAGGGCACGGGACTATTTCCAGTGACTGTCTGTACCAGTTGGGGCCAGTGGGTCGAGAAGGTGGCCTTGATCTGAGCAGCATAAGGCCAACCAGTAGCATCTCCCTGAGAGCAGGCTGCACATAGCCACACCCACTTTCAGAATCTGCCTCAAACTTCCCTCTGGGGTTCACTGGTAGAAAGACACCCTCTAGGGAGGGTTATAACTGGGGGACAAATGGAGCAGAGTAGAGAGCCACCGAGTTTGTAACCACATTTTGTTCTTTGCAGCTTTGGGAAATTTGCTAAAACTCTTTCAGTGAACCTCTGTTTCTGTTTCTATAAAGTATAGGTGGTTTCTGGGTAAGATGGCCCATGACTTTAGTCCCAGAACTCAGGAGGCAGAAGTAGGGAAGTCTCTGTGAGTTCAATGTCAACCTGGTCTACATAGCAAGTTCCAGGCAGGGTTACATAGTGAGACTTATATAAAAATAAAATAACAAAAAATTAAAATAAAATAAATAGACAATCATTCCATCTTACAAGGTCTAAATGGGACAATCAAAGAAATCACGTATGATCAAACAGACAGTACCAGAGGTTAACGTTTCTGCTTTCACTATGAAAAAGAAAATCTGGTAAGTGATAATGAAAAATAAAAATTATGCTAATATTCTGAGTCATTAGCTTTATTAATTCGTCATAGAAGTTTATATTTTACTGAGCACGCCTTATATTCCATAATTCACAACAACAGTCTTGAAGCTGCAGGACCTACTGTGAGCCGATGACAGCATGGTTTTGAGGACATTGCTGTCATGCTCTCATTCCAGAAGACTTGGGGGTTAGAGGAAGAAAAGATAACATTAGCAAATTTGGCTCCGACCAGTAGCCTACATTAAGGGGGAAATACACATCTCCATTTAAGAAAGAGCAGCTCTACCCCAGGCGAGCACACACTGTGACTACTTAGATGTTGGTTATAGTGTTGGGGACAACAACCTCTTGCTACCCCACACCCTCCAAACACCACGGCGACTCACTCCTAACCTCCCAGAGAATTTCTCACACAGGCAAGACTGACTTTCAGGCCATCTGGATGTCATCAGAAATGAAGATCAGAAGGAATAATTTACTGACTGAACAGACAGGGAAGCAGCCAGTGTGGTGGATGACAAGAAGCCAGCCCATGTTTTTGTTTTTTTAAAAAAAACATTTTTGTCATTTGGCTCATATGCGTTTCACATTTTGAAATATTTTGGGACAAGCATTTAAACTGTGAGATTGGATTTCATCGTTCTGGAGAAAGCCATGGTCCTCACGGAAGTCATATCTTCCTTCCTTACATGGCTGACCCGTCTTCCAGCTCGCAGTTGTATCAGAATGAAACCTGAGGTCAGAAGACACCCATGCAGCCTGAGCACCACACATACACACTGAGGGGTCATCCTTCCAGGCAGCCTGGACTTGCTGAATTGATTTGCCTGGCTCTGCTGTGCTCCCATGATGCTCTGGCAGACTCTTTTACTTTCCAGGTCTTTCTCGATCTTTTCGGTCATCAAATAGAAGCAGTTTTAGCTGCTTATGCCTTAGCAGGCAGAGTGGATTAGAAGTCAGAGGCCGTAACCAATGAACATTTGTAAACACACAACCTGGGCCACAAACAAGTTCCCACCCACTCTGTCAATGCTGGGGGAGAGTGAAGGATCCCCAAGACTCTGATGTCCCAGGGAAAGACGAGGGACCCCCAAATTCAGAAGGCAGCAAGTCGGAATGGATGAACTCAGTCCTTGGGCCTGCCTAAGGGTTGATGTGGGTTGCATTACCATATACATGTGCTATGATAAAAACAGTCCTTTTGGATCAGGATCAAAAGTAGATGAGGGAATGTCTTGGAAATATCAAAACAAAATCCAAGCTTTTCCCTCCGCTCTCCCTCCTATACTTATAGTCTGTGGCCACCTCAGAAGTTCAACTTCCTTTAGGAAAAAGTAGAAGAAACCTATATCTAGTCATTAACTATAAGAAAATGTAGGTGTAATACTATTATTATTATTATTATTATTACTGTTTATTTTAGACAGTTTCATTACATAACCCTGACTGACCTTCGTCATGTAGACCAGGCTTGTCTTGAATGCACAGAGATCACTTGCCTCTGCCTCTGCCTCCCACGTGCTGGGATTAAAGGCCAGCACTTAAAATTCAATTTGAAGTTAGCAGACAAAGTAATGTATTTTGTCATGCCATCCTCATACACGGGTGTCATTATGCTCCGCCCTCATTTGTTACCTTTCCCCATTGCCCTCCCCGTACCATCCAATTAAGTTTCCTCATAAATGTCTCCCAAAGGGGACGTACAGTTCACAGATGTGCACCGAGACTTGGGCGAGTGCTGAGGGGGCACCAGCAACTGTCCAGCCATCATTGTGCAAGACTGACTTTTGTTTTTGGTAAGCCGACCCCATACAAGGGACATAAGGCCAGAAGAACACACAGGGACCAGTTGCTCTCAGCCTTGCCTGCTGTCCTCTTCATAGTCAGAGAAAGCCTGGCTCCGAATTGCAACATTAGTTCTTTGTTTTGCTCTGCTTTGTTTGAGGGCTGATTTTAAACCCCCACAGATGCGAGTTGCAGATTTGATTAATTGGCAGCCCAATCAAACCAACGTCTGTTCAAATCTGGATTCAGTCACCAATTATGTGACCATCTTTGTCACACTGCTGTTCCTGTGAGATGTGTTACTAGAGCTCTCTAAATATGGACCCTACTGTATGCGTCACCACAACGCATCCCAGACGAAATGGTTAGGTGCCATAGGACAGCATCACTGCTGCATCTTGCTTGCTCCGCTGAGCAAGTGTTGAGGCCCACATAACCAATGGTGAGCTGCCTGCCTGCAACTTCACCTACCTGTACTTTACCTGCAGGGCCCTGTCTCCTACCGTAAACTGAACTGCCAAGTGCTAAGGTACATGAAACTTATATTTTAATACATGTTACCAAACTACTCCCCCAAAATCAAGGTGATAAGTAACAGGGATTCTTTTTTTGATTGAATACGTACTATGAGACAGGCATTATACTGTATGTCATTTAAATCTTAGTATGATGTTTTTCAAATGGATTTTATCTTCATTATATCATATGACAAAATGAGGTACAGGTGAATCAAGTTAGGTGCAGAAGTCACACAAACAGAAGGTGATAGAAAAAGATTTGATTCAGATCTGAGTCAAAATAGACCAGATATACTCTCTAGTGCCTCCAGAATTAAAATTACCCACAAATCTGTCAGGCTTGGAAGTGACTGGATACACGATCCCTACATTTGCTTACTTGCCTACAAAATGAGCTACCACAACTTAAGCAGCATGTAAGGTTTCCGTACTCTCTGGCACTGGTCCCGAGTGATGTTGGGATACCTGCATACAAGCAGTTTGGGATGGTGTGTTCCTTCTCCATATCTGCAGGTATCAGATAAAAGAATGGACTCTTGGTAAAGACAGAAGCTTTTAGCGGAGGTGAAAGAAGCTCATCTAAGATTATCTGACTGCCTCAGATAAAACCCAGATACATTAATGGGTTCTGGCTGTAGACCTGTCCAGAGGGAAGAGACAGTTAGCAGGCATATGTGGTTTGGGTATAAGATGCAGTAAGTGAGGAAATTAGCCTTTAGCAATGCAATTCTGTGGATCATGCCATAGAGGAAATTTGGGATCCTTACAAGGTGAGTGCTCACAAGAGACTCCACCGAAGGCATGAGAACTGTAATTCTGTGCTCCCAAGATGACGTCACGCACACCTGTTCTCTGTCCCTGAATCTGTAGTGAATGGACCCTAGAATGATAATTTTCACCCATTGTTCCTTGTTGAAAACATGGCTCGCTAACCTTCTTCTTCACAAAGTTTTAATTCACCGGGTTTCTGACGGCAGCAGCATTCTGGACTTGTTCTAAAACCCACAGTTGGTTCTCAGAGGAGGGGTTTTGGGGCTCCCTTTGAGAAACAAACACCACACCTGGCTGATAAGGTAAAGGAGGACAGAGAAGTTTCTTCTCTTAGCTTGCAAATGGGCTTGCAGATGTTCAATTACAGGGCGGAAGAAAAGCGGCTACAAGGTTAGGACAGGCAGACAGGGAAAAGCATTTCCTTGGGAGTGTATTTTCCTCCTGTGTGTAATTACTGATGCTATCAACGTCCATAGACATAGTATTCTGTTGTCGCTGCTACTGAAATTATGCTGCAACGTTAAGCCCTATTTATTGATATTAAAATAAATCCAGAGAAATTGGTAAGAATGAATAACACCATAAAACCTTTATAATCTCCTTTGAAGGGCTTGTTTTACAAACATTGGCAATTGCCTTTGCTGACTTCTCTGTTTGAGAATATCAGCTCAGCACCCCTGAAAAGATAAAATCTGTCCCCTGTATCCTATGGTGAGACAAAGGGCCTAAGTCTCTTCTGTAGAAATATGTGACTCAGCACGTGAGTCACGTTTATTCAGCACTGAGCATAGAAACATTGAGTAAACACAGTAGGCAAGCGTCTAGCTCTCATAGAGCGTCCGGACGAGT
>NC_022027.1:49737850-49739024 GCF_000317375.1 Microtus ochrogaster
TCTCAAGGACAAGCAAAAGCTGCTGTGAGAGTAGGCAGTTGAGGAACACACCATATAATGCCTGGAATCATGGGATTGTTCTTTCCTCAGTAAACACATCACAGGGAAGGCCTGAGCAGTTAGTAATAGCTTGCTGGGGAAGGAGAGAGTACAGAGACAAGAAAGGGCGCATTCATTCAAGGACCAAAAAGGCCCTTGTGACGGAAGCAAGGAAGAAGGGCTACTTTGTGGGGTCAGGATTATGGACTTCACCCTAAATTTAGTGTGATTCAATAAGGGGATTAAAGCAGAAACCGGGGTAATCTGATCTGCTGTTTCAGAAGCCATATTTAACTGCAACGTGGCAATGGCACCTCCAAAGGTCAAACATGGGAGGCAGGAGAGGGTTTGAAGGCACCTGCGCTGGATCAGGTGGGTGACACCTGTCAGGTACACTGTGACGGGGGGGGGGGCAGTGAGATGGAGAGAACCGGCTGAAGGGGGCAATGACAGGAATTGTTGGGTTGACAGAGCATAGGCAGAACAAGTGGCCAAGAGTTTTCAAGCTCTAAGAGCTACTGTGAAGCACCCTGAGATGGGAGAGGTAGAAAAGAAGAAAGTGAACAGGAGGAAGTCACAGAGTTAGACAGAGCGACTTCGTGGCATTTTGAGAGCACGTGCCGTGAAATTACTGGTGAGAATCCAGATGAGATCAGTGGAAACACCACCCCCCGTTTAGTTCACCCCAACCCTCCGCTCCTTCAAAGCACCATTGGCACCAGGTCTCTTCATCTAAGATCCATCAAGTGTGAAACTCCCAGGCAAGTTTCTGCCCAAACTTCTACTTTGGTGAAATTCTGAACTTAAAGCCAACAAGTTTCCAAGTGAAACCACTGAATGAGACTTGTTTAAATCTTTCATACTGTATCTCCCATTAGTGCTAGAGGTTTCTTTATAAATGGGCCCATACTTACACTTAACTATTTGTTTAACTTTTAAACACATATTCTTAAAACCCTTAAACTGTAATTCTAGGAGAGCCAGACTCCCATTTAGGAGGATTAAGTGGAGTTGGAGTGGGTGGGGCTGGGGGCTGGATGGTCAGAGAGTTAGTAAATTCTTTGGCTGGGATTGACACCTAGGCCTCCCTAGGGCCCTTCCCCTTTCCTCTTCTCCAAGCTGCCTCTTGTAAATG
>NC_022027.1:49739138-49757233 GCF_000317375.1 Microtus ochrogaster
GATTACTCCCATCTCCTGCGACTTGGAAACCATTTTCCTTCTCTTTTAAGAAGCATGAATAACATTTTGCACCTCTTTGATAGCCACAACCAATTGTCTTGATATCTTCATGGTAATGTACGTGAAAAGAATGCCTTTGATGTATTTCAAGAAGATTGAAGAACACTGTATGCAGCAACATAGCATTAAAATAATACTTAAATCACTGTAAACTGGAAACAACCCAATTATTCATGAACAGGAGAATAAAATTATAGCATATTCGAACAATTGAATACACTTCAACAATGAGTATGAATTGACTATCTGACAGACAACCTGGCTGAGTGCTGAGTTCCCCCAGGCAGTGTGCTCAATGAAAGCAGAAAGACACCAATAAGCACCTGGAGTGTAATCTGGTACAGAAAACCCTAGAATACAATATCTGCGGGAAACCCCATGCTGTTAGGATTTAGGCTATTGGTTCCTTTAGGGCTATGACTAAAAGCAAACAGAGTCAAGGGGTGCACAGATTTCACTTTCAAACACCCAACCAAGCAGCAAGTTGGATCCCAGCCAAGGCTACATAGAACCCTTTGTAAAAAGAAAAAAAAAAGTAAAAGAGAAAATGAGGGACACAAAGAGGGGAGGGGAGGAGAAAAAAGAGGAAATGGAAGGGAAAAGAAAAAAGGACATGAACCCTTGGAACCCTTGGATATTTAAAATACTTTAATGAAAATATTTTAAAATCCTCTTCTACTTTTAAGCTCTAACCTAACATTCACAGCAGACAGTAAAGAACACACAAAGGCACAGCTTAAAAATAACCTCAGACATAACTTGAAATGCTGATACCCAGCCACTGAAAATATTTTTCACAAAGGTTATTAATACATTTAAAAGGCTCTCCTTATGAAGAGTCAGACCTCAGAGAGACTTCAGCTACCGAAACTTAAATGACAATTCCCACCGTGATCGTGGCTAAATTAACAAATTCCTCGGTTCTGTGCCGCCACGCGGAAGAGCAGAATAACTCCTACGTTCCTCCCAGGGTGTTGTACGGCTTAATTAATGTTTGTAAAATACTTTCCACTCCCAGGGTGAAAGGTACCACTAAAGAATAAAGCATAATTATGTTTTAATTGCAGGACTCATTTTGAAGATGCCAAAAAAGTGCCTGTGAATTATTATAGATGGCTCCACTAGAATCGCAGCCGGAAGTTCTGTCTTCTATGCAGAAATATTACCTGTTACACTAAGGACATGGAATTTCTTTAGCCTTGGCTCAGTTTTCCTATCTGAGGAGTGGGGTGATATTCTTTCTGTGATCTGCTAGGACCGCTTTGCTGTTTTCAAAATTCTTCAGTGATCCTTAGATGAAAAGAGAGGAAGAACCGCAAAGGCCCAATGCTGCCTGAGGTGAATGGCTCCTCTCAGAGGGAGACCAAAGTGTCAGTCTGTCTTGCAAAAGGACCTCTGAGAGGGAAGGCCTGTAGAAGAAGAGGCCAGCTGCAGGAAGTCAGGATGCTGGGTGGCTGAGTTAGAGGTGATTATTTGTTGACATCAAGGGTTGTTTTATTCAGTTTTCTCAAAGGGGCGGTGGATTCCATGTCTCTTTTACTGAGGCCATCTTTATTCCTGCTCTTAATCCAAATGGTTTCTATTTATACAAAACCAGTCATTAGAAATCTGTGTATACCTTAGACTCTGGCCTTTCCTGAATTAAGAGATGAACAACCGGCCTGAGGGTAGGCTAGATTTCTTACCCCTAAAGCCTGGTCTGTCCTAGATTTTGACCTGGGGAGTTCAAATAACTGACTTCTTGTACATTTCATGTTTTGGGAGAGAAGATATTTAAAAAAAAAATTCTAGTAATATTTTTCATCTTATATTTCAGTAGGCTAAATAAAACATAAACAGATTCACAGAAAGGTATCTGATTCCTTGGTGACAACTTTTATAAATTACATATTAACAACATAGAGCTTTTTGGAGTGAATTTTTCTTAACACGTGTCACTTCTATGTCTTTTATTTAATGAATATGCACACATCAGCCTTCCGCTATAGGAGAAAACACATGCACAGTCAGATCCAGCTACACCCATTCACAGGTCACATGTTTTGGAAATATACTTCCCTAAAGCACAAAGGTTTTAAACAAACAATCTTTCTTCTACAGGAAGAAATAACAGAGAGGTATTTTAACATCTTTAGCAAGCATCCTAAATCTTGATCAGTCACCAAAATTCCCTTGAAAGACTAAAATCTGTTTGAATATCTGAGTGTCCTCTAAAACCTTTCAAGGAACAATAGCAATGAGATACTCTGAGTTAGTGTGCATCGTGTTCACAAGGGGTGTGTGTGTGTGTGTGTGTGTGTGTGTGTGTGTGTGTGGTGTGCACACACAAATGCATTTGTGCATGGTCGCTAACATTTGTGCTTATGTGTGTGGGTACACTGTCGGTTCTCTTTCACTGGATAACCTAATAGAGCTGCCAGTCTGTTCGGTTACATGATTGCCAATCATTACTTTCTGAAGCTCAGTTCAAGGTGGTCTAATTCAGATTCCTTCTGTAGAACTAATAATTTAAGAGACTCTGGAGATTTATGTCATAGTTCTTAGTACCACCCATCAAAGGTTTCCTATGCTTGTTCTTGAGTAACATTTTTTTATTAGTGCACATTTACTGGGTGCTGACTTCATAATGACATTTTCATACAGGTATACTTTATCGCAAGTCCTCCTAGCCTGATCTTTCCTCCTCCCCCCTTTGGACACCTTCATTCCCCTATATATGCTAGATATATAACATGACTCTATGTGCCCATATGAAATCTAAGCTCCACGAATACAAGAAAATATGATATTTGTCTTTCTGAGACTGATTTGATTTGTCCAATGTAATAATTCTCCAGTTGCATTCATTTTCCTGCAAATGATATAATCTTGTTATTTACAGCTGAATAAAAAAATATATAATATCTTCTTTTATCCATTATTCTATTGACAAGTGGCTAGCTGACTCCATAGCCCAGCTATTATGAACAGGACTGTAACTTCGTGACTATGGGACAAGGCATAAAAGAGAACGGTGTAGCGTGGCATGGTCACGTGACTTTCTTTAGCCAATGAAGTAAGCAGAAATACGTCCAGTTCCAGAATAGAAGTTTGAAGAGTCAGTGAGCTCTCTTTTCCTCTGCAGCAGCTACTGGCCATGTTCTAGGTGGGAGGCCCTTTGTCAGCTAGGGTGTTGGGGACAGGGCTAAGGACAGGAAGTTCACACATTTCACTCAGCATATGTGGCTACACGGTAAAGAAGAAAGGAATCTTGGTGCCTTACAACACTAAGATTTGGGCCTGTTCGCTCCCATTATGTACCCAAATCATTGACTGACTCAGTTAGGCTTCCTTGGAACTCCTAGGAGGACGCCTAGCGGGGAGAACTGTCAAATCCATTTCTCTGCAATTCCAGTACTCCTATGAGGCTCTCGGCACTACTTTCCCAATGTCCCTAGGATGGCCACACCTCAAGTAACTACAAGCATAGGGATGTGACCTCAATACATATGCAAACTGACACTTTCATATCACACATTTCCCAACTCTCCACCTCTCTCCCAAGGGAACTCCCTTCCTTGGACCGTGATATGCTCATTGCTTTGCTTGGTATGTGAAGGGCAGTCTAAGTCTGAAAGCACATTGCAGCCACTACTCTGCTCCTGCTGGGCAAACAGCAGGGACCAATGGCAAACACGAGTCCCTTCTGCTTTGTACCACAAGGAAGAGTTTTACTCTAAATCTCCCAATGTTCTTAAACCACCACCGACGTCAAAGAAAATGGCTTTGTAGAGACAACGGTGGTTCACTCTCAAGAAATGAAACCATACCTACCCAAGACAAGAAGAGTGAGGGCACATCTGACTGAGCTGGAGATTCTGGTGTGATGGAGGAAGGTCATTGGTTAATTAAATAAAGAAACTGCTTGCCCTGATAGGTTAGAACATAGTTGGGTGGAGTAAACAGAACAGAATCCTGGGAGGAAGAGGAAGTGATCTGAGAGATGCCATGCTCCCCTCTCCCGGGCAGATGCGATAGCTCTGCTCTCTGAGGCAGATGCACGCCATGAAGCAAGCCGCCAGGTCAGACATGCTGAATCTTTCCCAGTAAGACCGGTGTTACACAGTTTATTAGAGATGGGTTGATCGGGATATCAGAATTAGCCAGTAAGGGCTAGAGCTAATGGGCCAAGCAGTGTTTAAAAGAATACAGTGTCCTTTTAATTATTTTGGGGCATAAGCTAGCAGGCGGCCGGGGTGCTGGGGACGCAGCCCCGCCGCTCCTATTACTACACTGGTGGCCATCCATCCAGAGGCGCATCCAGGTGGAGTTGGTGGATTCAAAACCTCCACACCCAGATGGCTTTGTTCCAGCATCAGCTGGCAGGCATAAGCACAGACTGTGGCTCCTACGTGAAGAAGGCCTGCTGGAGAGCTACACTCTGTAATTCTGGGCAGAAGAGTTTAATTCAGGAGGGAAATTAATAGGAAGCCTGGTTGTGACCATAAACCTAGCTACTTTCTCCAGCTCACCATAACCAGCACCTGGCATGTCCTGACTGTTATACATCTTTGTAAACAGCTTTTTCAGTGACTCAGTAAGAACAAGGAGAAGGGTCATTTGATCATTTTGCTATTGATGATATTAAATGAATAAGTTAGTATTAATCCCCAATTAGGTCATCCTGATTATTAGGGTTTTTTTTTTTTTTTAGACAGGGGTCTTCCTACATAAGTCTGGCTGGCCTCCAACTCTGAGATCCGCCTGCTTCTGCCTTATGAGTGCTGGCTTTGGTTTTTTTTTTGTTTTTTATTTGTTTGTTTGTTTTGGTTTTATTTTTTGAGACAGGGTTTCTCTGTATAGCTTTGGAGCCTGTTCTTGAACTTGGTTTATAGACCAGCTGGCCTTGCTCACAGAGATCTGCCTGCCTTTGTCTTTGAGTGCTGGTACTAAAGGCATGCGCTATCACTGCCCAGCTTGTCCTGATCATTTTTAAAGATAGATTTTATTTTCTAAAGATGTCCACAATGGTACTCCTATTCCAAATATTTTATACACCTTGTGCTGGCACCATTTCCCCATCAAGTGATAGAGTTGATTTTTTTTCTCCTTGAACATATTAACCAATACAGCATAGTAGATATCACACTCTTTGATGTTGGCGGTTAGGGAGTAAAACCACAATGCCTCTACTCACTGGACTGCTTGAGCCTGGTACACTGACCTAGCAGGTTAGAGAAGTCTGATTTCCCTCCAGGTGTGACGACCAAGTCACGTAGGCTCCATGTAGCATCACTGAGCCAGGCCTGCCTACATGCAAGGTATATAAGTAAAGAAACGGCAGCATCAAGTCCTTCCAAGTCTGTCCGTCTTTTCAGCTGAGTTAAAACTGGTGGCAGACAGAGTGGCACTGGCCTAACACCCAGGTGACTCCTCTGTCTGACCCACAGCCAGTGTTACAATTGCTCGCTCACACGGGGAACTGAAATCAGCATTGTTTCTAAAATACGGTGAGTTCCCATAAAGTTGTCATCTGAATTACAACCCAACATAAAAACAAAAACAAAATTCCTAACCTAAAAATAGTTCCCTACTCTAAGTTAAACTCTGTCTCTCCAGCACTCAAACACTGAAGTCCTAAGACCAACAGCACAGAGTGTGACTATATCTGAAAAGTCTTCTGTCTGTATTCAGAAACAAAGCCTTTAAAGAAATACTTAAGGTAGAATTGGGTTTTGTGTGTAGCCCCTAATCCAATCTGACTGGTGTATTTTCTAGAATGAAGGATACTAACATGCATAGAAGGATGAACCCAGAGAAGACAAATATTTGTCAGCCAAGGAGGGAGACAGTGAGACAGCAACGCTGCCGTACCTTTGTCTCAGAGTGCCAGCGTCCTTCAGACCAACGCCATCTATGGCTGCTGTCTATGCCACCCAGACTGTGGTGTTTGTTATGGGAACACCATCAAACCAACAAAGTCGGCATGGGCTCTCCAGTTCCATTGACCACATGGACCACAGAGGTGGCAGAGGTGGTGGAGGCTGTGAAGGAACGGCTCCAATTCTTCTGGAGGTGCTGCCATCTTTCCCAAGTAAACTTACATAGTGCAGTCGGCCCCTTTAACACATACTGTAACTTTATCCCAGCATAATTCGTGAATTTAGATTATCACTATGACTCTGTGTCATTGGTATAAATACTACTTAAACATCAGCCCTGATGTGAAGAGTCAAAAGTATTTTAAAAAAGGAATCTTTTCCATAGCATTTGGAGAAGCTGCATGTTTAATAATTAGTTGTACAGGATTTCAAATTCTCTGAGAAATCTGAATGTAGTTCCAACTTTAAACAGAAGAAAAATACAGAAACAGATCCCTGTCACCCAGAGAACTCTTTGTGGATAATAAATGAACGGCTGAATGAATGACGTGTCCATCAGGAGTCAGGGGGCATATCTATACAAATCAGAGGGTAACTAGGTAAGGCTTTGGGGCCACATGGTCAGGTATCTCTATCAGAATTACTCCACATGGCCCCACAGCAGTCGGTGGGCGCACATATGAATGGGGAAGGCTGTGCTACAAAAAGAAAAAGAAATTCACAACAATCCAATTTATCACTTTACCAAAGCTGGGTCTGAAGTAAGAGTTCTCCTGATTGATCAAAATCTTTTCTCACACTTGATTCTCTCCAGCTTTTCGGACAAACCACCCATTAGAACCCAGTGTTCTCCACAGTGCGAGCCAGACAGGTCTGTCTTCTTTCTTCCCCTACAGACACGGCCTCTGCTCCAGTAAGCTGCACAGTTATCCCCACGTTCCATGTTCTCACACCGACTTCGCAAGCAGAGTCCCCCTGTCCTCTGGGGCGCTGCCTGTCCTCAGTGCTGTCCTTGTTCTATGTCATGCAGCCCTTAGCGCTGTCCCATTGTCTGTGTTTTCTCTACTCAGAACCCCAGACTGGCATTTTCCTAGCTGTCCCCTGCTCTTACTAAATCCATCCTCACATTAGCCAGTTCCATGGCCTCTCATCACCTCCCACAAGACCCCGGACCTCCTAAGAGTTCTATTCCCTTCAGCTCTGACTGTCCTGAAACAGCTCAGACACACTACACGCTCAGTAAAGACTCCATGGACTCACGGAACCGTGCTGTTGTGAAGATAAGTAAGACGGGAGCTGCCTGCTTCCTGGTAGCTGACAGTCCAGTCAGGGAGCCAGACACAGATCCAAGGTCTAAAATATAAAGTGGCCAGTGGGAAGGGATGCAATAGAACATACGGTAGGAGGCTGTCACTGAGAGACAAATTAATTTTGATACAGGCAAGGTAGTCTGACCCACGAGGCCTGTGGAAGTTGGAACAACAACAACAAAAACAAAATCTGTGGTTGAACTGGAGATATTGTGACATCTCAGTGACCTCTGACCCACTCATTAGGTGAGGAAGGGGAGTCTGAGGCAGGAACTGAGGGCTTGCTGATGTCAGGTAACCCACTTGGCCCCTCTGTAATCAGCTGCATGTGACTCCAAACTCACTTGAGAGGAAGAAAAGGGATCCGAGACAATAGTGTCTTCATTCCTAAGCATTTGGGACAAATAATCAGAGGTAGTGATTAGCAGTCTGACCACACAACCACCTCAAGGCCATGGTGGCCCCCAGTGAAAGCCATTGCCTCTGGGAGTTATCAAGGGACCAGATTTAGCTGCCAGCAAAATTGCACCTGCGTCCTATAACTGAGGATGAGGCAGCCCACACAGGCAGCAGCGGAACAAAAGCTTGCAGTGAACTGGGGGACAGACCAGTGTATGCTTTCAACTCTGGGAAGGGAATCTTCTAGAAAAGCTCATCTTCGGTTCAAAAGAAGAGGCCCGAAATGCAATCAAAAGGGTAGTGATTTGCCCTAGAATTACAGGCTGTAATTGACGGTAGGAAGGGCACGGGTTTGACTCCTGGCGGTGTATACGTCCCTGATTGAAGCTTGAGGGAGCTCACAGGTGTCCCGAGCCTCCCTCTGCCTGCCTGCAAAGCCCCTTTCACGCACTGAAAACACTTCCTGCCAAGGACAATGTGCTCCTTGCGATTGGGCTGATGCCAACCCAGAAAGTAAACCTCCAAGGTAAGGCAGAGAAGGAGCTGAGAGAGAGAAAAATCACCGTGACAGTTTAATTTAAATGGACTATTCAACTGCCTACATTCTCCTCACTTACAGGGAGCATGCAACTGAATAATTAAATGAGTCTTTATTTATTTATTTTACATTCGCAGGCACAGCTGTGTCTCCCCTGCCCCTAGAAGAAACCGATTTTGTCAAGATCCTCTTTGCCAGGACCCCTCCCCTCTGTATTTCTGCATCTCCGGAGCCCAACCTAACCTCCTGTCCTACCATGGAAATGTGTCAGGGTCATACTTGTCTGTTGAAAAAAAAAGACATAGTTTTCATAAAATTCAAAAATATTATCTCCGGATACGTTTAGTAAAACTCTGAGTTTTCTTTCTTTTTGATGAAATTTACAGTTATTTTTCTGCATATAAAATTCCCAAGTTAAAAAAAGGAGGGCTCAGTGACCTATTGGTGGAATTTGTTCTTCAAGAACGGAGAAAACCAGACTTTTGAACGAGCCGTAAAGTGCCTCTCAGTAGTGTTATGGCTTGCTTTCTACTAATGTGGCAAATATCAGAACCAAAGGCAACTTGGGGAAGCAAAGGGTTTGCTTCCCTTACTCTTCCATGTCATCACTGAGGGAAGTTCGGGGCAGGAACTCAAGGCAAGAACTGAAGCAGAAGTCAGGGAATAATACTGCTTGCTGAGTTGCTAGACTACTCTAGCATACAAGGAAGATCACCTTCTAGGGGATGGAACCGCCCACAGTGGGCTGGTCTCTCCCATGTCAATCATCAGTCAAAGAAATACCATACAGATTGCCTCCAGGCCAGTGTGAGGAAGGCATTTTCTCAAGTGAGGTGGCCTCTTCCCGGATGACACTGACTTAGGATAAATTGAGATAAAACTCCACTCACAGCCTGTACCAATTTCATCTAGTTTACTGAACACTAGTGGCACAGGGGCTACCTCGTTCTTCCTAGCAAAAGTGAAGTGAAATGCAATGCCGGAAGGTTGGACAGACATAATCAGCCCCTAACCCTTGTTCACTTTACAGATGAGAAAGCAAGAGAGGTCTGGGGGAAGCAAGCTGACTGCTTAGATTCAGTCAGGCTAAGAGAACCCCACTCTTTTCACTACATCCTGCCTCTGTGTCTTCAGCACCAGCTGTGCTGCCTCTCTCTCCCCAACCTCCCGTATATAGAGCACAGGTTCGCACGAGGTAGCTGGCAGAGTTGGAGCACAGGAAATGTTCCTTGTAACCAAGAGGAGTCATCCTCGGAGGAGGAGGAGGAGGAGGAGGAGGAGGAGGAGGGAAGAGCTATCAGAGCCCCTGCCGCAGACATTGGAAGGTCATTGGCTGAGCTCCTTTATTCATTTCAGATCAAACACTTGGCACCTGGAAGCTACTGATTACAGCTGTTGGTTCAACGATGGGTTTCATCTCCTCAAAGGTCTTAAAACAAAAGGACTGAAAAGCTCCTATTAAAATTCCTGTCTCACACTCAGAGACTTGCGTAAATTAAACAGGCAGTTTAAAATGTTGATTCTTCTGTGTCCCTGAAAGATACCCAGGCTAGCTTTCTCTCAATTCTTCACCCAGACATAAAATATGAAAACATTTCATTCCTGGCATTTGGAAGGAAGGGGTAAAGAGATGTCGTAGTGGGTAAGATCATTTGCTGTGTAAGCCCTGGGGTCCTGAGTTTGATTCCCCAGCACCCACATAAACGTTGGGCACATTCAAGGGTGCCTGGAACACAGTAAGGGGGCAGAGAAAGCCTGACCCTGGAAGTGTGCTGGCCAGCTGATCTAACCAAAATGGCCAGCACCAGGTTCAGTGAGAAATCCTGTTTCAAGGGAAAAAGGAGAACAGTGGAGTAAGATGCTTGCCACTCTCCTCTGTCTCTGCCTGTGCACACACAGGTAGGTGCAACCCATACACACATAAGCATGTACATGCATGCTACTACACACATGCATGCTACTACACACATGCACATGCATGCACACACACATGCACATACACATGCGCACACACACATGCACACACACACACACACAGAGTTAGAGACAGAGACAGAGAGAGAAAGAGATTGTCCCACAAGCTCCTAGTCTGAGATCTCCTTAGGCTCTTTGTACCTAATGATCCCTGTTGTCACTGACTGGGCCACATGCTCATTACTACAGAGCAGTGGTGTGT
The DNA here is from genome assembly GCF_000317375.1 of Microtus ochrogaster. Lineage (NCBI taxonomy): Eukaryota > Metazoa > Chordata > Mammalia > Rodentia > Cricetidae > Microtus > Microtus ochrogaster. The sequence goes on from NC_022027.1 coordinate 49,749,483, forward strand.
TTTAAAGGTACAGCTAAAAAATAAATTAATTAATTAATTTTTAAAAAGGCTGTCCTTGCAGTGGAGAAACACTCGCTAACGCTGGAAACTGTGATACACTCACTAGCCTCATTTGGTAGGGCTCCTCATCAATGCTCCTGTTTTGAAACTGCTTGCTTCCTGTTCTTCCAGCACTGGAAGTCTAGCGGAGGCCGCCCAGGTCCGTATCAGTGGGACTGTCTTTCTCCTGTGCCCGACCCCAGCATCACCTTTTGCTCTTTTCTTTATCATCACTCACATCCATTTCATTACTAAAATCTGTATCCTTGTCTTCCAATGTGTCCTTCATTCGGAACTCCACTCTCTCTTCCATCTGCTTACCCAAGCTCACACACTTCTCTACAATGCTCCTCAGGTAGCTTCTCTAAACCCCATCCCTGTCCCACCAAGTACCAATGCCAAGGGTTGCTTCGGACACACCACAGGCCTGCTGATACCATTTTCCCTAAACTCCAAAGCTTCTAACTAACCCCCAAAGGCTCAGTTCTGCTGTGCTAGCTGGTCTTAAGTCAACTTGCACAAGCTGAGCTATCTGAAAGGAGGGGACCTCAATGGAAAACACGCCTCCGTGAGGTCTAGCTGAAGGACAAGTTCTTAATTAATGACTGATGGGGGAGGACCCAGCACATTGTTTGGGAAAAACCCTGAGCCTAGAAGCTAAGCTGTGTGTGGTGCAGAGGGCAGAACCTGAGAAGCGACCCACTCCCCTTGGAGGAGTCCACAGATGATGAGTGGATCCTAGACACTGGGCATTGTGTTGTTTACACAGTTGGAGTTTGGTTTTGCTTGACTTGATTGTGACTGTGCCTTGGTTCTTCCATCTTGAAGTAAGAAAGTATTCATTTTTTATTTTACTGAAGTCCACAGTTGAGAGACTTTGAATTTTGACAGAATTTGGGTTTTAAAGAGCCTGGCGATTTTAGAGGGGTTGAAATTTTAATGTGCTTGAATTTAAGAAGACTGTAGGATCTTTAAAGATACTCATGTCTTTAATGTAAGATCCTGGGGACGAAAAAGAAAGGAAAGGATGTGGTTTAACCAGGGTGTGTTTGTGTATCAACTGCCAAGGGGTCCTTTGTGCTTTAACCTGGGTGTGTTTGTGTATCAACTGCCAAGGGGTCCTTTGTGCTGCCTGGTCTTATGCAACTCAACACGAGCTATCTGAAAGGAGGAAACTCCAGTTGAGAAAATGTCTCCATAAGATACAGCTGTAAAGTGTTTTCTTAATTAGTGATTGATGGAGGAGGGTCCAACCCACTGTGGGCTGGTGGTCCTGAGTTCTATAAGAAAGCAGGCTGAGCAAGCCATGTGGCGCAAGCTAGTAAGCAGCATCCCTCCATGGCTTCTGCATTAGCTCCTGCCTCCAGGTGCTTGCCCTATTTGAGTTCCTGTCCTTCAATAATGGACTACAATGGAGAAGTGTAAGCCCACTAAATTATTTCCTCCCCAACTCCCTTTTTGGTACTTGCTTTTTGGTTATGGAGTTTCATTGCAGCAATAGAAACCCTAACTAACACTTTTGAAGTATTACTTTACTAAAATCATTTTGCAGAATATTCTGACGCAGACCGGACCTTCCTCACTGAGCCATGAACTCATGATTTTTATGGTTGTCTATGCTCCCTGTGTTCCAGATCTAGGGTTTTCTGTTTATATATGTCTCTGAGGCTGTTTCTTTCCATGGACAATATACTAATGCACAGTTTTTCTGAGGTTCAAATAAGAATAGTGCATCTGAAAGTTCTTTCTAAACTGTTAATGACTTCTTAGGTCACTTTCAACCTGTTTGTAAGACACCGATGGTCTAGCTGGGCTGACAAGCATGTTCAAGGCATCTGCCTGGCTCCACCCCTGGAGCACTGGGATTGCAGATGCACAGAGCTATGCTCAGCTTTTAGGGTGTTGGGCATCTGAACTCATGCTTTACTGACGGAGCCAGCTCCCCCAGCCCTCCCTAGTCCACTAAGACAGTTACACTGTAGATGAGCTTTCCTTTCCACCAAACAGAACTGCCACCTACTTGGAAATACTTTCATTTTTATCAAAATTGACTTAAGATGTTGTTTTCTTTTACACAGAACTCTCTGGTGGAATGAAATTGGCCCAGCAACCTGTGCTTCTCAAAGAAAGACTTGGATGAGTAGATAAGTCCACGTTTGCCACTCGCTCCAGCTGAATGCTGGAGACAAGTGGGTAGAGCATCAGTCAGCAGCAGCAACTTTCGTATTAAGAGACCACAGAATACTCGGTGATTAGTGAGAAACATCTGTGAGTGCTAGGAATAGACCGGGAAACATTTGCCGCAAATAGAAACTTCCTACTCTGGGGACATTCAAATGATGGTTTCCCAAAGAGTGGTTAGAAACCCAAATCTTATAGTTTGCAATTTCTGAGCTGAGGAGGGCAGAAGCTTTAGAGAGAAACTCAAATGTAAAAGGGGAACTCTCAATGAGCAAAGCATTTTGGCTAAGAGGAGGCAGAAACTTCATGGCTTTCCCTGGTTCCTTTCTTTGGTTTCCTAGTTCCTGCTTGACCTAGAATACAGTGTGTGTGTGTGTGTGTGTGTGTGTGTGTGTGTGTGTGTGTGTGTGTGTGTGTGTGTGTGTTGTGTTCTCAGTAAAATTCTATAACGGTTCTTCAGCCAAAAAATATGAATAATTTTTCAGCATCAAATCTCAGTGAGGTCTTCCTCACCAAGCACATCCCTACATGACCCCAGCCATACAAGTTTATGAAATAGGTGTATAAATCAAATATTTGATGATGGTATAGATACATTTATTTTAAAACTATGCTTTAGTACACATATAATTTTATTATTGATTAAGGATTAAATCAAATTTGCATACTAAGGAGATGAGTGTGCTTATTTATTTCTACATGTAGAAGTCTTGGTTGAATAATTGATACTGCCAGACAGATCATATCTTCAATGTTCTTCGGGATTGATTGCTATTTTAACTATATAATTGCCAATACTGAGAAGATCACTTTGTAGGAATATATAGTACCAATGGCAAAAGAGTAGTTACGGTCATGTCAGAAATTGTTGTAAATGCTGTCCTGGACTCAGCCCAAAATTCCTTGCATGATTATTTTTAATGAAATATAGGAGAAACTCAGCAATTTTTAAAATCAAACACAGCATAATACAATCTAAAGATATGCAAATGTGTCACTTACATACTGAGGAGTCATAGTAGAAAAATAATATCTTTGCTTCCTCTAACCACGGTGCTCCTATTAGAGCAGGAATCATTTTATAGACAGTAAAAAAAATTACTGCAACCCATTACATTGTATTCTGAAATCTGAGCAGACACTTTCAGGCAACATTCAAAAGGAATTTCATGGCGTGACAGGCAGTGTTCACTGGCACTGCACGATGTGCCAGGTGCCATTCACTGGCATGTCATGGCACAACAAGCATTGTTGCTGGCGTTGGCTGGCATGAGAGGCAGCGTTCACTGGCGTTGCACGATGTGCCAGGCCACATTCACTGGCACTGCCTGGCATGGCAGTGTGCTCAGCATGAAGATGTCAACCACGACTACAGTGAAGGTGCGGGTGCGACACAGGCAAGCACTTCCAGAAGAGCCACGGATCTGTTATGTATTTGATTTGCGATTAATTTCAGCTAATGTGTATTCAGAAACCTTTAACTGTAGCCAAATACTTCGTGATTTCCCCCACATTTTGCGATGTGCTCCTGTTTGGGTCACAACCTTCAGTTTAAGAAGCTGGCATCTAGACCACCCAATGTAATGTCTAATCAGGCATCTTCTCTCTTTTCCTTTCTCCATGAATGCCTCAGTTCCCATCTTTCTAAGTAGATACCATATCTCCTGCGCAATGCCAGCATGCCCCATGTTAGCTATACCTGTGCATTTATAACGCCCACTTTACACGTTGTCAATGGGGATAACATTCAAAGTACCAACTGTGGCTTAAATAGAAATGCCGTAGGCTCACATGTTTAAACATTTGATTCCCATCTGGCGGTACTGTTTGGAAAGTTGTAGAACTTTCTAGAGGTGGAGGTTCTCTAGAGAAAGTGGGTCGGTGCAAGTGTGCCTTGGGGGTTGATAGCCTGGCTCCACTTCCTGTCCGTGCTCAGCTTCCTAGTCCAAGATGTGAGATGAGAAGTTCTGCCACACATGTTATATTTAACAAATGAAAATTATGACCACATTCTCATCACAGGACAGAACGAGAGATGAGTAATTTACAAAAACATGTTTACTGTCAGGGCTGATGGAGTCCCAGAGGAAACTCAACTGGTTTGTTTGCTTCTGAGTCAAAGGGTGTAAGACTGGTGGGTACAAATTCTTCCCACCACCCTGTTCTCCTTGGAGCTTTACTACAAAGTGTGCAACAGAAACTGGCTTTCGTATTTCCTCTGTTGATCATCAAACATGTATAAGGGGAAAAGGCTGAATATCACCAGAGAAAGTTCACAATTAAGAAAAATAAATGATAATAAACAATAAATCTGACGGTGGGGATTTAAGATGGAAACAAGAGTTTATTCAATAAATTTCCAAATTCAACTCCCACAGAGACTCCCTTCTTCATCCTTGGAGTACCATACTGACTTCAGTGTGAAAAAAAATACTATGCCTGATGAAACATTGTAATGAATAACTCCCAATTAGCATGTTTTTGTATGTTGTTATATTAAATGATTGACATTTTCCAATGCTAACAAACATTACATCAGCCCTCTATTTTTGAGTTTATTTTGGGGTCCAAAACTATAGCAAAGGGGGCTTATTAATCTTTAAAAAAAAGTCATCTATTATAGATTATTACATGGTGACCAAGCTAGGACAGAAAAAAACAAGCTGAAATTATAGATGACTTTTCATCATTTTTAATTTCTACTTTTAGCTTTGCCTCAATTTTTCTAGTAATAACAAGAGCTCTTTTAACTGTGGAAGGTTTTCTATTTGTTTTGTAGTGTTAGAGAAAGACCCCAAGGCCTCGCAAATGATAGACAAATGCACAGCCCCTGAGCTACACCCAGAACTCCGATAAAAGTCATTTGTCAACAACTTCATTCTTAGCAACCAAAACTTCACATGCCTTTTTCCTTTACATGTTGATAAATTATTCAGTATTACTTTTTATAAGCTAAGACGATGAAACCATGCCTCATATCTGCAGGGAGGTCATCTGAGAAAGAAGCGCTGGTGTCCAAAAGATGTGGATGCATCGTGTTTATGATATGACGACATCCAGAGCACCATACAAGCATTAGAGAAGAAAGCCTTGGCTTAGCTTGTCATAGGAAAGAGGAGCAGAAGCCTCATGAGAGGAACAGTCAAGCTGAGCTCAGGAGAAATGTTCCTTTTACTATTGGGAGAAGAGTGAAGTTAGGAAGAGAGCCCCCAAACATGGGAAAAAAAGTAGAACCCATAAAATTATATTAGTAACCCAGAAAAACAAGACGAAGGCAAGACCTATGGCAGAATGGAGGGAATGGCAAAGAGGATGTGAATGACAGGGAAGTAGAACTATATAAAAGACTTGGTGACTGGGTGGCTGCACAGGATGAGGAAAGGAAGGAGGAGTGAACCCCACCTTTGCAGACCATTCAACCCTCCAGGACCCAGGGATTAGTGAGGCCATCAGTCCGTAGACTACATTAGAAGCGTCACCTTTCGGGGAAGAGAAAACAGAAGATGGAAACTTATTTGGGTCATGAGAGTTTGATCTGCCTCTCAACTGGGCCTAAAGCTGTGTTTCAAACACAGAAGCAGGACACTAGAATCTGGAGGGAGCTCAAAGCAAGAGGTGAACACCTGGGTGGAGAGGTCACAACCCAAACACAACAGCTGTTAAGGTGAAGCCCTATGGCAGACCTTAAAATGTAATGTCCCCACTTAGAGACCTTTAGTGTACCCAAACTCACTGGTGGGCAGACAAATGCCAACTGAAAAGACAATGGATTTCTATTTTTGTCTCCCTGGTTAGGAAAAATTAAAGATTGATAATATCCATTGCTGGAAGGCACCCGGGGAAATGAACACTGCTATATTTCTGGCATGAGTGCAAATTGCTATGATATTTTAGGATATCTATTATCCATTCAAACCCTTATGACTTATGATCCAGCAATGCACTCTTAGAATCTATATTTCAGGAACCAAAGCAACAGTCCAAAGGACACATGTACAAAGTCTTCATTCCTAAATTACTTATAAGAGTTAAAAGTTTTAAGAAAAAAAAAAAGGAAAAAATGACAACTAAAAACGTCATGTTCAGAGAACTAAAATCTATATTAAGCAGTATTATGTAACTGTCATATATGTTTGGATATGAATCTACAAAGGCGTGTTTGGTAGACTCAGGTGGTGGGACAAGTTGCCAAATTCTATATTGTCTTATTAAGAGAAAACAAAGGGGAAAGTACATCTTTTTAAAGGTTTGGATTTTTAAATTTTTATTAGTGTGTGTGTGCCACGTGTTTGTTCATGCATGCATACATGCATGCATGCCCTTGGAGGCCAGTCGAGGTGGTCGGACATGCTGGGGCTAGCAGTACAGGCAGTTGTGAGCCACTCGACATGGATGCTGGGAACCAAACTTGAGTCCTCTGCAAGAGCAAGAACCCTCGAACCTGATCCCCCCCTTCCTCCAGCCCTCAGGTGATCTCCTGTAATAATAGGTCACCTATAAGCAACAACTGATGAAAGCCCAGCAGTGACTTGACTAACAAGGATTATGTTAAGTGTAATATGTGTTGTGCATTGAATATAAAATTCTTATAAAATGCAAGTAAGGGACCATTATCATTCTCATGTTTAGATAAAGAAAATCAGGGAAGTAACCCAAGGCAGGTCACACAGGAAGCAAATGGCTTTACTCCAGATAGCTGGGCTTAGAGTTTGTACATGGAGTCTCTGGGCTATTTGGAGATTATTATTTTTTTTCATATCACTACATTGTCAGACTTGTTTAAAATATGCTATTTCTATTTTTAATAGCTTTTAGAAATATATGGGGGGATTCAAATGGCTCACCATTGTCCTTACAAATTCACAGTTGGTAACAGGGGCCTATGGTTCCTCTTTCCAAGTGCCTGATAATGAAACGGAGGATCTAGTCGGCTGGTGCTTAGCTGCTCCCAGGCTTAGAGATTTGTTTAGTTCAAGACACTGTCTATCTCTAAGCACAAAAGTCTCTAAAAAGCCTCTGAAGATGCTGCCTTCTAGGGTAGAGACTGGAAAGAGCAGGGTTGAGCTCACTGATTCAGTTATGATTTAGCATCTGGGGACTCAGAGAAGAAATAAGAGAACACAGAGGCTACCACCTTGCCAGCCTGATCAGGAGCAGAGCGTGCGGAACAGAACCCTAATGCCTCATTTATGTGGCAGTTCACAGCTGTCCAGGATGGGCCTCCCATTGTCCCTTACAGCTTTGGTCACCTACAAACCTGGGACGCAAAGACGGGCACAGAGTGAATACCCACAATGCACTTCCTCTAACTCTCAGAACTCACGGAACTGTTTCCCATCATTCAGGTCAAGGCTCAGTTCCCTTTGTGTTTGCTATGTTGTGGAGAATGATCCAAGGTAGCCACAATTTCAATCTCAGATGAGTGGGCTTATTAAACAAAGAACAAGAAAAAAATAATAAAGAACAAAGCAAGTGGCGACAGCTAGAACCAGCAGATAGGAAGCTGTTACCAGGGTAGAAACTCACAGCAA
>NC_022027.1:49757388-49782407 GCF_000317375.1 Microtus ochrogaster
AACATTATCAACTGGGGACTTAGAACATCCAGCAGAAAGGGGCTGGGAAGCAGTAATGAAGAAGCTTTGGACCAGGGGTTTCTCCACTGAAGGTTTTTCCTGCTGCAGGCATTTTTATGCCATGGGAAAGATAACACTAACCTCATTTGGAAATGGCTACCTTCTAAATATTCTTAAGAGTACAATTTTTTAAATACCTTCTACTGTTGACTTTCTTCTCCCTGCAACCCAATTGGGGGAGGGCAGTCTACCCCAGAACATGGAGTTTTGGAGGACACCTGGATATTTTGTAGGTGTCCTGGACAAGGTAGGACTTCCCATTTCAGAGTCCAATTTTTAAGAAAGTCACACAGTACTGGAAATTTACCAATATAATGTATATTATACATTATCAGACGACTTTCTCTCTGAGCAAGAGGCGCCTCGCATGCTTTCTTCCCTATCTTGCATTGTTATTCCCCAGAGCACCTACCTCTCCTTCACACGACACTGTAGTTTGGACGTGGAGTGTCCCCAGGAGTCCCACGTATTAAAGGCTTCAGGGAGCCGGAGAATCATTGGGAGATAAAATCTAGTGAAAGTTAGGTTATTGGAAACCCCCCTCTTTCCCCTCTGTCCCTTCCCAGCCCTCCTTTGCAGCCACCATGAGGTAAGCAGCTTTGTTCCACCATACCCTCATCATCATGGTGTTCTACCTCACCATAGACACCAAAATAATGAAGCCAACTATTGGTTGGCGTCTGTGAGTTAGAGGTCAGTCTTGGCACACAATAAGACCTTGTTCTCTCCCCCCTCCAAAAATGGACATGTACATTAATACCGAGCCATTAGTCAAGATTTTACTATTGATAAAGACAGTTTTGAAAACTTATAGACTAGGAAGGAGTTGGATGAGGAAGGTTGAGAGTATTGCTAACTCTCTGAAGGAAACTTTACTTTTGTCAGTGGTGACCCATTTACCCATTGCTCGACTCTTCGGGATTCAGAGGGAATAGAAGGAATAGTTTCTTTTGTTGTTGCTGTTGCACTTTATACAAAAAAAAAAAAAAAAAGACAAAACAGAGAAGCGAAAGCTACTTTTCTCTTAGCATAGAAACCACCCTGGAAACGCACACAGCATTTGGCATTGATTTTCATGCCCCTTTAGCTGTCTTCGGCCTGGAGCAGTTCTTTCTTCATTTTTTTTTTATGGCCTTGTCATTTGGAAAAACACAGGAGCTCAGGGTACACTGTGGAGAATCCTGGTCCATTCTTGTTTCTGTGACGTTTTCAAATGATGTGATTTAGATGACACGTGACGGCCAGGTGACAGAAGGGCAGGCTTGCGTGACTTGTGAGAAGCACTGGAGATTGCTTTGCTGCATTACTGGTGAGGTGGACTTTGATGAGTTCTCCACCAGGCTTCCATTAGAACGTTTCCATTTCCTCTGTGATAGTAGGGAATCTGTGGAGAGAGACTTCTGAGACCATGAACTATTCTGCTCGTCAATCCCTCACTCCTTAATTTTCACGTCAATAGATGGTTCTTGTTCTCTTCTTTTGAGACCAGAGTTTACTCTGTAGCTTAGGTTGGCTTCACAGTTACGATAATTCCTACCTTATCCTTTGGTGCTGGGATTAAAGGCCTGAGGCCCCAATCCTGAGTTCACATTCATGATTCTTCCCTGAGTCGATATTAACTGTGTGAATGACAAATGGTGGGTTTTCTAGCTCCATAAATCTTTCTCTTCTTAAAATTCATTTAACTTTTTATTTTAAGTGCATTGGTGTGAAGGTCTCAGATCCCCTGGAACTGGAGTTAAGAGGCAGTTGTAAGCTGTCATATGGATGCTGGAAATTGAACCCAGGTCCTTGGGAAGAGCAGCCAATGCTCTTAACCGCTTAGCCATCTCTCCAGACGTCCATAGTCTTTCAGTTATTAACATCAAGCCTGTTTTTATTAGTTGGGGTTTGCTTGCCAGCAGGCACTTCCCATTTACCCATTCATTTGTACAGATTTCAATTTAACCACACGTCAGTATCTAATGTTCCCATATTCACATCGCCTCCGACTTGGCCAGGGAAGACCCTTCAATCTAACCCTCTGTTCCTCTGACAAGTCCATTATTTCTGAAGCACTTCCTTGGTTTGTGGCACACTGAAATGTTGCAGGCTCACATTATACTGCTCTATACCTTGAGCCCTCGAAGCATCCACTTCTCCCAAGAGTGCTGGCTCATGGTGGAGAACCTAAAGACCAGACCTGGCAACAAGGTCCCAGGATAACGCTGGGCAAGGCTCTTCTTCCCATGAAGCAGCATGCGCGGCGTGCCCATTCCCAGTAGCACAGAAACCAGGGCCAGCTGGCACCTGTGTACTAACATTCCCATCACTTTTTGAGCGTACTCTTACTTTTCTTTTACTTTGTTTGGTTTGAGACAGGGCTTCTCTGTACCTTTGGAGCCTGTCCTGGAACTCTCTCTGTAGACCAGGCTGGCCTCAAACTCACAGAGATCCGCCTGCCTCTGCCTCCTGAGTGCTCGGAATAAGGGCATATGCCATCACCATGTCCAGGTCTCCAGCCCATTCCTGGCTTACTTGTACTTAGCCCTTGTCTCATCCACTTCTCTAAGAAATTCTGGTACCCTAGAACCGAAACCTGGGCTTGCCATAATCCTTTCTTAAGGCAAGACTTATATTATTTAGATTTTAATTACCTAAGCAAATATTATTTAGATTTTTTTTTTGGTGGTGGTGGGGGGATAATTTCTTGCACAAATCCCAGAGTAGCCTCAAATTCATTCATAGCAATCTTTCCTGACTCCTGAGTGCTGGGATTACAGGCATGTGTCTCCACACCTGGCCAGCAATCCCCCAGCCTTCTGAGTGCTGGGATTACAGGCGTGTGTCACCATACCTGGCTAGCGGTCCCCCAGCCTCCTGAGTGCTGGGATTATAGCCTGTATGCCCATACCTGGCTAGAACTCATTCACGCTATTGAATCTACTCACCCTGCCATTCCAAATGGCAGAATTGAATTAAAGCCATTTGCTTAAGATGATAGTGGCTTACTTCCTGCGCACCTGAACAGACAGAGAAATCCTGCACTGGGAGGGTGAGTAGGGCACTGGAGAAATGACTCTGAGGGTAAAAGTCTGTACTGCTTCTACAGAGGACTTGAGTTTGAGTTCCAGCGCCCACTTCAGTTGGTTCACAAGTGCCTTCAACTCCAGCTCCAGAGACTCTAATGTCGTCTTCTGACCTCTGTGGTACTGTCTATAAATGCCCCCCCCCCCGAAGCATACAAACACATAATTAAAATAATATGTATGTGTGTATATACACACATATACATGTATACACACACATCTCCTACAAGGATTGGTTTTGCTCATCAGAGGATTCTCAACACATGTACAGAAAGTGTTCTATAAATACTGTCTGAATGACAACCAAACACACCTTAGAGATATCTGAGTTATCATTCCAATTCTAAGTTCAAAGGTCTCCACAGAGCAGTTACAGTCCCTGTGTTCTTTTGTTGTGGCCATTTATCACATTTAAAACAGACTTCTCTGCCTAGAAGTTTAGTGATATTTGATTAGAACCAGGGTAAATAGTTATTTAATATCCCTTTTTTATTTAAAATTTATTGTCTGTGCACAACACACACACATGCACACACAACATACAAGGGTGGAGGTCAGAGGAAAACTTGTGGCAGCGGGCTCTCTCCTTTCACAATGTGGGTTCTGGGGATCAAACTCAGGCCCTCCAGCTTGTGGGGAGGCATCTTTACCCACTGAAGCATCGCATGGGTCCCAGTGTTCCTTTTTCAAGGCTCTCTCTACAGGTCCTATTTTCAGATCCATGGCTGCTTTTCCACGACAGTCCTGACCTCTACAAAGTCTGAGTGAGGCTCCCCTCTTGCCCATGGTGAAGTTCTCAGCATCTCCCCATGGGGTGGTAGCTGCTGTCTTCAGTTATTGTCTGTGTATGTGGCCTCCAACTTCTTTGTTCCTGTTCTCCAGTGTCCCTTTAATCAATCCAATGTGAAACATTTTGTTATAATAACTGGTTTTATATGCTTATTTTTCTCAGTACAGCATGTCATCTTGCTTCTGTGTGTCTGCTTGTTACTCCTCTGAGATCATTTTCAAAGACAGAAAGTTAAGCCAGGTGGTAGTGGCACACGGCTTTACTCTTAGCACTCAGGAGGCAGAGGCAGGTGGATCTCTGTGAGTTTAAAGTCAGCCTGGTTTATAAGAGGTAGTTCCAGGTTCTCCAAAGCTACAGAGAAACCCTGTCTCAAAATAATAATAATAATAATAAAAGTCTTTAGGCACCTCTCACCCGCTTTTTCTGAAATCTGTGACCCCAGCTCTCCTTCTTAATGTATTGGTTGCCATCTTTCCTTCTTCTGATCAGTGATTTTCTGATCAGTAATGTCCCAAGGGCTTTGAGGTCTCATCAGAGCAGCACTGTCCCTTATCCTTATCCCTCTCTGGAAGGACAGAGACAAAGAATTTGCCAGTTCATAGGGAAGTACTTCTACCCAGGAGCCAGCACTAAGCAAATGCTGAAGCTGGTGCTTTTAAACCACTCATCACCTAGAGTCTCCATAAAACAGACTCCATGAAGGCTTTCAACAAAGGCCAGAGAACAGGAGCATACTTTGAGCTGGGGCTGGAGAGGGTGCACTTGTTGTACTTGAGGGATGTCTTTCATTAAACAACTCAAGAGCATTTTCTGGTTGGGAGCAGCTGCATGTAGGCATCCTCCCCCACTGGCCCCAACAGGGAACAAAGAACCATACAAACATGGAGCTAATTTATCTTCCTGAATATAAAATGTTCCATCAATTTTTCAAGGAGATTTATTGAAGACATAACCCTCAGCATTCTTTCTACAGACCAGAAGAGATGTCAGAAGCATCTCTCTTCTCTGCTGATATCACTATCGGGCAGCTCCTTTGGTTGCCTGGCTGGCGACTGATGCCAAGGAGACCAAGGCCACGCATGGGATGTCCTTATACTTCAGCTCCATTCACACAAGCAATTGTTCCATACACATGAGGTACACCAACAATGTTAGCAATGGTGCCACAGAAGCAGGGTGGAAAACTGTTGATGCAAAACCCATCACATATGCACAGGGTACACGGCTCAAAGTCTATTTGAACAGACTTTCTTGCCTAGCCTCACATTGCTCCTCCATACCCTACACACTAGTCTTCTTGTTTGTTTGTTTGTTTGTTTGGCGTCCACTGTTCTCTGTTTCTTATCATTTACTGATGGTTGCCACAGTGATTTTCCTAAGCTTGTTCTTAAATAGGGACACTCGGTGCTGCCCTGATCCTATATTTGGGAAGCAGAGGACAGGGGAACAATGAATCACCAAAGCTCTACCTTTCGACTCTTTTCTCAGTAGAATTAAAGTTCAATTTTAACGTCTGAGTTAAACTATCCCCCTGAGACCCATAAAGTATGGCAACAACATGGCCTTCATTCTAGTGCAAATTCTTTGGGCAGCAATGCTGCACTGATAGATTTACTCTCTTCTTGTAACTCTGCATTTCTGAAGCTGCCATACATGAAACATGGACTAACTAAGGACAGAACCTGCATGGTTTGTGTTTGTACATCCAGGAGATACCTTAATACCTGGCATGTAGTGAGTTTCAGAAGATGTTGTCAAATGGCAAGCTAGATAAACACTGTTGTAGGAAGCCGCCTGTTTGTTTCCGACTTCTCAGCCCCGAAATAACCACACAGAAACCGTATTATTTACAATACTGTTTGGCCAATAGCTTAAGCATATTTCTGGCTAACTCATATCTTAAACTAACCCATCTCCATTAATCTGTGTATTGCCATGTGGCTGTGGCTTACCAGGTAAAATTCTGGTGTCTGTCTCCAGGTGGCTTCTCCCTAACTCTGTTTTCTTTCTCCCAACCTTCAGTTCAGTTTTTCCCGCCTAGTTCTGCTCTATCCAATCACTGGCTTAAAGCAGCTTCTTTACTAATCAATGTATTCACAACATATAGAATGGAATCCCACACCACCTCCCCTTTTCTGTTTAAATATAAAGGAAGGTTTTAACTTTAACACAGAAAAAAATACATATAACAAAACATATATCAAGTAAGAATTATAGTTACAGTATTTATATCTACCTTATCTTTTATCATAACTAAGGAAAACTATAACTGTAACTATTTATTCTTCAACTCCAATGAAGACTCAAGAAGGATATAATATTATGTAATTAAACAGGAAGTGCATTGTAAGAAACTTCCCAAACTCTAGAATTGACAGAGACATCTCACTACCTGGACAGTCACCCAAAGTGTTTCTGTACCATTGGGGTATCTTCAGCCTACAGGTCTGGCAGACTTTTCCATGAAGCAGGAAATTTCAAAGACAGTTCCACCTATATTGGCAGCTTGTCAGTCACTTTTTTATGTATCCTGCAGGATGTCTTGCATACTCTTTCACAAAGCAGGAACCCGGAGGGATCATCTCACCTTTAGGTAAGTTCAGCAGTCATTTCTCTGTGGATCCTGCATATCCAGCTCATACAGCATAACGTCAAGCAGTTCAGGCAAGAGTAGTTTCTTGCCCAAATGGCTGTGCTTAACCCTATTCTTTTGTGTCTAGAATTATGTTCTAAGCTTTTTCAGGTTTTGTGTGGATATAGTCGACCACATTGGGCTCCAATTTGTTGTAAGAAGCCACTTGTTTGTTCCTGGCTGCTCAGCCCCCAAATAACCACACAGAAACCATATTATTTGCAATACTGTTTGGCCAATCGCTTAGGTATATTTTTGGCTAACTCATATCCTAAGCTAACCCATCTCCATTAATCTTTGTATCTCCACGTGGCTGTGGCTTGCCGGGTAAAATTCTAGCATCTGTCTCCGAAGGGGTTACATGGCTTTTCCCTGACTCCGCTTTCTTTCTCGCAGCCTTCAGTTTAGTTTTCCCGCCTAGCTCTGTTCTACGCTATCACAGGCCCAAAACAGCTTGTGTATTAACCAGTGGTATTCCCAGCCTACAGGGGGAAATCCCACATCAAGACACTATTCTGTAGGTCCAGATCTCCATTGGATTTGATGCTAAAGCAAGGCAAAGCTAAAGACATACCCTGATTCTAACCTTCTACAGTTCTGAGTTGTACTATCCTTTCCCTGCAACAGTCTGGCCATGGCAACTTAAGGGTGAACAGCTAAAGCTGCTGGCCCATGGCAGCAGCGGCTTACAGGATAGTCATTCAAACTTCTGTGAGTAGGAAATGAAGGCTTAGGGTGGAAGTGAGACTGTGCCCACTCCAGTGACTCACTCTGTTGGCCACGTTTCCTGCCTCAAGGCTCCACGATTACCTAGAACACTGCCACCACCCAAGGACCAAGTGTTCACACATTAGCCTTGAGGAACAGTTCACATTTGGACTAAAATACTCGGTTAGCCATACACTTACCTGCAAAACCAGCATAATAGCCATGCCTAGATTTGAGACACAACGGGTAGCACTACTCTATCTGTATTCAATATTAAAACCAGGACTATGAGAGATCACCTTGTTAGTCTAACAGAAGTTAAGAGGGGCAGCCAGAAGATCTGTCCATCCAACCAATAATTACAGAACACCTGCTGTGCAGCTGGCACCCTTCACAGGGGGCCCAGGTCTTCTGGGTCATGCAAATCAAAGAGGTGTCAATTTGCCTCCCATGGAAGAAGGTGTGGATTAAGGGGCCCCACTATAGTTACACACAGCACAACAGAGCCAGGAAATTGATTCCTTGGGCAAAGGAATTATTTTTCTTTGAATGGAATTTTCCATTCTTATTTCTTTGTTGAAAGAGACATATTATGTCTCTTTCAGCTTATGTAATGCTTCATACTCGAACAACCCGCATTTCCTCTTTTGAGGCTCACAAAGACACTCATCTTTCTGAGCACGGTGACTACGTAATTAAGAAAAATGGAGTGTCAGATGCCACAGAGGATGGATCCATCTTTGAGAGGAAGCCGGCATGCTTTCTGTGCTGAAAAAAAATTAATGTTGGAAGGAATAAAGTTTCAGTGACTGTCCTAGGCCCTAAACTGTCATTGGCTTGTGTGACCTTTGGTGGATTATGTGTCTCCTCTGGGTCTCAGTTCTTCTCCCTAATAGGTAATTGATAGTCCCACCCTAGGGCCACTAAAACAATAAGCCACCTGCCCTGCTACACTGATCACCTACATCAGAGAGAGGATTCAAAGACTTAACCCAGAAATGCCTTTAAGTTTGAAAGAACTTAAGGACACCAAGGGGACAGCTACTCTCTAAAGAACTCTTGTTTTTCTGTGAAAGGAACATTCACCTTTCCTGCATATGCCTAGCTAGACTGGAATTCTAAGGATTTTATTTAAAATAGTCACAGTGCTCTCCTGCTCTCCTAACTCTCTCTCTCTCTCTCTCTCTCTCTCTCTCACACACACACACACACACACACACACACACACACCACACACACTGAATGTGTTTATTGTATGTAGGTCTGTGTATTACACATGAAAGAGTTAAGATTTTTTCATTTGCTAAGAAGGAATTTTCACCTCCATGGAGGTGATATAAGCCTCCAAGATATGTGATCTAAAGTAGACAGTCAATGTATTTTTTTCACATACAGTCAATATTTTTAAATCAAAGCTTTCTTCCCTGTATATCTTACTTTAATCTTAACCTCATTTAGAGCAAAGCTGTGTTATCAGCAAGTGCATGTTTACAGTGGGAGAGGCTGGGCTACAGCACCAAGGGGGGATTGCTGTCTTAGCAACAGAGAAGGGTGTTCCTAGATACCTTCAGGAGAGAGCTGCTGCCTCGGCCAGTGTCATTCTCCCCCCAAGCAGCATCCAGTGACTGTTCCTTGTAGAATATAACATTTTATCCACTGCTAGTTCCGCCTTGGGAAACTCTCAAGGACTACCACAGTCATAGAGAACTTTATGTGGTTGGCTAAAGTCAGCTGATCAACTCCTGATGTATCTTTTCACTTCAGGATGTGATGTAGGGAGCTTGTAATAAAGTAGCTTGATGTCAATCTTTATTTGATTATGGGGAAACCCAATCAAGGATTTTGCATGACCACTTCTGTTATTTTCTGCACTGATTCCCCATAACTTCTATCTTTCATTCTTCATTTTACCCTTGAGTGTCTCCTAGGGTCCTTCTTTCTGTCATCACACCTTGATAAACTCCACTCAACTCTACAATCTATGAGAAGCCTCTCCCCATTTTAAAACTGTAGCTTCTGAAATACTTCGAATTCCAGGAAATCTGAAAACCATTCACCAGTCTATGGAAGGAAAATATTAGAATTTTAATTTTATTTATGTTTGATCCAATTACTAAAGAACAAATTGAACAACTAATATTCCATGGGCAAGTCACAGGGATGCAACAGAAGCAAGGTTGCCTTGGGGCCTCGGAATTTGCATGCTCAGAGGAGCTGAAGAGGCACTAGGAACCACTTACTTTTGACGTCTAGCAAGTGCACAATCTGATGTATTTATGGATAATTTTGCTTTGAATGCTAAAATCTTCCTAGGGGTGGCTAGCAGTGGGATGCTGGAAACCATGAAGCTCTTGCTCCACAGAGGTCCACTGACCTCCCCTGGACACGGAAAGCAGTCAAACCTTGAGATGATTCTCATACACTTGAGTCCGTTAGGCACACTTTCCAAAGCTTTCTGTAATACATGAGATTATGCACAGTATCTAGGGAATAGTTCTCAATATTTGACAATAAATGTCCTTTACCATTTGTTCTTTTGTTTGTTGCTCCTGATATAGGCGTGTTTTAACAATGATTTTTTTTTTTTTTAAAAATCACTTGAAAAAGAGAACATTTTGAAAACAGATGTCTGGTACTATTTCCACAATCACATGGTCTTGTTGCCTGAAAACAGTATGCCTCACTTAAAATATTTCTTTATCTGCTCTCTTTGGAGACTTGCTCTATTTTTAAATCTTCTAAATAAAGACATCTGGGTGGGGCTTGAACTTACTCGTTGAAAGGATAGGGACTTGATACCATCTGATTAGTTCATAAGAGCAACTGATTGACAAAGTGATGAAGGTGAAAATTTATTAGGAGGCTGTGACAAGAGATGATTTGCATAATTAGTAAATGGGACTGGAAAATGAAAGGATAAATGTTGTAGCAAACATAGCCACAGATGTATTTCTTTCTTTTGGATCTGCATATCTTGGCGAATTATCTTTCCTAGCTGCAATAGCCATTTGAATAATATATTCAAAGAAACTAAACTTTGAACCTCATCCTTAACAAAGTATTTACAAAGATCGTTAGCAAGCTGTTAGATCACGATTTGCATCCTCATTTGCATTGCTTTCATTAAAATGGGAAATTTTGTGGTAGAAGCAAAAGGTCTTTTATTCCATCAGTAGTAAAACAAAAATCACTTATATTACTTATCAGCACATCATTTAAAATTCCTATTCTATGTGCCTTAGATGCGATATTGGCATTATGCTATGTATAAATACTACTGGTAAGCATGTCTTAGATGATGTGCTCAAAATATTTTACTCCTAAATGCAAAAATAAAATCTTAAGAATGCTTCTTGGATTTATTTCCTGTAACTATTCTAAGAAATGACTATAAACTTAGTGACATTAAAAAGAAAGAAAGAAATTGGGGCAGGGAAATGGCTCAGTAGGTAAAACATTTGGCATGCAGTCATAAAGACCAGAATCCAGTTTCCCAAAACCCCCTAAAAGCCAGGTAGGCATGGCAGCCTGCCTATAGTCCCAGCACTCAGAAGGCAGAGACAGGGAGCCCTGGGGCAAAACTGAACACTAGCCCAGTTGGTGAGCCTGCTTTCAGCAAGATACCAGACCTCACCATAGAAGAAGAGAGACAAGGAGGAAGCCTAACATGAACTGCTGGCTTCCACACACGCAAGCACTCACATGCACCTGCACTGTCATACATGTGCACCTCAACATGTGTGAACACTTGTGCACGTGCAGAAAGCAAAAGACATTTCCACTCTTCTCGTTCTAGAGGCCATAGGTATTGAGACCTGTCCCCAGAGTTTCTGATTCAGCAGGTCTGTGGCTGATTGAATAATTTGCACGCTTGCCAGGCTCCCGTGCGTTCCTGAAGCACCTGGCCCTGGGGTCACATTTTGAGAAGCACTAAAGAGGAAATGTATTGAGGCCCTCATAAGTTAGAACAAAGGGCTAGATGCCAGAGGTGTGATCTCTAGCTAGGTGTGGCTCAAGGAGACAAAGGAAAAGGGACCCAATGGGCAAAAAGGACACAGAGCACCTGCTGGTTTAACACACAGCCTGATGATCTAGTGGCCAGCAACCAAACTGAAGCCTCAACAGTCAAATATTTCAACTTAGTATTGAGTATTAAAGACTATTTAGTCTTTAACTTTAGTCAAAGACAATGATAAAGTCATGTTATCGTGCGTTCTTGAGAGTTGATGCAAGCAGATCTTAGGGTCAGTTTCCTCATTTGAATGAGTGCATCTGCAAGGAGCTCAGAAACCCCTGAGGAAATAGAGAATACTACCATGAGTAAGCTGACAGGGTCATCAGCCATGGCTTCCAGAAACACAGGGGCCACTCATTACTTCATGCCAGAAATGACCGCTATTCCCTAAGTGGGTTGGTTTCCCTCAAACACAAATGTGTTTGAGATGAAGCCACCACACACCCTCCTACAAGTTTTGCCTCCATGTCAGATGCTCCAGAGTGGACTCTGGATGACATTGAAGACGCACTCATTCATTCAACAAACCCTGTTCCAGGTTCTGTCCTCGCAATGGATGCTTCGTGAGAATGTGCAGCTTTCAAACCTACAGTGTTTATGATAATTTTAAATGTTCTTTTAAACATCCTCTTATATGGCAAACATGAATTTCCTCCCAATACCTGTGTTCTTTGTTTTCTTCCATATAAGCTCATTCACCTCCCTCACGTTAAGGTGTGGTCCTAGGGCCAAATTCTTGACTATAAAATTAAGCGCATTAATGTGCCTTTGTCCTGGCTTGACCCATCAACGTGTTTAAAGCATAGGGTCACCAGTTGATTGAACGAGACAAAAGGATCTGAACAAGAGAAAAGTTATAAGGCCGAGATTGGAACAGCTCATCTCATACCCAGTGAGTAACAAATACATTTCTATCGTCTTCCATTTCTGGAATGGGGTAATTGTTTCATACTGTAGTTAGCCTGCCCCAATAGTAAGAGCTATCAATACTATCAATAGAGCCACGCTTTCAGAGACATACCGGAATTTGAGTAACAAATACGTTCATTTTAAGTTCCAAATGAATGAAAAGAAGAGACTTGATGATGCTAGGAGGATACTGTTTACGGTCTGAAAACTCTAGCATGGCCCTTTGTGGTCGCAGCACACGATAGGGCCAACAGAGAAGGAGGACCATTGTGTTCTGATAATGCTGAGTAACGCTCACTTCAATCATACTTTAAGTCTTAAACTCGATCTCAGCCAAAGGGCTAAGAAGTGATACCTTCAAAGGAAATATAATAAATGGAAAGCATATAGCAGTCAAGCCCAAGGAAATTCTAGCTGTTGAGAAGATGAAAACCCCGGCTGTGATGTCTCCTGTCATTTGGGTGTGGACCATGCTCGCATGAGCGCCACGTGTAGAAGAGAACACCGCACCTCTGAGACGCTTGCTGAGGGAGAGCAAACCCATCAAGCATCTCACTTTGATTCACTCCATCAGACCCTTTCCTGCGTCAGCACAGAGAACTCAGTAAGTAGCACAAAGCAATGGTCACTATGGCCAACACGGAGCAACACTTCTGCCACAAGCCAAGAGGAAGCACGCAGCTCACATGTCCACAGTGTCACTAAGCATCAGAGGATGCCATGACCCTGACACCACACAATAATTTCCTTACAGCTCTTCAGGATGCTGGCAGAGAGGCAAAATCAATGGCCAAAGCTCCGAGCCATCATCTAGGATCAAGACCGAGTGCATTCTTTAGTACAAGTCCCTTGCTGATGATTCATCAGGAGCTAGACACCCCGGACTGTTTCTGGAAAGGAAAATCAATACGCCCGTCAATGAACTGCCTCTCTTGCTGGAGCTGGTGAGCATGCTGTTCCCAAGTCTGCTCATAGTCCGCTTGCCCCTGGCTTTCCCAACACCCACACAACTCTCTTTGTCTCAGGTCAAGAGAGGAACAGCTTCTCAAATTTCAGATGCTATTATGTGAACATCTGTGAGCAAATAAACTGTGAGTGTGGTTTCCAGGCCGTCCCCTGCTTGGGACCCCACATTTCATTTCCAACCCATTGAGACCCAATGCACCTGGCAGATGAATCCATGCTCAGTGGGTGGCTCTAAGTCTATAAATAATTCAAAGACAATAAACAAACAAGGGCTCATTCCCTTCACTGAGAGGAGACCGAATTTAGAAGATTA
Organism: Microtus ochrogaster; assembly: GCF_000317375.1. NCBI lineage: Eukaryota > Metazoa > Chordata > Mammalia > Rodentia > Cricetidae > Microtus > Microtus ochrogaster. The sequence continues at coordinate 49,770,850 of NC_022027.1, forward strand.
TCACCTTAGGCTACAATTTAGGAAATTACATTTCCGTTTCAAAAGAACTGATCCTATAGACATAAAGTAAAATCTCCCTGAATGCTGTCTGAAAAATCCCTGCCATTTTCCATTACAACAGCATTGGTCACCGTGAACACAGTGCTGCAGAAACCCAACCAAAATGCCACACTGGACAAACTAGTAGGCATCAGAAATGTCAATTAATTTCCCATTGCGAACAAAGTAGCCTCCTAGATGTGTCTCCAACCATCAGTCTGACATGTCTGTGTTGGAGCAGTCAGTCATGTCCGTGGTGTGATGACTCTGATGTATAACTGGGGCAAGAGAACATTCTAGTCTGCTGGGCTTTGGTCACTTTTCATCTGTTTCAAGATGACTTGGGAATTGTCGGGCAGAGTGCCCCCCCCCCAAAAAAAAACAAGTTACTACAAATTTGGGAGGCTGATCAGAATCCCGGTTTTACTTCTCAGGGTACGGAGACAACAGGGAGGTGCAAGTGTGTGTGCAAATAGTCTGTTTCTGAAGGAAGCAGACTCCGTGAGGGCTGGAGGTCTCCACATCCCAACCATTCACACCCGTTTTTAGTTAAGCCTCTAAGAGAAGAAGACTTTCTTCTTAGGGACTCTATGGATGACGATCTCCCAAGGAGGAAGAATCTCACAACTTCATCCTCATTTGTACTCAGAGTGACCAAAGGCACCCTGGTTTGGAGAAGATCCAAGATTTAGCCGGAGAAGCCTAGGCAGTCTGAACTTGAGTAGCAGGACACATGGACAGGACTGAGAACGTTGGACATTGCCTCTGTCCTCAGCCATGGTTCTACTAAAAGCTGCGTTCTCAGTGCTGTGTGGGTTGACTCTTCGTATGTAATTCCTATGGGGCGATGACCATAAGAAAATCCAGACACTGGGAAAATGATTCAGTGAGAAGTGTTTGCTACAAAAGCCTGAGTACTTAAGGCCATGTTTCCAGAATGCACGCAAAATGCCACGTGTGGCCATACACAACTGTAACCCCAACTCTGGGGAAGTAGAGACGGGAGGATTTGGAGCTTGCTGAACATAAGCCCGCTTGTGGAGAAAAAAATGCAAGCTTCAGGTTCCATGAGATATTCAGTCTCAAGGGAATAAGACAGAGAGCAAGAAGCTGCCCCAAGTGTTTTCCACACCACACAAAGAAAAACCTGTGTTGCTCACTCTTCATCCTGGTTTCATTTACTCAGCCTGCATAAGTGGAGCGCAGATATAGTGCACCAGTGTGCGCTGAAGACAGCATTGTGAATGGCCCTCTCGAGGAGCTTATCTTCATGATGCCTACCTAGTGAGAACAGGAGAGAACTCTCTGAAGTCAGTAAAGAACTTTCTGACCACCTTAAGTCCCATAAATAGATTGAACCCGATGCAGAGAAAGGATGGGACAGAGTGGAGTCCCTTCAGATAGTGTGTTCAGGAAAAGGTCTCTCTGACATTAAAGGTGACATTTAAGACTGGAGGCATGAAAAGGAGCCAACCATGAGGAAGGCAGAAGAACATTCTAGACAGATAGATGAGCACGTTCCAAGGCTCCTAAGCCTTTGCGGAGCCCGGGCACAGAGCAAATGCCAACAGACAGGGAGCAAGGCTGAAAGCAGACAAGAACCATGGTCTGTAGAAGTTGGGAAGCCCTGGGCAGGCAATCACAATCAATTTGAAGCCACCGGGAAGACTGAGAGGTTAAAAGCAGGAGGCTGACACAGTCCACTTGATGTTTCCCCAGCTCTTTCTGACTGCTCTGTGGAAAACGGGCTGGGCAGAGTAGAAGGATAACCTGCTAGGCTGTGGAGTAAGTTAAAACATGCTCCGTGTGCTCCATGAAATCTAGGATGAGGCAGGGAGTGAAAAGGATGACCATTACGGAATTCCTGCCATACATTCCGTGGGGCACATGTACCCATAGGTGCCACAGCGTTATGAAGGGGCATTGGGTCTCGTTTCCTGTCATCTAGCAAATTAAGCTGTGTTGAGATAGAGTCAGAGGGGTGTGGATGGTGGTCCTTAGCATACCATGTGTATCTTCATGCAAAAATGAGTATACTTGAAAACCACTCCGCATTTTCTCTGAAACTGAAGACTTCATCCATGCAGGGGTGAGGCTTTGGCAATTGATTATCAAATTATAAACAGGAACTTAGTGGAGTTTGGAATTCTTGGTTTTCAAACAGTCTGTTTCCTGAAAGATTGCACAATCAAGTTTTTCTGGGTCTGGTGACAGTGACTGAAGCGAGTGTGTTGGACTGCATGGGAAGATCCGCTTCGGCAACCCATCAGGTCACGGAGCTTCGTGCACATCAGCAAAGTGGTCTTCTCTTTTGGGAGCTCAGCAGCGGCAGCCACTCTCAGATCTCCATGATTGGTGAGGAGGATATGAGCGCCATGATTAGCAGAGGTGACAGGTCGGAGGTCTGTGTAGCTGGGTGGGGGCAATGACCCAGCACTGGCAGTTAAGAAATAAGGACATCCCCTCTGCTTTCCCTTCTGGCAAAGAGGCTGGCTCTGGATGCGACAAAATGGCCTAGCAGCATAGAAAAGGAAGAAAATCCTGAGACCAGGGCTGAGGGAGAAGGATTTCCTTTCTTTCCCCTCACCATCCTCCCTAGCTCTGGAGACACGGTGAGTAGCCAAATGCCACAGGGGTACACCACTCTGGGCAACACACATGTCCCATAAAACCTGCTCTGTCACTTGTTGGTCTTTGGTTACTGAGCTGCTTGAGCTCCAGCTTCCTGGACACAATGTTACTCTAACGCTCCCACTTCGGACTTGTTGCAGGTCCAGAAGGAGGAGAGCTTGCTCAGTGTATCTGTCCCCCTTCTCCTCAACCCACTTGAAAGGATGCACTGGTTTCTCCTGCCTGGAGACCTGACCTCACAGACTGGGCACACGAGTGCAGGCAGGGCCAAGGGGCATGGCAGGGAGAAGGGAGGCTGTAGGTGCCTTCCCTGCTGGAGAGACCTTCGTGACAGGAAAGAAGGAAGTAGAGTTAAGAGGGTGCTTCCACGTCGAAGACTGGGCAGGATGCTCAAGGCCCACAAAGCCCCGCCCCAAACTCATCACTGTTCTGACACTTGCATGTTAGCTCAGTTTTCTTCCAGAGCAGTTGCTGTATCCTCGTTATCTTACCTCTGACGAAGGATGAGCAGACGACACTCAAAGCTTTGCAGGTGGCCTCTCACCACACAGTGACTCTTTATTAATGCTTTCATGATGGCTGTCGATATAAACCCTACCGACTCCTTATGTGTTCTTTGATTAACCTTTCCTCCCTCTCATTGTGCTAGTGTCTACAGAGAAACAGTGCCCGGTGGGCACAGTCATTAGCTGGAGGGGATTCCCACCTATACTAAGATAGGCGGACAGCTTTCTGAGTTTATTAGGGGACCTTAAGGGTTTCCTGTGGTTTGTTATTCTCGGTTTCCTGGATGTACTCTCTGCGGAGCTTCTAAACGTCTTACAGTCTTGTTCTATGCTGGAGATGGCCCAAGCTAAATGCTCATCCCTTCTATCTGCTGGCTGTGCGGGCTAGCGGAGTGCCTAGAAACGGAGAACCCCAAACCAGAAAACTGAATCTGAATCTCAGTGCCATGGCTTACTGATGACCTCAGGAAAGTTACTAACTCAGTAAAGTGAAACAAAGCAAGCCCCTACCCTTTAATGGTTATCAGGAATGAGAGACATTAATAGTGTAAATGTTTGGGATAGTTACTTCAGCACATAAGCTATTGTGAACTACAGGGAAACTCTCCTTTGCTCCTCTGTCTTTATGCTAGGGGAAAATAAATCTAAAATAAGCGGCATTTATTTTTATGCCTCATTCAGTACAAAATTTAAGTGTAAGCATCCAGCAAAGTTAGCCTTCCTCTGTCAGGATGGCCTGTCTTGGGGCTCCCACCTTCTGCCCTGGTACAAAAGAGAGAATGGCAGGCCAAGGTGTCCTGGGACTGCTCCCTCCCTGAGTGACAGCTGGTGCTGTCAAGAGTCGTTACTGCTGCTGAGCGCAGACCTTCTGGCAAAGGCGGGCAGCGCAGAGGCGCTGCCACCTCCCTGCCCACCTGTCAGCCTCATCCAGGAACAGCGCAGATATTTGCTCTTTTCTTCCGCCAGCGACCGACCAGCAAGCCCCAGTGCCTTCATTACTGCTCGGCGCCCCTCCAGTCCCAGCCTGCCTCCCTCCCCCTCCCGGAATACAAACTCTCCAACCCAGTCTTCCAAGAGGGGGATTAGGCCCAATTAATCTCTGGACAAATGTCAAGGAGCCTGGGGGAGGGGCCACCTTTCAAGGGCCGCGCCCCAAAGAGCAAATCAAGCCAGACGTGTGCCGGGCTGCTCTGCACCAGGGTGAACCGCAGCAGCTGCCAACACAATCAGCCAGGCCCTCTTAATCTCAGGCTTAGCTTCTGAGGGGACTCGCTTTCTTGCCAGCCTGTCTTGACAGACCGCAAAAGCCCCGAGCTGCAGCTCCTCTGCTCTGACCATCTGTGGGGTTTGTGGGGTCCCGGAGCAGGACCGGAAGCCTCCCCTGTCACAAGCAACGATGCTCCAAGCAGAATCCCTATCCTGTAGCTGTATCTCCTCTTGGCTCCCTGGCTGCCCTCCTCTGTCCTGGTCCACCCTCAAAGGGCTGGCACTCATTTCCAAAGCAGCCTGCATGCAAAATGAAGAAACCTAGGAGGCAAAGAAGACAGCTAGGCAGACAGGCTGTGGTCCGAGTGAAGGGAGTTCTCATATTGACATAAAATTATCCGACACCACAAGCATTCTATTGACCTAGCAGACAGAATCCTGGGCAAACCCTGAGCATATTTCTTTTCTTTGCTATGATTACCAGAAAGAATGCATCCCATCCGTACTGAAGCAACTGTTCTTGCAATGCTCCTGGAACCAGGTTCCTCAAATGCTACCTAAAATTGCTCCAACTTTTTGATTTACATGTCAGTGTCTAATAAATTAATGTGCTTTTATTAATCCTTTCTCTTTCTCTGTCTGTCTGTCTTTCTCTCACAAGACCTGGCTTAACCAGCAGGTTGTTAAATGCACTTCCCCCTGCTCCAGTCCAATGATTCAGTAATTAATTTTTATAATGGCGATCTGGAAGGATTTCCAGAGCCCATTAGAAGATCCAAGAATTCTTTCCACCCTACTGGCTATCCTGATGGCTATGCATATGCTTGGTGGGTGGGGGTGAGAGACAGTCAGGTGTCCAAGCCTGCTGTGAACACACACCAGCTGTGTGACCTTGGTTCAATTCCTTAACCTCTCTGCCTACTGCCATTTTCTAGTGTGCGACAGGAATACAAAGTTGATTAAGAAAGACAATAGCTTATCCTCTAGCTATGGACTGTGTCCTATGAGCCAAATGTTGCAGGTGATGTATCTGAACCATCTTGATTAACTCTCACAACGGTTTTTATTACATTCTAGTGTGTCCAGCTTCACCTCCACGCTTGCAGTACCCACAGCCAGTGCTAACAAGAGTACCTGATTGGCATAAACACCTTCCTTCTGCTGGATGCCACAAGCAGTCTACAATCATTGCCCAAAACACGTCTGTGCTGAGGTGACTTTCAGTTCCTAAGACGGCGTGGCTCGTGTAGCCAACACAACTCACTGGTCTCAGGCAGTCTCAGAATTGAACACGTGAGATTTCTGCACCAAAACATCTGACTGTCCTCCCTAGACAGGATAAGAAAGAGCAACATGACATCTCAGAGTGGGTTTTGCTACCCAAACAGCTCAGCACAGGCAGAAGTGATGCAAAAAGCATCTAGTCTACACCCAGAAGAGTGCACAACCATTGTACACTTTGAACTAATCCTGGCCATAGCAAATATAAATTAAAATATCTATTTATATAAATCCAAACATTCAAATACACAGAAGTATCGGTGGAAGAAACTCTTCTTAACAGCTACAGAGACAGTACCGTAATGGGAAGATGAAAGACTGTTTTAAAGCCCAAAGATCAAACCTTGTACCTTTTGCATAATGATTTAACTAGAAAACCTCTAGCTAAGAGAGCTTTAGCTAGAAACCCTGAAACCAAGCAAGCTACCTGAGAACAATTTTATGAACCAAGTTGGGGTGGGGAGTATTGACAAGCTTGTTTGGATTCCACGATTTCATCAACTTGCTGGATGGAGGGCCAGGCTTTTAGTTCCGGTTCTGACAGGAATTACTGAATTCCGAAAGCATGACGCTAGAGTGACCTGAGATTTGTCAACAAAACTGGTCACCAGTCTTGTCCTTTACACTAGCTGTGAAGATCAAATGGGGCAGGATTCATCACTGCTCGTATGACTAAAGTGTTCAGCGAACTCAAGTTGTATATTACCTTTTCAAATTATTCTCAAGCTTTAATTACTCACTGTTTCGTGTTTGAAGGGCACAGTGTTGCTGGGATGGGACAAGATCCCCAATTAAATCTCTCTTATGTGTGCATCACTGTTGTTGTGTCCCGAACATCAATAAAGATTGGCGCTGGTGGGATGACCGTGCTGCTCAACTATTTCTCTGATTTGCCTGCAGTTGCCCTTAGGACGCAATGACAGGCAGCTATGTCAAACCACGTAGGTACCGAATGCCTGATGGACCTTTGCACATTGAAGAAACAAGCTTTCCAAGTGTCAAGTTGATCCTCATCCCACAACTTCCTGAAGCTCAGCTTGGGTCTCTTTAGTTGCTATAGTCTATGGAGAAAGCACCGTCAGAGGCTCACAACCCATCGCTAGTCCCATTGAGCCTCTGATGTTCTCCATGACCCAGGCCAAGGAACAGCATCTCTCAGGTGAGATCGCCACCTGATGAGCCTGGTTGGATGACCAAAGACGATTGGCTGTTGATATCTAGTGCTCTTAATGGAAGACACTTCTCACTGTACACAAAGCTTAACTGTTTCTGACTTGGACGATGGCACTAACGCCAGCCTCATGCTGGTGACGTCAACCCAGCCAAGATAGCTGACACCACAACCAATAGCAGAGTGAGCCATCTCTGCCCTCGTGATAGGGACACACACACAGCAGCCATGGTAAAGTTTGTGGCCTACTTCCCTGTGCATCTCTACAGCCTTTCAACTGGAGAAGTCTCAATGGCTGAGGGATCTGTGCCATTAGCCACAGCTCTACAAAATCAGCCATGAGTATTCTCTGGCCTCACGGTTATCTCTCTGCCAAGGAGCAATGGTTTTTTAGATGGTAGCATTTGCTAGCAAATGGTTCCTGGGCAACTAGGTTGCAACAAAGTAGGTGCCCCCTAAAAATGAAAATGTTGCAGGGGTTGGAAGGGTAGCTCAGTGGTAAAGAGTATGTTTAGCAAGCTCAGGGCCTTTGCTTTAAGCCCAGAATGGAAGGGAGGGAGGAAGGGAAGAAGGGAGGAAGGAAGGAGGAAGGCAGGCAGGAAGGAAGAAAGAAAGGAAGGAGGAGGGATGGATGGATGGAGGGAGGGAGGGCTAGTTCCAAATATCCCCTTCCACAGACAAAAGAACCTACCAAGCCACCTTGGCTGTGTAATAAACCTAGTAATTACCCTCTGTGGCTAAGGGCATCCTGGGTGTTACGATCTGGAGCCCCAGGGCAGGCATAGACATGGCAGTCAGTACACAGCATAAAGCAACACCGGGCTTGGAGCCCAGACTTTCTTTTCTTCAGAGGCTATGGCGCAGTGGAGGCAAACATACAAGGAAGCTGCCGAGTTGTTCTATTCCTGGCATAAGATAAAGTATAGAGACTGTGATAAGAGACGTATAGATGGCCATGTTTCTAGGAGCATACACCTTTGTTGACACAGTCGCGCACATGGGAGCCAGGCAAAATGCGAAATGCAAAGACAGGCCAGGTAATTGAGGCTTCGATGCCCTCTTCGCAAGGGAGGGCAGCACGGAGAAGGCAGGCAAGCTTAGATGGGAGTAAATGGGTTTTAGGGGAGAGCGGAGGCCGGTGAGAGAGTTCCTCCGAGCTCTAGCTGTGGAATCTGCTCTGCAGGCTCTCGTCTGTGCCGCGGTTTTACCTGCCTTGGCTCCGGACATTTTAGGAAGACTGCCAGCAATCATGTTTCTTGGTAGCTGATCACGTCTGGGGAAACGTGAGAGGACTTTAGATAAAGTCCTCCCGTGCTTCCCTGGTGCTCTCAGCTTGAAGGCAAAGTGGCGTACTTAGCACTGACGTTTTCCATGCATCAACACCATATAGTATCTATAAGCAATATTTAACAGTATTATAATCACATCTTGAAGGTTAACCAACATAATTTTAATTACTTTCTCAAATTCATGGTTAACTCACTACTCTGCTGGCTAACACTTTTCTTAGCACACATGAGCACGTAAATGCATGTGTGCTTGTGCATGCACATGAGCGTGTATTCACACACACTTTAATACAGACTCTAATATTTTCTATTACTTGGTTCTTTCTCTGTTGTTATTCAGTTAAAGAAGAGAATTCAGAAACCAGAGACTTGCTGGTTTAATTTTTTTTTAGACTCCCACCATCATCACAAGAGGAGCTTATACAAGTAAATTAAAGCCATTTACAATTCCATTAGTATTTAAAAAACACTTTATGATTTATTTCTATGCAAGGAATTTTTAATTAAGCTTAAAATTAAGATAATGCCCAAAGTATTCTACTGGATCATGTATGGAACTCGACTATAACGTAAGAGTGTCACCAGTCTGATTCTGAATAAACTCATGGTGAAAAGCAAAGGTCTTTATTTTCTACTCAAGTTTAGGTAAATAAAGATTCATCATGTGCCCTGGGTGAGTGGTCAGTGCAGGGCAGCCCTGCAGATTTGTGGGAGAGCTCCCACAGGACTGAGCTTTAATGATTTGGCCTCCCAAGGATTCACAAGTTAGAGGCTTGGTCCTCCCTGAGGCCATCCTGGGGAGTGGTAGAACATACAGAAGTGGGAGGTGACTAAGTCATGGGGGCACATGACCTTTGAAGGATAAAGCTGGTCTCACGGGACCCCGAGTCGTTCCCTTAGAGTGGGCTGTGGAGAGGAGCAAGCTGCCCCCTTTCTTGCTCTCTTGCTTCTGTTATTATATGGTGCTTCCCTCCTGCACGCGTTTCCGCCATTCTGCCATCTGTGATGAAGCCACTGCTAGAGACCAAATAGCTGGGGCCACGCCATCTCTCAGCCTTTATGCTGGGAGTTCAATGAACCCCTTTTCTTTATGCAGGATGAAACTGTGGACATGCCTTAAGTAAGTGGAAAGAAACAGCAGTGATATAAAAGCTATCTTTATGACCCAGTGCCCAAGGGCTCATAGTTTCTTTTCTCGAGATGCCACACGTCGATGCTCAGACTCACCCTGCAGGAAGAGATCACAATGTGGCTGAGTTAACTGGACAAACCCATCATGACACCAATGACCCAAATGGGATCTCACCCATGACAAAGACTTCTCCCCTAACTAGAGAACTATGTAGCCACCAAACTACAGTAGTAGAAAAATATTGTATTTGGCTCTGTGGTATAATATTTAGTCCACATAATTCACACTTTCTTCATCTGTCAAAAAGTCAGATGCAATTACATGGTAGTATAACAATTGGGGTCTAGACAAGAGCACAAACATCACTTCACATACTTTTAAAGGTTTGCTTATTTCTCATGGATGTGTATGTGTGTGAGCCTGTGTGAGTTTGTGTGACCCATGCATTGCCTGCAGAGAGTGAAAGAGGTTATCCAAAGCCCTGGACCTAGAGTTACAGCCGGTTTTGGGCCACCCTGTGGAGGCTGAGAATGGAGCCTAGGTCCATTCTCAGTGAGCAGTGAGCAGTGAGCATCCTTAACTGCTAAATTCATTCCTCCTGCCCCTTCAGATTTTTTGATAGAGCAGATACAAACAGAGAAGCGGTTGTTCAGGTGTGTTGACTATTGGCCCGACCAGATAATGGATCTCCGCGGAACAGAACTATTTCAGGAAGCATATCTATCCTAGATGGAAGAAAACAGGGGGAAAAGAAATGTTATCAGAATCTGAGATGGAGCCGCCAGTGGAAGCTAAAGCCAAGCTTGCCAGGCTCATGGCAGGTGGAGCCAAAGAGAAGATGCAGCCCAAGGTAGCAGGGGCTTGGGGCAGGGGGCTTGGACAACATGGTTTTCTTCTAATTGGCTTCCTGTATCTCCCCAGGGCCTTTGAATGCCAGTGCCACCCCCTCCTGCAACACAAAACAGAAGAGAGCCGGGGTGAGATGGGATCCAAAGGCCAGCAGCTCAAGACGTGCCCAAGACTCCACATAATTACCATGAGGCTTAAATGAGGCTCCACATAAAAGCATCCATCACAGGGCCTCGTGCATACTTAGCTTTCAATAAAGGTTTGTTTAATAAGAGAGTGCAGTCCACAGGGAGGGCAGGGTGACTCACAGTGTTACCAACCTACTGCTGCAAAGCGAAGATGCTTATTACTTTAATTTTTTTTGGAAAGAGTTAAAAAAAATACTTCAGCAAAAATGTGTTGCCATCATCCAAACAGGAAACTGCAGATGGTATTTACGGTTTTCACAGAAGTGTCTCAGTTAAATTAATTGCTTATCTGTTAATTTTTTTTAAGCTGGCAGCTCTTTTTTTCCCCCAATGTGATCACTTTATGCAGAAACCAGCAGCCAATTAAATCAGAACAAATGACTGGCTAATGTTTAAGGTTATTCCTGGCTCTGACTCCCCACCAGTGCCCAGTGGCATCCATGATACAGTGATAAAAGGACCTGGGCTTAGTTCTGCTCCTTGTCAGGCCCAAGTACCACCTGAACCCATATTGACAAAACCCCCTCTTCCAAAAAATCTTGAACACCATTGGGCAAAATAGAAAGCATTTTAGTCTCTTGGCTTTGAAAGGGGACTTCCCTAAGATAATTTATGTGAAGAGTGTGTTCTATCTTTTAAAAGGACACCGAAGGTTCCTTGTCCTCCTTAGGTCTTAATCTGTTCACAATGCAAACATTTATTTAGCCTGGAAGTAATAGAATTGAGTTTTTAAATTCATAAACAGATTTGGAAACTTCTAAGAAATAGTGATGCTGCCCATACAGGACGACAATAATAGTAGCAATAATAATAATAAATTATATTTATATGGTGCTTATTATCAATTATCATTGTGCCCAGAACTTCATAGCTATCAGCATATCAATTTTCTGACAAGCATGAAGTAGGTGCCGGTAGATTTCCATTTTACACAAAAAGCAATGGAAGCCCAGAGAGACTCAGTAACTTTCTTATGCTTCTGTGTTGGTTACTTTTCCTGTGCTGTGATAAAATACCATGACCAAAGCAACTTTTAGACAAGTGTTTATTCTGGCTCATAGTTCTAGGTGGGTAAGAGTCCACCACAGCAGGAGGGAAGAGTCCACCATGGCAACAGGGAAGAGTCCACCACAGCAGGAGGGAAGAGTCCACCATGGCAACAGGGAAGAGTCCACCATGGCAGCAGGGAAGAGTCCACCATGGCAAGAGGGAAGAGTCCACCATGGCAGCAGGGAAGAGTCCACCACAGCAGGAGGGAAGAGACCA
>NC_022027.1:49782507-49783253 GCF_000317375.1 Microtus ochrogaster
GAGGGAAGAGTCCACCATGGCAGCAGGGAAGAGTCCACCACAGCAGGAGGGAAGAGACCACCATGGCAGCAGGGAAGAGTCCACCATGGGAGGAGGGAAGAGTCCACCATGGCAGCAGGGAAGAGTCCACCACAGCAGGAGGGAAGAGTCCACCATGGCAGCAGGGAAGAGACCACCATGGCAGCAGGGAAGAGTCCACCATGGCAAGAGGGAAGAGTGTAGTAGGAAGGACCACTTGTTGGTTCCCAGCTACTCAGCCCCGAAATAATTACACAGAAACTATATTATTTAAATCACTGCTTGGCCCATTAGCTCCAGTTTCTTACTGGTTAACACATATCTTAATTTAACCCATTTCTAGTCATCTGTGTATCACCACATGGCTGTGGCTTACCAGGTAAAGTTCAATCTCCGGCAGGCTACATGGCTTCTCTCTGACTCCGCCCTTCTTTCTCCCAGCATTCAGTTTAGTTTTCCCTGCCTACCTCTATTCTTTTGCCCTATCAGGCCAATCCAGTTTTCTTTATCAACTAGCCAATCATATTCACAGCACACAAAGGGGAAATCCCACATGACAAGAGTCCATGATGGCAGGAAGGCATGGTGACAGGAAGCTGAGAGATCACAACTTCAATAGAAATACAAAGCAGGCTCCGTGACCCTTATTTATGGCTAGAAACCAATTATGAGTGAGTACATCCCATGTTCATCTTTTTGGGTCTGGGTTACCTCACTCAGTATAGTGT
>NC_022027.1:49784421-49802490 GCF_000317375.1 Microtus ochrogaster
AAAAAAAGAAATACAAAGCAGGGAGAAACCTGACAACTCTAAGCTCTTCCCTACCCGTGTACTTCCTCCAGCAAGGCTCCACCTCCTAAAGTTCCCATAATCTCCCCAGAGTGGTTTCATTGAGAGCTAATCCCCTATAATCTGTGGGAAGTGGTCAACTGGTCAACCCCAGAAAGGTGGAAAATACGAAGTTCATGCTGTTTACATCTACCCCAATAAAAATGAAAAACAAAAGCAGAACCATCAGCTTGGGAATTTCAGCGTCATTTCGATCCTTTCCTGCATTTACTAGTCCTAGACAATCACAAGGTTAAAACGAAAAGTCAAAGAACAATTCCTTTGCTCTGGAACAATTTCCTTTTTACATTTCTGCATGTCATCATAAAGGAGCATGAAACCGAATGCTTTTTGATAAATAAGGCTACACTAATAACCCCAATAATGTCCACATTTTGTAACTTCTAATAGGAATACATTTCTTGATGTTACTAGAAGTGCATGTGTACCATTAAGGAGAAGTCCTTTGGGACCTGGCTGAGGGAGAAGCCGCGTGCCATTCTTGCAGGAAAAGAAAGCGCAACAAAGCAGTGGCTGCCTTTGCCTTGCTGTGTCTGCCCAGCAAAGCATCCTTCTCCTCCATGCGCACTTCAGTGGCTAAAGCAGGCACGGGAAATGGCAGGGGAATGTGATCCTGCTGAGTTACACAGGTAGAAGAGAGAGGCTCGCGGACCACTGCAAGCTCTCTGCTCACTCTAGGGTTTGTAAATATTTATGCATCTATTCCAAACTTCATTTTAGTTATAACTTATAATTAAATAAAGATATGATATAAATTATAGTGTATAATGACAAGGAAGGAAAACCGAGTCCCTTCATCAAAGGATGTGGCCAACATCCTGCCATGTGTATCTTGCCCTAGTGCGAGTGACTGCACCTGCTATTCTGCCAAGAACAACATCTCCCTTCCTCCTCCCAGGACCTCTCAACGCCCTTTTGTCCAAGAGTCCAAAAGCAGAGGAGCTGCAGGCATGGAAAGACATGGCACTGTGTGTTTCACTTGCGGGAGTAAAATGCCCTCTTGGCCTCAGCAGAGGAGCACCTTTGAAAGGAAATGAAAGCTTCAAGGACATTATCTATACTGGGATTTTTGACCTCAGAAGATGCAGAAGTTGTGATACGTTTTCAGAGATGTCAGAGACTCTGTAGATCCACAGGGACAATATTTGCAAGTTCAGGTTGGAGCCCAAAGAAAGGAGCACTGCCCATTCTGTAATGTGCAGATATACTTCTCTGCCAGGGAAAAGCCTCCACGTCTGGCCCTGTGAACAATGGAACAACCATAGGAAGCTATGAAGTCCACACCAGGCACCCAGCATGCACTTGCTGGTCTGTGAAGCCAGAGAGCCACAATGAGTGTGTCAAATAATGGATACTGGAAGATAGACCACGGAAATGGCTACCCACATGCGTTCAAACACAGATTAGGAAAACGTTTGCTGTCCTCTTGTCCTGGCAACTTTGCCTTGCTCGGTAGGAAGACAGTCAAGATCAAGGAAGCTCACACCTTGTCTTCCGCATGTCTCTGTCCAATTTAGTCACGTGATAACAGGCACAGATATCCAGGCCTGTTACACATAACTCATAAATGGTAACATTGGGAATGTTTTCAAATATCTCTTGCAAAATGAGCAGATGTTGAAACAATTATTGGCTGAAACAGAAATGGAGTACAAAAAAAAAATGGAGTATGAAAGCAAGTCTTCAAGGCAGAGAATCCAGCCGTGCAGTGGATGGAGCTCACACAGGAGGTCACGTGGCACTCTGTGAGTTTGTGCTTTGCTGTTGACACTCCCTTCTGGGATTATCTACACTGCATAAAGAAATATTTCAGCTTTCGGCTACTGTCTGACCTTCGCCTATACACCAGCAAACCCTTAGAGAAAGATACATTTTTAACTGACAAAACATGACTAGGTTCTGATTCTGAGGAGGAATGAACCAAGGAGCAGAAAAGTGAATGGTTGTCTTTAGGAAGTCTCTGCAGCAAACACAGGAACTGAGGGTCAAGAGCAGAGACTTTGAAGTCACGTATCTAACTGGAAATCCTTGCTCTGCCCCTTGCCAACAGCAAGATGGCTAAGTATGTCCGCACAACCAAAGCCTCAACGCCTTTGCCTGCAGCAGAAGGAAAAGAGCGTTTACTTTCCAGAGCTGGGTGAGGATCAGACGCATCAGACGAGACAATAGGTGTAAAGTCCTGACTCAGTAGATTACATGGGGCACAGCCAAGCCTGGCAAAGCCTCTGTGTCACCACTGATGCCACTTCATATATATCCCAGGCAGGGGAATCCTGAGCCAAAACCAGGTCAGCTCTTGATGGCGGCTTACTTGTCCCAATATGCAGAAAGATCACATGTGACTCTGACAGACATTCTTTTCTCCCATGTCACAATTCTCTGGCTACTCACCCGGAGATCAGGGGGTGATGGAATGAAGCACCTGGTTTTGCTGTCTATCTTGATGTGCACAGCAAGGGGTGAGTTTCGTCTGTTGAGATTATTCTGCTGTCCAATCTCCAGGGATAGCAGTGGACATGCTGCTAGTAACAAAGCTGCACTTTCTGCCTTCAGCTTCCTGAGCACCCATGAGTGTCTGAGTTTGAGAGACAAAGACCATAATATTCCCTCATGCAAACAGATTAACGACAGGAACAAAATGGGAAGAGATCAAATGGTTTCTGTGGTTTCCTCTGAATCATGTTTCCTCTACCAGAATGACCTGCATTTATTTTTGGTGCCTTCTCCTTGAAGTGATATCATGAGAGCATGCCCTTTTATCTGTCCCAATAGCCTAAGGAGTCTTCTAAGTTTTACATTAGCAAGTATCTGTAAGCCTTTGATTTGTATCCTTCTCTATGAATTAGAACTATTGATGAGCAGACTCTACCCAGACCAACTGAACCTGACTCCCTGGCCTGTCACTCATTATGCATAAGAATAACACACATCTGGAAGGTTGAGAGCTCTCTTGAGAAGGATGGTGGGCAGCTACACTGAGCATCATGTTGCGCCAAACCATACAGCTCTTATCACATCTTAGGATACATGGAGACACAAGCCCAGCTGGAGGCCGGTGATCAGTCTTGAAGCTTTACCGGATAGACTAACCAAACAGACGCTGTTGCAATGACAATGCTGGGGTCCACAGTACACACATACACCCTTGCACCCATCCTTCCACCCCGCCTGCCTCAGGTTGCTGTGATTTCCTGCTAGGAGACCGATGTCTGCCATTTCTCCTCTAAAGCGTTTTCACCACCCGCAACTGTCTGCACTGTCTCATACAGTGACGGTGACCTCTCAGATAGAGAGAGCCAGCAAGGAAGGTTTCCCTCTTCAGGTAGACAAATGGACAGGAACAGGGCAGTTCCAAGGTCACACTGGAGCAGAGAAGTGAGCAGGAGAGCACACCCCCTTCCCCACTTCCTGTGTGAAGGACTATAATAGCGAGTGGCACCAGGTGATTAATGCAAGCTGGGAAGGCAGAATCTAATCTAAAGCTGCACCTGAGAATTCAGGACCCTGGCTTGAAGGGGCTGCACTTTATTGTTCAGCCTTCAGCCCCACCTGGCTACGTAAGTAGCCTCAGTCACTTCATGCCCCTACTTCCTTTCTTGCCCCTACTTCTGCTCAGCTACCCATTGCCCCAGCCAGGCCCTCTGCTGTAGTTCAGAAGGGAAGGCCATGTCTGCTACCCTTCTCCCTTCAAACCAGCCTGCTTCTTATTCTAGCTTCTTGGCTGACTGTCTTATGTTTTCCCTGGGTTCTCCTGCCGTGACTGGCAGCAGGAAAAAAAACAGAAAGAGCTCTTACCTGGAGCATGAACTCAGGGAAGGGCCTTTGCTTCTGGAGCAAAGATGGGGCAGGGAGAGACGGGCAAGGGATGACCAGCGGCATGAGTTGGACAAGGTGGAACCAATATTTGTGCTTATCATGTGTCAGAGCTTTTCTTAGTTTTGTTTAGTTCAGTTCCCTGCCTATGACTCAGGCTCTGTAGAATGGTGATAACGTTGTCTCTCGGCTACTGAGGGGCTATAAGGATGGCACCCCAGGGCCTATGTGCTGTGAATCTCGTCTGATGGTGGTATGGTTGTGTCTTCTTGGGAATGTGAGGTCATAAGCTGCAAGAGTGGGAATAAAGACAGAAAGTAACTGAATTTATGCCTTTTAGCATAAAACCTACTGTGATTCTTGCATAATTTTGTTAAATGGAAAGTTCAGAATCCAAAACAGAGCATTTTTGATTATTTTTTGCCATTAGTCCATAAAATCACTGCGTCTGTCCACATTCGCAGGTCCCCATCCTTTGGCGAGACTTGCCTTGTAAACCGGACCTGACCTTTGGGTTCATTCACTTGAGGTGCTCAGCATTCTCAAACCATGCAGCCTACCCAGGAAGGGGCCCCATGTGGTGAACGCTGGCCCACCAGCCTCAGAAGAACCACTTGATTCTGAACTGGCTGTCCAGCTCTGATTATTAAAAACAGATTTTTCTGAGACCCTGCACCTTCGAAAATGGATTTTAGTTAATTCACAGACAAAAATCAGTGCCCTGTGAACAGCCTCTCCTCCATGGGGAGCTGTCCTGGGACCTCTCTTGGACTTGCTATCCTCTGTGCACAAGATGCCTTCCCCATCTGTGTCATGACCAGCTGCCCCCCACCTCTGGCCTCACCAAACACCTGCCTGTTTTAAACCGCCACATGTATTTTTCCAGGACCTATAATAAGACTTGGGGGGAAAGAACAACCCAGTGGTCAAATGTTCCTTCTCATTTTCTCTACTCAGTGGCAAGGCCAGCTGCATCAATTGTCCTTAAGGAAAATCCCACCCCTGAAAGGAGCACATTCAACCCCAAGGAAGAGCACATGGCTGTCTGGAGTCTGCTTGCATGTGAACATAAGTAACGTTGAACCATGCTCTTCCTGTCTGGGACGGCCCCTTGAATGAATGACACGTGTTTCTCAGCAGCTGAGGGTCCAGCACTTCCTCCCAGGGTGGTTGAAATGTCTGATGGAGTTGAATTTAAGAAACAATACTAGCACTTCTTAGACAATCAGACAATGGTAGAAACCCATAACTGTTGCCACGAATACAATGTGTGGCAATGTATGCAACACCTAGCAACACCTTGTACCACACAGCATGTGATTCAAACTGAGGGGCTTAAACTCAGCATCCAGCGAGAGTGACTTTGCCAAGTTGATGATCACTATTAATAACTTTTTGACGGAGCAACGGCTTTGTTTCTTTGTTAAGAAAAGCAATGTCCATCGTGTGAAAAAGATAAAGGCGTATGCCTTTCAGTGAAGATATGGCTGGGCAGAAAGCCAGTCAGCTGTATAAACATTTCACTTGTGATGTCAGGAAGGACGTATTCCCTGTAGATACCAATGTTTGATGATATTTTACAAATCACATTTTATTATTTTATAATCCTTACGCCAAACAGGAAAGCTTCGGATGAGCCAGAGTGGAAGCTAATTTCACGCTAGGACATGCCATGAGAAAGGAGACTCTGGGGTATTCCATGCCACCTTCAAGGTGCCTCTTCTTAGATGTTGGGCTTTTTTTACATAATAAGGCAAATATTTTATACCTCTTAGAATTATTGTGAAGATTTAATGATATTATTCTAAAGAAGCTTGTAACCTATAAATGACATTAAGCTAAAACTCAGTAAGTACTAACATTTACCACCACGTTATAGTGCCACTTAAGACATAAAGCCATGGTTCTAAAGGTACACACCTTGGCTCTTACACTGATTAACGGTTAACTAGAGATAACATAGGAAGGTTTGCTCATGCTCATTGTTAAGAGATAAGACAAACTCAACCAAAGAAATAAAATGGTTCAAGTCTTCTCCCATCTACAATGTGGGTGGCTCCCACAGACTGCATTGTTACTGAGTGCTTGGTTCATTTATATAGTATGGAAATTCAGAAGTTGAATTAATGTGCTTGACTTATGAAAGGTGAGACTTTTCAGAAGAATTTGTCCTCCATGATAGTCCAAGAGGCACGATACCCTGCTTAGAAATAACCCTTGACATCCCATGGAATAAAAAGTTCCCATGAAAATCAAGGACTTGAAGAGATGGCGTAGCTGTTAAGAGCACTTGCTACTCTTGCAGAGAACCCAGATTCAACTCTCAGCCCCACACAGCGTCTCACAACTGTCTAGAACTCCAGTTCTAGGAGATCTGATGCCTCTTCTGTCCTCCATAGACACACATGTGATGTACATATATGTAGACAAACACTCATACACATAAAATAAATATAAATTTTAAATCTTTTAAAAAAGAAAAATAAATTACCCTTGCAGTTCATTATGGACACTGCTGAGATTTCCTTCTGAGAAAATGTTCTGTGTCTTTGGTAAAGTCCCTCTTCCTAGTCTTTAAATGACCAGTTAGAACCTTTACTCTTAGCTACAAGAATATTCCCCAGAGAAAAAGATCTGTTTCAACTAACAGACAGGCAGACAGACAGACAGACAGACAGACATACACACACAGAGACAGAGACAGAGAGAGAGAGATACAGAGGAAAAGAGAGAGACAAAGAGGGATTTCACACTGAACTTGACCCTGCTTCACTGAGAAATGAAGCTGTCCATACACTACTCTGCAAGTTTCTGACCATGACCCTATGAACCTGTCTACATCAAACCCATCTCCACCAGGCTCTCCTCCAGTTTGAGACGACTCCTGCATGCACCTTGATCCCTTTATTCCAAGCTGGAACTTGTCCACTTTCCTTCTTCTTCCTTTCAGAATACTGACTAGGCCAGGCTCTATCCTGAGACATCTATGTAAAGAGTCATCTCACTCCAGCAAACATCCCTCGACTCAAACCATCTTCTCCCTTTCTCTGCATGTGCCTCTTTCCCCTGCCAGGTTTTTGTAGTCTTCCTTTGAATTCTCCCTATGACCATTCTTCTACAATACATTCAACAATTAGTTACTGAGTGTCAACCACGTGCCAGGGTTTATGCTGAAAGACTACACAGCGCACAGACATGACCATGGGCACCTAAGCCCCAAGGAGCAGACAGGATGGCTTCAGTTTACTAAATAAAGTGGCTCTCTGAAATTCATCTTTTGTGTTGGGGAGATGCTGTGGAGTCGTGTCCTGACAGATCAGGAAAACTTTGGGAGAAGGGAAGAGCCAAGCAGAGGAAGAAGAGCAGGAACGTCCGTAGCTGAGGCAGAGGCATGAGAAAAACCTGGGGTTGTAGCAGCATGAGTGGTCAGAGACCTCGAGTGGGTTAGGACATCTGGTGTGGGGAGGGTACAGAGGAAAAGGTATGAGCTGAGACCTAGGAGATAAGCACCCCAGATGCAGGCCCATAGAGCATCTGATGTTCACCCAGATATTGGCTTTGTCCTCTTTCTGGTTCCATTTATTCCTGATGCTCCCCTCTGGATGTTCATGAAGCCTAAATATGTAACACAAGCAAGATGTCAGTCATATGTGTTGGGCATGGAGGAGACCATAAGTTCAACATCCAGGAATAAATGTAGCACCATCTGGCTCTTCCTATATATTGAAATCATCACAACTTAGTCTCTCTCTGGGGAAAATAAAGCACTTAATTTTTGCTACCATCCTCCTATCGATGCACAATAGTATAAACTTTTGGTAATGCAGTGAGCCTGGGAGTCATACCTGCAGCCTCTCTTTTCTTAACATCTAGGAATTGACCACGGCTCCATAGAGCAAACTTGGTTAGAATTATGCCGTTTGTTTCCTCCTCTTTCCTCTCTGCTGCTACTTATTGACCATAGACTTTTCCATCATATCTTGCCTGCAGAATGCCTCTGCACCCACCCTTCTCCCTGACCTAACCCCTGTAGAGCCACAGAGTGATCTTCTAAAGAGGATCTCCAGCTTCCATGTAAGACAACCAGTAGGAGAACTTGCCCAAACGCAAGCCACTGGAGGCCTTTTCAGAGACAGATTCGGTAGCTCTGGGCAGGGTCTGATAATTTATGTTTCTAAGGAAGAGTCCAGGCAATGGCGGACACAGCAGCCCCTGGTATAGGACTGTCCTGCATCACATCTAAAAGGGTCCCTTCTCTGATCAACCCCCTCCCACCCCCCCACCCCCACATACACACTGTTCCCACTGCTGGACTCTAACTGAAGAATGTGTCTCTTGGATGGAAGACTCTACGATTCAGCCACTGCTGACCTCTGCCGCCATGTTTCTTTCCCTTCTCCTGGTGATCTGTCTGAATTTGCTCTGCCTTAAGTCTGCGGGAAACCTTCAGGCAGGGCCCTGTCATGTCTGTGGCAAATGCCTGCTCAACTTTTCAAGAGTGTCTTTAATGTCCCATCTTCTAGGAAACTTCAGGAGTGCCACCTTCCCATCTTGTCTGAGTCAACAAAACTGTCCTCAGAGAATCCACAGCTCACAAACTTACATTTATTTAATAGATATTTATATCAATCTATGCTTTTATATACTATTGCCTGTCTGCTTGACTACATGCTCTTGGACAGGACTTTAATTCCAGATTTAAATAGCCATGTATAACACAACACCCTTACTCAACAGGTGCTCATCAGTAACTGTTTAATGAATATACCCAAATTAAAATTGTTACAACTTATTAGGCACTTCCTATATGAGAATCACAGTCTATGCTATAAATGTATATGTATGTGAGTGTGTGATGTGTATGTTAATGGACTTAATCTCACAAGTCTATAACACCTACATGACACCAAATAGCCCGTGCTTCCAGAGTTGGGAACTTTCCTAAGGGGGCATATCTAGTTTAACACCTATTTAGTGAGCCAGTCACAAACTGAAGCCACGTCTGATCTTAGGCTCTAATTACATCACTACTGTACCTTACTGAAGTCTAAGTATATCATCCAATCTGCATGCTTTCAGAGATTCCACTGTAACATTATATTGTCACATAGCTGGAAATCTTAAACATTAAATTAATCTAAATGTACAAGACTTCGCTAGAGCAAGGGAGGGAGCTTGGCTAGCAGAGTGCTTGCCTAGAATGCACAAGGCCCTGGGTTGGCCTCCCAGCCATGGTGCTATACCTACACTCCCAGCACTCCAGTAGACAAGATGAGCAGAACATTAAGGCCACCTTTTGGTACATATCAAGGTTCAAGGCCAGCGTGGGGCACAGGAAGCTCTGTCTCAAAAAAAGAAAAGAAAAGAAGACAAAAAAGAAAAAAAAGGAAGAAGAAAGAAGACAGGCAGACTTCATGAAATAAATCTACAAAATACTATGCATGCCTATAAAGCCTGAATGTGTTAGCACATGCACGAGTGTGCTAACGTATGTGTGAGTGTGCATCTCAGGCCAGAGGCCAACCTTGAGATTGTTCACCACTTTGCTTTTTGAGACAGAGTCTCTTACTGAGACCTGAAGCCCTGAGGATTTTTACTATGTGTTGTTGCTTTAAATTTTAAAATTAGGAATTAAGAATCCTAGCAGTAAATATCAAAGGCATTGCCCTGTGTATTTTAAGAGAAAAGAGCAAATCCTTTCTAATAATAATATCCATAATGATGATATTCTGTCCCAACATTTCTCAAAGAAGCTTAGCTCTTGGAGATGTTCCAGAAAAAACAAACGGGCAAATAATTTTGGAAACTGTGCACCACAGAGCCGGCCTCCTGGAGAGTCACAAATTACTCAAGTGAAAGACTTCTTCAAATTCTGCAGTGTGGGTTTGAAAAAAGCTAGGCACAGTCCTTGAGTGTCCCATACATTATACCTCAGAACCCTGGTAAAGAAGTAAGTGCATGAAGAAATAGAAAGAAAAGGAAGGAAAAGGAAAAGAGAAGGACATGGCTGCTCTTGGACACGGAGGAGGATAAAGTTTATTATAGATACACGAGAGAGCATAGCCAGAGACAGGCACAGGGACATCTATGGAGTCCAGAGTAGACATGACCCGACTCTTGGGCCATGTGTGGAGAGAGAAAGGGGAGGAGAAGAGAGAGGAACTCGGTGCAGCAGCCAGCGGGCCAAAGATACAAAAGGGTCGAGTAACCAAAATGTCTGGATTCTATAGGAGCCTTTGGGGGAAGCGCAGCCCAGCCTCTGGGCCTGAGAATTCAGGGTGGAGGGAGGGGTTTGCCAGGGACTGAAGGATGCTGGGAGGACCTGGCAGCCAGGTCCTCTTTGATACACTAAACAGGCACCTCAGCCATTTGTCCCAAAGTCTGAGATTTAACGCTAAGGTCCTGTGGAGAACACACAGGAAACACTGATTCTAGCAATAGTTTCCTCGACTCAAAATAAACAACCCAAAGCATGGAGCCGGTGTTCTTTGCAATGCATATGCCCTTTGACCCGAGCCTGCGATACATATGGGATCCATAGTCATGGGCTGTTTACTGGGATTTTTATTGAACTTTGTGAACTACTATTCCCATTTTACCCGAATCCTGCCCCCTTTTTAAATTTTTATTGTTTCCTCCGAGTAGAGAGAATTTTTAGAGAGCTGACATACAAATCATAAAAGGATCCACCATCCTTGAAGGGGCTGGTGTCAAAGTTAAAGTGGATGAACTATAATAAAGTGTGTGTTTGTGTGTGTTCATAGAAACAAAGAGTCAAATTAGCATTTTCCTTTATTAGAGCTGTGTACCAAATTTAGCTCCCACTTTCTAAGGCTTAAGCAAAGATGGGGGAAGCAAGATGCATCACGCCTATGAGAGGCAGAAACCAACAAACACTATGGTTGTTCCTGGTACGGAGGGCTCCAGAAAGGTCTCCCACAGGAGGTCACAATGAGGCCATTATGACATGTGTGAACAAGGCCTTCATACACATCCCACTGTAAAGTCCACGGCAGGACTCAGCTGATGATGAGCAGAGCTGCCGAGGTCACGATCCTCTCTGCAGGAGCGGCTGGACCGTCATGTCTGCTCATGCAACTTTGTGACTATGATTTCTGATAACCAGACTTTTGATTTGGACAGGAGATCAAGCGCTAACTGGCAGCTTGCTCCTCAGCGGGCTTGGCAAAGATGCTGTCATGCTGACCAGCTCTGGCTGCTATAACAAAACACAATAGCTCTCAAACAGATTTCAAAGAAAAAGATATTTCTCTCAGTTCTGGAAGCTAGGTGTCCAAGAACAAGGTGCTAGGCAATCCAGGGTCTGGTTGAGGACTCATTTCTTATCATTTCGTTCTTCTCGATCAGGACTCATCTTCACTGGGCTTGGCAGAGGCAGCAGCAAGGCTGGCATCTTACCCAGAAGTCACCCCTCCTCTGGCCGGTGCCTTGAAAGCAGGGTCCTCACACACTGTATTTTAGTATTTCTCTGTTCATGTGCACTCCTTGGGGTCAGCTAAGGGCCTCTTCTGTGCAGACCAGGAACATTCCTCTGTCTCGCTGTGGGCAGATTCCCAGCCATCTGTCCCTCCTACCTTCTTGAGCTCTCCCTGAAGTCTACTTGGAAAGTCTTCTTTTGGCTATTAGTTCCCAGACCTGTTTCTTTCCTTGCTCTGGCTAAATGGGTTGGGTAGGGAATCATATTTTTTAAAATATAATCATATTTCTTTCACATTTGGAGCAAGAAAAGACTTGGCTTCAATTTTTTAGTCTACTGTGTAATGCTGACAACTGAATTAATACTATGTGAAGCCAAGCACTGGGAGTGGACATTTCCGGTTTTCTCTCTTTTTCTGAAATCTCTCCTGTACTCATTTGCATTAATCACACTTATTCCTGAAGAACACATTTTCAGGCAGCCAGTAGCTAAATCTATGGTCTTATTTTAAGACTATACAGAGATCTAAAATTTAAAAATAGCACGGAGTGTTTTGTGCACTTACCAGAAAATAAAAACGGATTGTGCGGATGTCATTTTCTTAGCAATTTGAATAATGAATTAATTTTGCCGGTGAATGTATCAAAGTAGGCCCGTCTTCCACAAAAGGCTGAGGAGTCTGTGCCATCTATTCATCCTGCAAGTTAGCTCAAGGGAAGAATTGCTAGAAAACATCCATTCAGTAGCTGGGCCACAGACTCTTTGCTTTGTGTGTTGAACCTAAGCCTCTGTCACCACCAGGCCTTCTGCCAACACAATGATGGATTCACAGCTCTTCTAGCCTGATTGAGAACCCCCAGCCTCTGCGACATGAACCCCCTTTGCCCTCTGAGCAGTCTGCTTGGGGGCAGTCCCCTGTTGGCTGACGCTGAAACAGCAGCCTCCAGCCGCCCTTTGCCGGCCTCTGTGGTCCTCTTGGCACTGGGCCCAGACAGCACCTGTTCCCTTCCAGAAGCTTTCGGTGACCTCCACAGACACACACATGCACACACACACACATACACACACACACACACACACACACACACACACACAAACGTGCATGTACACTTGTGTGCACACGCCCCTTTAGATAAAGAAGGACACTTAGTTACTGTCTAACTGTTCCAGGCTCCGGGACTTTAAAGGATCTCCCGGTCCACTTCTAGATGGAGTCGCTGAGGCAGACAATGTTTTCAGTCACATGGTGCCTAAATCTTTAACAGCTTAAGGGTCCTGGTATGAAAATGGGAGAACTGGCAGAAGGCTGCGCTCCCAGAATTCACCAGGGAGTGGTAGAAGTCAAAAGAGATGGGCTGACCTAAACACTCCAAGGCAGGCTCTGAGCTCCCTTCAGCTGCTGCCTCCCGGCCGCCCCACAAGAGAGACCGTTTCTTATGAGGAAACTTCCCCCAAAGACATAGAAAGAAGGTAGATATTTGTTCTATATTTTCTATATGAGATTACCCCAGAAAAAAGGAATAATCTGAGTAAACACAGGACCAAAAATTAGTTTCTTCCTATATGGTATCTTTATTTTATTCTGAAACTATTAGGCAAGATAGTGTCTGCCAGCACTCCGAAAATGTGGAGTGACCTGAAAATGTATAAAGTTGGTCTTTGGCAGGTCTGTGAACTCTATCCTGAGCTGAGCATTTCTTGATCCACTTGTCCTTATTATGAACTTGAAAAATAATTGGAATTTTTCATGGCTGTTTTAAACTGCTATATTTAGCATCATATTTATGCTTAGAACAGAAGCAGACAGACACAAACGTGCATATACATATGTCTATTTTAATGTAATTTCCCCCCAACTCTAAGACACATGGTACAGGAGTTCATTCTTGAGTCCTGGAAGGTAAGAACCATCAACCTCATGCTGTATCAGTTCTTTTAACACAGCACTCTGGAGATGAGAACTCACAGAAAACGTAAGAGAAGCACAACCTTTGACACACTATTCGGCATGAACAGGAAACAGCAGGCCCGCTAATTTGCATGAACAGGGAATATCAGGCCTTTGTTATGTGTTTCAAGAGGAGCTTTTGTCATAGGGACAGAGGTGCAGAAGTCCAGGTGTGTGACAGGGCAGCGTCCTGAAGGGACACCTCCTATCCCAAATCCAGAAGCTTTCCCCAGAGCATTTCTAGCTCACAATATCACCAGGGAATACATAGAGTGTTGGCTGGGTAGCTCAGCCTAGGGGCAGTGGCATTTGAGTGGACCTTGACGGAACGCTACCACAGGAGGTGATTCGAAAACGCAGCCAGGACATGCATGAATGGCCACAGTCATTCGCGTGCCACAGGAGGACAAATGTTCGCAGAGAGGGAAAAGGAATGCTTCACAGAGCTCTTACTATCTTTAGTCTCACAGGAAAAAAATATTTACTGTGTTCAATCACCAAGTCTATTGAAGGCAATTTAAGGCATTAAAAACAAGATTACCATTTAAAGTTGTAATGAGAGATGTCACAACCACGAACGCAGATGTGACTGAAGAGAAATCTGCCAGATTTGCAACAATCCACACACGCCAGGCCTGATCCTGGGACAGCTGTGCGGAGCCTTTATTCAGCACCCCGCAGTGTGTCGGACACCAGCCTGCTACAAACAGGAGCTTTCGTAGGCACAGCTTCGTGGTACGCTGTGATCCTGGCCATCTGAGGATAGTCTGGGGGGAGAACAAAGCACATACTTCCCCATATACTACACGCCCCTCACTCATTGCTCCTGGTACACTCTGGGCGTGCTAGAGAATGATGATGTTTCTATCCAGAGAAATAGACACAGGCAAATAAAACTCAACTTACTTATGACCAAAGGGCCAGGATAGTCCACACAGACCCTTTATAGATCTTTTTTTTTTTTTTTTGGTTTTTTTTTTTGAGGCAGGGTTTCTCTGTAGCTTTGGAGCCTGTCCTGGAACTAGCTCTGTAGACCAGGCTGGTCTCGAACTCACAGAGATCCGCCTGCCTCTGCCTCCTGAGTGCTGGGATTAAAGGCGTGCGCCACCACCGCCCGGCTTTTACATATCATTTTTACAGCTCTGTGTGAACCCGAAATCTAGGATTTCGGTTCTGTTGTTCTGGGTAACTTTACTTGGTAACGATAGACTCTACTGTAAAAAAAAATGTGAAGGAAATGCCCAGTTATTAGTCAGAAAATCACAGAAATATAAAATTAAAACAAGGTGTCTTAGCTTCGCCACTATTAGCATTTAATACGCTTCGTGGTGAACGTTGTCATTAAGCATTCCCTTTTCTTTGGTCTGTAGACATTTGTCCTCCTATGGCATGAAGCTCTTGACTGTGGTCATTCATTCATGTCCCGGCTGCGACTTCTATCGCCTCTTGTGTTAGCTAGTGTCTGTCACGGTCCACTCAAATGCCACTGCCCCTTGGCTGAGCTTCCTGGGAAACCTTCTGTATGTGTTCCTTGTTCTATGTTTGTATCACCACTGGTTTCTACCAACTAGATGCCAAGAATGCCCATGCTTCCCAGCTGTGACAAGGCAGATCATCTCCAGATGTTGTCAAAAATCCCCCCTGAAGTGAAACCACCCCATTTGAACCGGTAGTTTAGGGAAGCTCATGGCCCTTTAAGAGACTAAACATGGAGGTCTTCATGCCATGCTTCACATCCTGACTGATAGCTTCCAACAGAGATGCGACACCCTTAGCTTCCTCTAAGCAACTGGAGCCCTAGGCTGACCTATTCCGCTTAACCTTTCCTTTTTACATTTGCTTAACATTTTCCCTCAGATATGCCATTCCATTTCAGCTCTGGGAACACAAAGTAAACAAAGATAATCCTTCCACTGAAGAAGGAGTTCAGAATTTTAAGGAGGAAACAGAACTGTAAGCAAAGAGGTCAGGCACCTCTGAGGTAAATGTGTTTGCTGTGAGGTCTGGCCGTCCAAGTTCTGATCCTCAGGACTTACGTGGTGGAGGGAGAGAACCAAGGCCTGCCAGTCATCCTCTGACCTCCACAAACCCTCCTTCACACTCTTACACCAGGAAAGCCGAACGCCCGTGGGCCTCGGCATCGCCACATTCCCACACCCCTTTCCCTTTCCGCTGCATCACATCTAAATAACATCTGGCTGCATCTTCACCCGGAGCTTGGCTAAGAGATTTTGAAGAATGAGTATTCTAGTGTTCTATCCACTACTCATCCGCCCAGGGTGAGCAGGGCAGGGTTTGGATGTGGGTGGACATCCTTTTGAGAGTCCCAGGGTCAGGAGAGAGGTGGGGCTGCCATGTACATAGCTGGGCTGATCATGCTCAGGTATGAAGAAGGTACTGAGAAGGTTAAAGTAATCAGGTTTTAATATTCTCGTATTCATTTTTGCTCATCCCAAACTTGTGGCATGTTAAACCATTGTATATTGATGTATGTGCGGTAGAGTCCCTTTACCTGTATAATTACATAAATTATGGAAAAGTGCCACCTGTCGTGATTATCAATCACGATTAGTAATAAGAAAGAACTTTATGCTCTACCTACCACCTGCCCTTCTTCCAGGGATGATAACACAACAGCATCTGGATTCTGTGCTTGTGCTTAGCATCCTGCGTCCAGCCATAATCCGGAACGAATGCTCTGCAGGGCGACAACAGCCCTGCTGAATTCTAGAGGCTCCCAGGAAGCACACTCTGCCGCACACTCAGTGTGAGCAGCATTTTGCACGATTCCCCCACACTTCTTTGGCTTTTGGGGACGTGACCCTATGTGTTCTTTATTCCCTTCCTGGCCACACCTCTTTTAGTTCATTGACTCCTGTCCCTCTAGTTCATTCTGCAGGGCGCAGTTCTGAGTTCTCCAAAAGAAACTTTCCTTTCTTGAGAGAGTTTGTTTCTCTCTTTCTGGGTATGTGTGTGTGTGCATATGTGCTCATGTGTCCTTGTGTTTCTCTGCCCTGTCTGTTTTTCTCTATATCTGTCTCTCCGTTCTTTTTTTCTCCCTCTCAGATATGGGTGAGGAATTCTACAGCTCTGATTTAAGCCACGCAGAACTCCACTGAAGGATCCAGAATGCATTGGTACACATGACAAAGAGAAGGAAATGCCCCCATCTTTGAAGACCTCATTGAAGTGCTGGAAGAATCAGTCCAGAAGTCTGCATCTAGGCTGCTTCTTATATGCAATAACAATGTCAAGCTAGTTTCACTTTGGTCTCCCGTTATATAAAGAAGGAAATATTCTCATCAATGGTATCATACGTATGTTTCCTGAATTTTAAAAATTACATTATTTGTTAGGCATGCACTGGAGGTCAGAGGGCGACTTTAGGGAATTTATTCTTTCCTTTTACTGTGGATTGTGGGGATCAAACCTCAGATCTTCAGGTTTGCAAAGCAAGCACTTTACCTACCAATTTGCCTCCTGGCCCTAAGATCTTCATCTTAACCATCATGTCTGCTCCATAATCCAGCACCATATACTTGTCCGTGGACATCTTGATCTGGTATCTAACAGTCCTACCCCACTAACTTATCCAAGAGCACTGCATGGCCTTTTCTGTCCAAACGTGTTTCTCCTCTGGACCTTTCTGCCTAGGAGATGTTGCGGTATACTCGAGCCAAAACACAGGAATTGCCTTGGATAACCACCCTCTCTCATCCACGTTCACTTTCTCCACCTGCTCTTTTACCTAGAAATGCTATCTAATGTTTTCACTTGTTCTCTTTAACCCTGTTTTCCAGATAAAACTGCTTCCTTCACTTGGGCTCATACACTGGCCTCAAACCCAACCTTCCTGCTCCTCTCTAGGCTTTCTCCTGGTCTCTCTTTGCAGTCGGAGTAGTTCTGCTGAACGGCGCTCCAATCACTCACATTCCCTCTTGAAACCCACAGTGACACTCAACGCTTAAGTGCTATACCTTTGCCTTCAAGATCCCATATGCTGAGGCTTCTCGACTCAGTGTCCGCCATCACTCAGCCATTTAGGCTTCCTGCAGTCTGCTGTGCGCCCTCAAACCAAGCTCACCCCGCTTTAGGGTGTCACACTTGTCCTCCCTTCTGCCACGTGTGCCCTTTCTCTCCAAGCTCTACACGGTTGGCTTACCTCATTGTTGGTGTCTCAGAAGCCATACCTCCTCAGACAGACCGTCACCGCTCAGCTCATGTACCTCTGTATCATCTGGACATATTGTCTTTATGGAGTTACTGGTTTAGCTGTGTGTCATTGCTTACTTGTTGAGGTGGGGGTCTTGCCAGCCGTGTTCAGTGCTGTGCTGCCACTTCCTAAAGCGCCACTCTTGAGAAAGTGAGTGGATGGCTCCAAGGATCAACTAATAGGTCACGGAGAAACACTGTACTGCTCTTTTAAGGTTTTTTTGTTTGTTTGTTTGTTTGTTTGTTTTCTGAAAGGACGCCTAAATACTGTTTTTTAAGTTGCACACAGTGAAGCCAGACTTAACCCATCTAGATCATACTGTGATCATACTGACTACAGCTACCATGGGTAAGGCAAAGTTAATGTCTCCTACCAGTGACATTAGTTAGTAATAGTATCTACCTCACAGAAGCGGAACAAGGACCAGAATAGTGCATGAAAGGGCTGAGAACAAGGTCTGACATAGAAGGACGTTGTGCAAATTTGACAACCGTGGTAATTACACTCTCTCTCTCTCTCTCTCTCTCTCTCTCTCTCTCTCTCTCTCTCTCTCTCTCTCTCTCTCTCTCTCTCTCTCTC
>NC_022027.1:49802590-49804039 GCF_000317375.1 Microtus ochrogaster
TCTCTCTCTCTTTCTCTCTCTCTCGAGCTGAAATGGATAAATACAACCCACACATCAAATCCACCTCCGTCTGTTTTTTTTTTCTTAAATTAAGGCTTTATTGAATCGTTGCCATATTGATTCATTTATATTTCGTCTATGGCTGGTTTTATTCTATAACAATAGAGTTGATTAGTTGAAACACAAAAGCAGTTATAGCCCTAAACTTAAAATATATGCTATGTGATATTTGGGGAAAAAAATGCCTGCAAACCATTATTTTACATTTATTATGACCCAGGAATTTACATAAATGTGTATAAACATAGCAATGATGGCTCTTTATAGTTATGCTGACTGAATTACCAGAAAAGAAAAAAGTCACCTATAGCATTCAGAATCTGGGACCTTAATTTCATTTTTTGGGCCCCAAGTTATACAATGCTATTTAAAAGTAAATGGCAAAGCTGTTGATGGCCCATGCTGCCCTACCCTGGAGGGCTGATCAGGGCCACACACGGAGGGAGCACTGCTGGTGGCTGCCACTAACTTCCCATTAATCCCTTTAAATCAGTAAACAGAACTCCAGCCATTACTAACAGCCCTCTGGTACAACAACCCTTAGAAGGAGTCTTGACAATGAATCTTTTGAGCCTGCAATGAAAGAGCAAGATAGCTCAGTAAGTAAAGGAGCCTACCTCCAAGCCCAATGATCTGAGTTCAGTCCCTGGAATCAAACTTAAGTTGTGCACTATGTGGTACTTTACAGAAATGGAAACTTCCACAAGTTGTCATCTGACTTCCACACAGTAACAATGGCTTATTTAAAGAACAATTACACATACACACACACACAAATGTATTTTCTTTTAAAGTTTTCAATTCTAGTTTCTGGGCTAGGCCCTCAATTTCCTGTGGAATACACTCACTGCAGGCTGAGTCACATAAACACTACGCGATTTCAGCCCTTCTATGCTTGCCTCTACCTTAGAGACTGGATCACAAAACATGTGCCAGCATCTCTTCCAGTGAAAGGCAATTGCGTTTCACAGTGCCAGACAAAATGACGTGAGCACAAAGCTGTCTGGACCACCTTTCCAGTGTCTGCCCTTTGTCTCGAACACAGACTCGCTGCTTGGGCTGCCACAACTGTAGTGAGCATGCGGGAACAGGGACGTCAGTTCAAGCCATTTGAGCCTTAAATCTGGACCACCATCAGCAAAGCCCACCTGTGCTCTGGACAGAGGAATGTATCAGTCTTCCCATCAGCCATGGTCGGTTGCTGTGCCTCCTGTAACTTCTCACAAAAGTCCCTCCTAAATGCCGTATGTCCCACCCAAGGAGGTGGGAGGTCCTTGGACTCCCCACAGGGCAGGGAACTTGGTCTGCTCTTGAGCTGATGAGAGAGGGGGAGTTGATTGGGGGAGGAGGAGGGATATGGGAGGCGGTGGCGGGGAAGAGACAGAAATC
>NC_022027.1:49804549-49805886 GCF_000317375.1 Microtus ochrogaster
TGTGTGTGTGTGTGTGTGTGTGTGTGTGTGTGTGTGTGTGTGTGTGTGTAAAGGCTGTCTGATCGTTTCATTTACCCTACCATCCGAAACTTAGAAACCTTTAATATTAGAAACCCACGAAACTCGCCTCACTAATGTCTCCTAAGTCATAATTTCAAGACTGTGGTCTGAAAAAAAATAATATTTTTGACAATTCTAACTCAGTCAGCGATTTGGGACCACACTTTGAGCTGGGTGTCTTTCACTCATGGTAAAGAGTCTGACTGAAGGTGGAAGTCCAGCCCTGTAAACGAGGGAAGAGCGCAAAGCTCTTAGGAAGGTAATAAGGACGCCTGCATTTCTATGAGCTCTGGTTCAACATTATTACTACTTTTATTCTAAAGTTACTTTGATCATAATTAATTGTATCTTGAAAATTCTTTCTACCATTTCATACTTCATAAAAATGAAGACATATGAGCAATTTATAGGCCAGAAAGTTGAAATAACCATGTGCATTAGGTTTGGAGACAATCTAAGCTAAGCTTTCTGCTTCTTTGGGTGGGGAGAGGAAATGATTAGGATCTCCTGTATAACCCTGGTTGGTCTAGAATTCACTACTTAGGCCAGACTGACCTGGAATCTGCAGCCATTCTCTTGCCTCTGTGTACCAAGTGTTGAGATTGCTGGCAAGTGACATCACACTCAGCTTTGGCCTTCTGCTTCTTTTTTAGGGACTTTGAATGTTTGACAAAAAATTTGAAGGTAAAAATCCTTATTCCTAATAAGACCAGCTTTGGCCACAGACCTGTGACTTCTCAGTTGACACCAGAAGAAGCTATCTACTTTTTCTAAGACCATTTAGACAAAAAAAGTCCTCATTGGGATGTCATTGAACCTTTTTGTAATTTATCAAATATAATGGTATTATAAATATTTTTTATTTATCCCTTCCAGATAGAGTTTATGTTTCTAATTAGCAGTTAATAATTTCTTGGGTACCTGCTGTTCCTTAGACTTTTTCCTGGGCAATGTTAGACCAGTGACTTCTACTGTGACTTCTACAGCCATGCTGGGACAACAGAAAGCAAAAGCTGCAGGTAACGTCTCACGGCAAGGTGGCTTCGGCTGAGGAAACAAATAGAGCCCTGCTCAGAGCCTAAGAACGCCACAGAAACGTACAGAAAACTGCAGAAAAGGAGCTTTCTGTGCACACCTATTCTCACCTGTGATTGGCAGCTACCAGCACCATCAGCAGAGAGATGACTTTTGCTATTTGGAAACTGCATGTGTGGGTGAACTAAAGGCAGGAATTATTTATTTATTTATTTATTTATTTATTTATTTATTTATTTATT
>NC_022027.1:49808324-49812062 GCF_000317375.1 Microtus ochrogaster
TAAAGAATTATAAAAAGAGAAGGGGAGAGTGGGTATCTGAGCACTGTCTTAGCTTATCAGAGAGTTTTTAATAACAGGAGCCTTAAAAATAAAAAGCACAGGATAGAAGCACAAAGCCTCCTTGGCCTTTGGCAAGCCACCTGGCAAAGGTCACCTTAGGCCTTTCCTCTGAGATAATCACTGTCAGAACAAAGCTAACTGTAGACTTTTCTCCATCTTCTCAGAGAGATGACTTGCAGAATAGACTGGCTCTCCTCCAACAGAGAAGCACCTTGGACGCATGATTCCCGGAATAGCGCCACCCTTTCTGCCTTTTAAGGGTTAAAACAAGGAGGCTCTCAAGGTTCAGGATTTGTGGTCTTCCACTAAGAGGTGCTTTTAGATTAGAGTTTTTTCTACTTACTTTGCAATAAAAGTACATAATTGTTTTATATGTGTATGTTTTTATAAATGAGTAATTTTCAATGGCACAGTGTCTGTTAGAATGAAAATAACATTCATATTTAGCCTAGAGGAAAACCTATATACTATCTATTAATTGAAAAAAAGTGTCTGTTAAAATAAAAAAATTGCTGGGCAGTGGTGATGCCTGCCTTTAATCCCAGCACTTGGTAGAAGAAGAAGAGGAGGAGGAGGAAAGGGAGGAGGAGAAGGAAAAGATGCTAACCCTATCAAATTGTACAGGCTAATTATCCTCCAACTTTGAGTAAGTACAGAGGTCAAAAGGCTAATATGTAGCTTAATCAGAAAATTATGTAAATTAGCCCAAATCAAGCATACCACATAACCCCACAATCAGTGAAATGCCTGCTTCACCTGAAAGTCAAGAAAGACTTCCGGCCGTTTGACCATCAACGGAAAGAAGGAAAGCCTGAAACAGGTGAGCTCTGCAGCTTCAGGGCATTGGTTGATTTTAACAAAGTGAAAACATAGCATTGGGGACGGGGAAGAGACTTCAGCAATCCCCGGGAATGAAGACACCAGAAATCCACAGGAGTGAAGACGCCAGCAATCCACAAGAGAAGTGATTTCGGCATTGGCACTGCCATGTGAGCACCAGAAAGACAGGGTGTTTGGGTTTGTTCGATCCCTACTACCCAGCGCATAGTAGATCTTCAGCAAATCTTCTGGAGTGGACAGTTAATGGAACAAGAAACACGAGCCAACAAGGCACGGTTAAATTCAACAAATACAGCTATGTGTCACAACTTACGTCTTTTCTTCCTGAAGTACTCTCTTATCCATGATCCCCCCTCCTTGAACAAATATAAACATAAAACAACACTAAAGCAGAATTTAATTTTCTAAACCCAACAACAATATTCTTTGTGTTTACATGAATTGCTCTTAACTCTACTAATATTAAATAGTCCTAAATATTTGGAGCTATCTAGTATGTCAACATATTCAAATAAGGAAGCACCCAGAAGTAGAAGCATGGTTTTTCAGCCTAAGAGTCACCATGAAGGCAAGCCTAATATAACTGATTTGCAGCATCAAAATCCATCGAGCATTCTCAGCTTCGTCCACTGAGACCCTTCTAAAGGGCTCCTCTGCACCTATGGACAGAAAAAGCTTCATCGTTTCCCCTTACTGCTCAAACCTCACTGGTGCATCCCTTTAAAAATGTCTCCCTCAAATCAGGCATGTTGCCATACACCGTTAATCCTAGCCCTCAGGAGTCAGGAGCAGGGTGGATCTCTGTGAGTTCAATGCCAGCTTGTTCTAATATCCTAGGTAAGTCAGGGCTACATGGAAAGACCTTGTCTCTAAAGAAATTGTGTTCCTCCACATGTTAATAAGTAGGAACAAGGCATACTTAATAACTTTTTTTATTAGAATTAAATTCCGTTAGTATTAGAATAACTCACCATATTCCAGAACAGATTCAAAGCAACTTATGAAATACTAGATGCTATGAGAAAAACAGCATGCTATTTAAAAACAGTATCCTATTGGAGAGGCTGTGGATATAGTTCAGCTGTCAAAGTGATAGCTTAGCATGCATGAGGCCCTGGGTTTGATCCTCAGCATAAACAAATAGCGACGATGCACACTGGACAGACGACGGCAGGAGGATCAGAAGTTCAAGGTCGTCTTCATTTTATAGAGAGACTGAGCCAACCTGTGCCAGACCAGCGATCCCCCTATCTCAAACCAAATAATTAACAATAAAAAGTGACAGGCCACACAGTGGTGGCAAATGCCTTTAATCTGTCACTCCAGAAGCAGAGAAAGTCAGCCTGGTCTACACACACACATACACACACACACACACACACACACACACACACACACACACACCACACACACACAGACACACACACACAGACACACACACACTAAAAATCTATACGCGATAAGATGAAAATAGGGATGAAACTACCACAAAAAAATGGAAACTATGATGATTTTACGCATTTTGTAGGAAGTCACATATTTCCAAGTACCCTTGCAATCAAGATTAAAAAAGAAAGCACAATCACATAATCCTGAGTCTAAAAACCAAACCAATTAAACTGGACAGGAAGGCAGTCTTGGAGCCGAGAACAACGAGGAAAAGTCTTTCTTTGTGTCTGACAGTATGGGCAGTGGGTGATGTTATGAAGAACACTCCCACAGCATCTTTCCTGTTAGCGGCTATGCGTCCCACACAGGCTGTTAAGGTGGCCTTCACTACCAGGGAATTTAATAACGCCATGGGGGATGGGGAGCAAAAGGCAATGACCAGGCCCAGATGCTATCAGAACTGGGCTGACTTAATCCAGAAATTGATCTTCAGCGTGATTAAAGGAGTGGAAAAGCCACATATCCTGCAGCCAATCGCCACAGATGCTGCTTCGTTAGCGTTTGATGAGAGCTAAAAGAAGTGTGTTCAAAAGCCTGTTTCTTCAAGAATCTGCTTCATGCTGCTGGATCCAAATGAGCACAGAATCATACACAGCACCAGCTATAAAACACGTGGGGGCTGCACTTAAATGATACTGAGGAACTGTTTGTGTAAGTTATTAAGAATTTTAAGGTGGTAACAACAGAACAGAGCCCAGTGTGTGTGCTGTGTGTATGTGTGTATGTTAATACGTGTATGAGAATGTATTGTACCTTGGTATGTGTATGTGTGTGAGTGCATGTTTATGTGTGTATGTCAGTGTATTGTGCCTATATGTGAGTGTTTATGTTTAAATGTGTATGTGAGTATATATGTGTGTGTGTGTGTGTGTATATATATATATATATATTGTGTGTGAATGTGTGTTTGTGTGTGTATGAGTGTATTGAGCCCATGTACATCTAAGTGTGTGTGTGTATGTGCTTGACTGGGTGGTAGCTTCACAGATGATACAACATCAAAGTGCTTCTGACCAGGGGCTATACCAGTCAGGCAGCCATTTTTTTAGGTGCTCCTGTCCGGGCTGAAAAGATAACCTCTGTTTCATGAAGAAGACTCAGACTGTTCCACTCTAACTCACAGGCAAGTTAGTGCTCACGGTGCCAGAGTGCAGCCCCAGACACATAAACCTGCAAGCCTAACAGTTATAGAAGTAGATAGCCTCAAAATCCCACTTTAACAATGAAAATCAAATAAGATACTAAACTTGGGAGCCCTGATCAAAGTCTATCAAATTTATAAAGCTCTCCCCACACACAAGCACGCCTATTGTCAGAATCAAGGCCTGAGATCAGGCCACACTACATTGCCCAACAATCTAATTCAACACAACACAACACAACACAACA
>NC_022027.1:49812162-49820755 GCF_000317375.1 Microtus ochrogaster
AGAGAGAGAGAGAGAGAGAGAGAGAGAGAGAGAGAGAGAGAGAGAGAGAATATAACAGCTATGCTCAGTCCAGGACCCAACATGGTATAAAATAAATAAGTGTAGTTCAAAGGCATTAAGCAAAATAAATTAAAAAACGAGTGTCATTATCCCTAAAATAAGGAACCCACTCCCAAACAAAATGTAGTATTATGTCAGGGGGAACCCCACTCTCTGAGGTGAAAAGAAATATCCCTGAACTGGTTATGACTTGAAAGCAGGAAAGACCCATCCCTGGTGAGGTTCCGGCTCTTCTGAGGCAGTGATGTCTATGAATAAAATAATCGTGATTAATATTGCATTGCCTTTCCTCACGTAATGAAATAAAAGACCTCTTGTTACCCCAAACAGCCACGGGGAAGGAAACCTCACAACAGTAGACGAGGACAGTAAATTGAATTGAGTAAAATCTTGGAAGTATAGATCAAAATGGCACACATGGGCAGGGCTGTCAGCAAGGAATTCTCAAGACATATTTTCTCCCCGTCCTTGAGAGTACAGTTAGAGAGGAACAAACTTCCTACCCCTCCTCATAGCCGCTAAGCGAGGTCTTCCATAGCTGGTGTAGGAAAGTCACCGCAGTGATGGACAGACAGAGCAACCAATCCTGTGGGGTGCAGAGGAACAGGGGTGGGAGGGACCAGGCCTTTCATCGAAATAGCACTTTCTTCCCGTCAAAGCTGACAGCACACGACTTAAATTTCATTTTATTTACATGGGAAGCAGCACTGATACCATTAGGCCCAGTGTCAAGAATGAAGTTCTCAGACGGGACACAAGCTTACTAGTGATAGATTTGATTTTGTCAACAAGCTGGAAATAGTGGTTGAACAAACATGGGAAGGAATGAACAGAACGAAAAGACTTAGTTAGGCGAAATGAGTTGCGGATAATCAAAATAAACAGGTGTGAGCTTCCAAATAAAAATTCATAAGACACTATTTGAGTGATAACTTCTGTAAATTTAACTTCTGTAAAAATTAATAAGTAAAATATCTCTTACACAGTTCACCTCTTCCCCAAATGATATGAAGCAGGGTGGAAGATAAACTAAATCAACAAAATAAATTCTTAACGGGAAGTTTTAATGGGAGAAGAAAAGTAAATAGTCAAAACACAATGAGTCAGGTCACGTGACTGCGAGGGACCGAAAAGGCCAACTACAATCACTCGATAAACAAGGGGAAAGTACGATAAGCCTCATCATTCACTTTGCTATGAGAAGAGGAAACCCACAGCTTTCCCGAGGGAGATAACGCCAGTCCTAGAACTCAGGAATTCCCCACGTGAGGAAGAGCGAAGGGATCACTTGAGATCTGTAGGCGGCACTTTACAGTTCCGGAGCAAAGGCAGAGACACTTGAAACGGTGCAAGGGCAAGCAGCACTTAACGGAGTCGGAGTCATACACCTAAAACAAAGAAGCAAAGCCTCTTCTAAAAACCCTGGTCTGAGGACAGAACCTCTGGTCCAGTTTGCTTTCTGTTGCTGCAATAAAACGCTGACCATCTCTTGAATACATGCATTGTATATATGGATAACTCAAAAAATAAATAAATAAATAAATAAATAAATAAATAGATAGATAGATAAATAGATAAATAAATAAATAAAATGCTGACCACAACCAGCTTGGGGGAGGAAGTCATTTATTTAGCCCAGACTTCCAGGTCGTAGTTAATCTTTAAAGAAAATCAAGGCAGGAACTCAAGCAGAGACGTGGAGGACTGCTACCTCATGGTTTGCTTGCAGGCTCCCTTCTGCTACCTTTCTTTTACATTTCGGGGCTACCTGCCCAGGGCTGGTACTACCCACAGTAGACTGGTCCCTCTCCCATCAGTCCATCACCTAGGAAACGCCACACAGAGATGCCTACAGGACAATCTGATAGAATCGATCCCTTACCTGAAGTTCCCTTTTTCAGAAGACTCCAGTTCATGTCATGCCATCAAAAAATAACCTGCACAACCAGGATCTAAAAATTAGCGTACAGAACTAGATGTTGATAAAGGAGGTAATCTAATCCTGGATGTATTTTTTTATGAACTCTACTGTGGTGGTCAAAGTAACTATAGCAATGTAAACAAACACATATTTACAAATCTTCCCTGTGTATCTGGTTCTGGGATGGGTCCTTTATAAACATTATGCAATTCACGTTCACAGCAACACTATCACAGCATAGCCTGACATGACCGAGAAAGCAGACTCAGTTAGGAAACTGTCCAGGAAACCTACCACAAGCAAAGCGGATCCATCTAACTGCTGTCTTAGCCCCTGTGCCTGTCCATCTCCTGACTCGAGACTCAGTGGACCCAAAGATTCAGATACATTGCTCAGAAGAAAGGTGGGGGAAAGTCTCTAGAGCGTGCTTAGAAAATTGTTTGTTCCGAGCCTTAATATTCTAGAACTCTTTCCCTAAGTCAAACCCAGAAGCCATCTAGATGGTTTCATACCTGCAGCGTTACTTAAAACATAAAAAGTAATAAAAACAAAGATATCCTGGATCAGCTTCCACATTAGACTGAGCTTTGAAATAACTCTAGAAGTTAGAAGAATTCTCCGAGAGCTTAGGTTGGACATTAGCTGAATTGCAACGAATTGATTTCAAAGTCCTGTTCAGAAAAGAACTGGGGGGGTGGGGTCCATCCTCGAGCATCTATTGCTGTGAAGAGACACCATGACCATGGCAACTCTTATAAAGAAAAATATTCAATTGTTCCTGTCTTACAGGTTCAGAGGTTTGGTGCATTGTCATCCTGGCAGGGAGCATGGGGGCACGCAGGCAGACAAGGCGCTGGGGAAGGAGCCAGGGGTTCCACATCTGGATCAGCAGGCAGCAGGAAGAGAAGATGACACTGGGCCTGGCTTGAACTTCTGAAACCTCAAAGCCCATCCCAGGGACACACTTCCTCCAAAAAGACCTTACCTAGTCCACAAGGCCATACCTCCTAATGGAGTCACTACCTATGCGCCTGTGGGACCATTTCATTCAAATCACCACAGGGTATAATAGTTTAATAAATTTCAGATTTTAAAAAAATAGAGTTCTAAGATTCCCCCATTTTGCTGTGACTAACAGAATGCTATAGAGTAATGGGAAGCTGTTGATCCTAATAACTAAGTCTCCCACCTGAACTGGAC
This sequence comes from Microtus ochrogaster, assembly GCF_000317375.1. Classification (NCBI taxonomy): domain Eukaryota; kingdom Metazoa; phylum Chordata; class Mammalia; order Rodentia; family Cricetidae; genus Microtus; species Microtus ochrogaster. The sequence continues at coordinate 49,815,344 of NC_022027.1, forward strand.
CTACTTAGATGTAGTTTCTCATATCTTCCTAAAATAAAATAAAACACACTTAGCAGAAAACATAAAAACCCTCTATATTCATGACTAACTTCTGGCTTTTGTGTGACTTGTCACCTAAGTAATTTGTTAAAATCTAATTTTGTTTAGGTTTGGTGTTTCAATAATCTTAATTGATTTGGAGATTAAGAGGACAAAGACTTTTCCTACTGCACGTACTGGCTTTGCGGGAGCCTAGGCAGTTTGGATGCTCACCTTACTAGACCTGGATGGAGGTGGGTGGTCCTTGGACTTCCCACAGGTCAGGGAACCCTGATTGCTCTTTGGGCTGACAAGGGAGGGGGACTTGATCTGGGGAGGGGGAGGGAAATGGGAGGCAGTGGTGGGGAGGAAGCAGAAATTTTTAATAAATAAATAAAAATAAATAAATAATAAATAAAATAAAATATAAGTGATTGGTATAGGATCTCAGTAACATAAAATATGGAAGAGGGCTGGAAAGACAGCTTAGTGATCAAGAGCACTGACTGATCTTCCAGAGGACTTGGATTCAATTCCCCGCACCCACACAATTTGAAAGACCCCAGGTTAGCTGCTGTAACGCCATTTTGCAAGGCTTTCACACAAACAAGTATAAGTTCAAGGTAAAGTCGGTACTCCTAGGCTGCCAAACAGGATATCTGTGGTCAGACATCAGGCCTAGGAGGGGAACAAAAAGTTCTGGGAAAACTACATGTGCCCTAGATAGAGCCAAGTCAGCTATTATCAGATCTTCATGTCCCCGAGGAGCTTGTCCCCAAGTGAATCCATTGCCTCATTCGAACTGACCAATGGGATTCCTGTAACCATGCTTCTGCTTCTGTATGCCTGCTTCTGCCGCCCGTTTCCATATAAAAGACCCCCTGCCCAGCTTGAGGGCTCGCAAGTTTTCCAAATAGACTCTGGAGCCCCCGCAGGTACCTGTGCACCGCACAATAAAAAAACCTCTTGCTGTTGCAGCCAGTGGTCTCGGACTGTTCCTTGGGTTCAGGGGTCTCCTCCTGAGGGAAAATCCTCTCTGAGGGTCTTTCAAATTCACAACTGTCTGTAACTCCATTCCCAGGGGCTCCAGTGTTCTCTTCTGGCTTCTGCAGGTACCAGGCAATCACGTGGTACACAGCATAAGAAGGCAAAACACTCATAAACACAAAAAAACAATAAAATGGTAACATATGGAAGGAATTTCTCAGAGGAGGAATTGGATTTAATTAATGTCTTTTATTAATGAAGTATACTTGAGAACATGGGTCCAGCTTACACATGGATACAAGCAAGTTGGGTGGAGTTACATCTACGGCAAGCCTGAGGGGGCAGGATGGCTTATGATGCCTCCTGCAAATGCAGCTCTTTCCTACCTTCTCATCATGCTTGTTCCAATTTTCTTGAGAGAGAATTATTGGACCGCCAATCATGCTATTCCATAATATTACAGTCTCGACTACACAGGCAGAAAGATTATTCAAGACAACCAATCACACACCACATACCTAGAGGACCAGAGGCTGACCATGAAACTAGAAAATGACCTCAAGAGGCCAACAGGGCCTTCTTTGGACTGGGCTGAAAGTAGACATTGGGCAAAGACTGTCCTTATTCTCCCAGACTGGAGAATGGCCTCATGAGGCTTTCCAGTAGCCACCCCCTGCTACAGAGACAAAGGCCTATGGAGAAGCGTTACATCAACCTTCAGAGCGGATCAGAAACCAGAAGCCAATGCAACAAGGTGCCAGGACCTTGCTTGTGGAGCAACTGCAGCATTTCCAGAAAAAGGAATCAATATTTTTCTCTCCTTCCATTTCATATAAGTGGATCTGGGATTAATCTCCCTCACAGTATTGATCCCACGGCTGAACCAAAAGTGGATTGGCTCCAGAGTGACCTAATCACAATGCCCCTAAGTTAAGAGTATCAATAATCTTACCTCGACTTTGTCTCATAATATGATAGCAAATAAATGTTTGCATATTGGTTAAAACCCTGCTTATGTACTACTGCGGACATACGATGCACACAAAAAAATTAAGAATCTAAATGTTACAGATGATAATGTATTTATATGATCTGGACTTGAATTCTGGCCTCTTTCTTCATCCCTCCTCTTCCTCGCCTCACAATCTCCAGTAGTAATTTTCTGCGGCTGTGTAAACATTGTCTCCTCTGCATAAAAGACAACACAGCCTATAAGTCTGGGCTCTCGTGATTATAGGATTTTGAGCCAACTAGAAAACGTAAACCCTGAACTATAAGCCCTGATGTTTTCAATTACCAGTCTACTGGGTATTAGCCCTGTTCAGCTCTGCTCATGATTGGGATATGAAATTATACCCAGTGACTGTGGAGATTAAACACACAGCTCTGGACATGCAGACAACGTGGGGGTGGAGATGGCTGGAGGGCGCAGGATGAGGCAGGTCTACCTCACACCGTTATTAACTATAGATTAAAAGGGGAGAAAATCTTTCTCATTCTGTAGAGCTAACCTGGCTGCCAACTACCACCACAGTATAGTAAACAGCTATTCTTCAATAACATATACCAAATGTTTTCAAGTGAACAACAGAAACCCTTCTCCATAAATGAGTTTTGATATTGCTAAACAATAAAGTTATTATCACATTAATTCCATGCAGTCCATAGATGTAAAAATAGTTGTAAGTCCCCCAACTCTATTTGCTCTCCCAAATTTAACTGCTAACAGTTTTGTTATGCATCACAGATCGATATAGACAGACAGATGAAAGATTATAAAGTACAGGTAGATTATTAATGGTAGATAAATGATAAGTTATAAGATTAGACAGATCATTGATACAGATGATAGATGATAGATAGATAGATAGATAGATAGATAGATAGATAGATAGATAGATAGATAGATAGATAGATAGATAGATAGATAGATAGATAGATAGACAGACGACAGGTAGATGATGACAGTCTACACCACAAATGCAAATTTATTATATCCCCCCTCCCTCCCAGCAGTATTGGCTCTGATTCGTATTCCACATGCAGACAGTAAGGAAGAGCAAGGTCACTTCGCATGAAAGCGGTTTTACAGTTTTCAAACTCAGAGAGTCACTGTTAATTTCTTATCCTTATAAAGTTAACACTTCCTTTCAAATCACACAGAGTTGCTGCTGAGTTGCCGCTGAGTCTCGTTGTGGAGCGTCAAGCACAATGAGCCCTTCCCTCTCCCGCCTGTGGTCTCAGATTTAATGATCGGTGTTGCAGACTTTCCTATTTTTCAAGTAGCTTTAACCATGAAAACACAAACAATACTTTCTTTATTTCTATATGGAAACAAATATCATCTTGTGGTTTGATAGATCTTTTTCAGGTTTTTTTTTTTTTTTTTAATCCAGGTATCTAGCCTAGCAAGAAAAGCAACATCCTCTGTCTACCCAGGGCCATTCTTATCTGTAAGCCAGGCTCATGTGTGCATGCTCACCTCGGTGTACAAAGAGGGCATAGCTTGTTTCTTCATAAATATGCGTCTTGGCTTTTGTTTGCTTAAGCAATCAGGTCCCTTCATGATCACCCAAATCACACTTCTAAGGATGAGGAAACAGTCTGCTTAGCACAGGCTGTGCCTCTGCATCTGTGTGCGGGAGCCCCCCACCCCCACCCCCACCCCCACCCCCACGCAGACCTTCCAACAGCCCAGCAGCCTCGAGAGTGAACCTGCGAAGCTGTTAAGTAGATGCCATTCACTGGTAGCCACCTCACAGTGCATTCATTATGGCACGTGACACAGTGCATTCCCGGCAAACAATGAAAGCAGGAGAGAAATACACAACTTTCCTCACCGAGGAAACACGGCACACACCTCCCTCACACAGGTCCTGTTACCATGGGTTACCACCTTCCTGGGCAAGAATGCAGACAGCCAGGAAGGCATCCGTTAGGGAGCTCACTGACTACAGTTGTGTTTGTTGTTTCTATGTGTGTACACCAGCTGTAGAGACTAACGAGTGCAAACAGACTCTGCCATGAAGTCATTTTTAACCATAGCCCAGATTGAACTAGCAAGCCATTTCCTTGGCTTCTTTCTTCTTGAGGCAAAGTGTTTCGTCTACAATTTTAGTGGTTTTACTAGAAACATCTTCTTCCTGAGGCTTTTAGATCATTCATCTAATCTATAATTTCTGAGATTATTAAGTTCTAGGACTTCCTTGATTTGTTTTATTTTCTATTTTGGGATTCAAGGCCTTGCGATTGCTAGGCAAACACTCATATCCCAGCCCAAGGCCTTTACTACGAAATGAATTATTTCTAGAAAGAGAACTTGAAACCACTAAATTAAATTTTTGTGATTAGTCCTGACCTGTCCTTCTGAGCCTGTAGACTTTGTGTCTGTGTCAATTACCAAGGAAACAGAATCATTTGATTGACGGGAATATAGAGTGACCTAAAGCCGGGGATCAAATCAACCCAAGGTAAACTTGGAAAGGCTCCAAGCCTACAAAGAAACTACAGTATTCTGATTCACACAGAGGGCTGAACCCTATTACACCTTAACAACCACCACTAAACAGTCTATTTTAATGGACTACGACATAGTAATGACTTAGGAGGAAAACCCCCACCCTCACCCAAGGTTCTGTAAACTGGTCTATTTTTGTTTTAGTTTAGTTGTGTTTTTGAGAGGGCTAGGGATCAAACCCAAGGCCTTGGCCATCCTAGGCAAGGGCTCTACAAATGACTTATATCCCGAGCTAGATATCTGTGTTTTCATCTGGTCCTTATGAAGGCCATAAAGTATCAGCAGAGAAATCGTAGAGGGAAGAGACCTTTCTCTCAGTTTTTTAAGAGTCTGGGGAGTAACACTGTCAGTGAGCATCACATCTGTATTCAGTGATTAAAACTGATGGGAATCTTTCAAACTCTTCACAGCTTATCAAAGTTTTCCCTCAGGAAGCTCACCATTTCCCCCCACCAGTGTATCAAAAGGTCCATCCCAGAACAGTGGTGAGTACCACAGAGATGCTCATATTGAGACTTTACAGTACCTTCTGTTTAGCCAAAACGCTGGGATGTGAATTGAGACATCAGCAAACATCATCTTCATTGTCCAAGAGTGACTATTTTAAGATTTGGGGCCATAGAGTCTTGATTGCAAGTAATTAACCCTATCATTTCATATCAGGGCAGACATATACAATTAAGAACAAAAATGGACATAGCTGTATTACAAAGAAATGTTATTTAAAGAAAACATAATAGGTAAGTTGTCACATTTGATCCATGAGTCATAGCTCAGCTACCCCTCACAAGATTCTATGTAGCCTTATGGTTTATTTTTTCATTTTATTTAGCTTTAGTTTTTGTAGCAGTGCAATGGACTGAACCCAGTGTTCAGTGCGAGGCTTTTAA
>NC_022027.1:49822760-49838167 GCF_000317375.1 Microtus ochrogaster
AAAAAAAGACCAATCATACCAATTCTTAGAAACATTTGATTAGTAGTGTTCATGCTTTTTAACTGACACACTGTATACATATGTATACATATGTTTATTCTTATTATAATTTATATACCACACAAGTTCACTCATAGAACAAAAAGAAAAGAGAGATAAGACAGCTCAAAATTGACAATATAGGGACTCTAACCTCAGCAAATGCCCATAGAGCATTTTTTGGCTTATGAAGTCTTTTCTCGATTATTGTCTTATTTGGTTTTGCAGCAGTGGGCAGGAGCTATGATTCCGTCATTTAAAGCTGAGCTCACGCGCTGTCTGTGATACTGGGGTTCAGAGGTCAGAACACAGAGTTGTCAGGTTGCAGAGTGACTAGCGATGTCAGCACTGGAGATCTCTGATACACAGCCTGCCAGGCAAGGCAAGATCGCAGACGTCTGACCTCTGCTTCGCAGGTAGAGTGTTTTCTCCTTAAGACCTGAAGATTTTGTGGGCAGGAATGAACTGGCAATTCATAGTGTAAGAAAATGGATCTTGTACTCCAGCCTGCTAATGTCCGTTTTGTGCCAGAATTTTCCCAGTGGCGCTGAGCCAGGAGGAACGAAGCTACCATAAATGTCTAAGCAAATGCCTGAAAGAAAATGCATAGTTATAGAACTAGTGAACTAATGCTGAAGTTACTCAGTCACAATACTCTCAACATTGCCCTGTGAGGTCCTGCAGCAGGGGCAAGAGATGCAGATGGGCAGGTAATGAAAAAGATCTGCATTTCTTTTCCTCCTGGAAAGAGAGGCACCAGCAAAGGTGCTGAACACAGAAAAGTTGGGAGAAAAGAGAAGCCTCCAATTTGTCCTATGCTACCAATTTGTTCTATGACCAAGAACATTCTGCTGACCTTTTATCCCCCCCCCAAAAGAAACCTAAAAGAAATATGTTCAAAGAAAGTACAATGAGAAATGTCTTTTCTTTATTGAATTACATGGAATTTTTTAGCATAAGTGTACAAAAATAATTGGTTTTCTTCTGGCAATTTCATAGAGTGTGTTTCCTACTCCGGCATCAGGCTCGGTACAGAGCTCAGGTAATTCAGAGAACATTCTGGAAGACCTGCTGCTAGGAACATTCCTTTCCTCTGTGTAAAGGGCTCGGCTGGTCTCCCATGGGCCACATCATTTCCTACTTACTTCCCATTGCTCTCCCGCACTTCAGGCAGGCCCTTAAGAAGTCCCTAACAAAAGCTTCTCCCACATTTCCCACACGGTCTAAATTTAGCCCTCTGTGTAACGTGCCTCATGGATGCTCTCGTGTTGCCTTTTCTCTGAAAGCATCATGCAAATGAGGGAATATTCTAAGCAACTGCTGTCAGGAACCACGCTGCCAGCTCTGTTTTACGCAGATGGCCGTGTTTTCAAACGTGCAACTGCACGAACAAGATCAGCACTGTTTTGAAAAAAGAGAGAACTAACCCGGAGACGCTGAGACCATTCCCCAGAGGGTACAAGGAACAGCTTAGATTCCCCCCACGCCCGACATGGAAACAAAGCCTTGGAAATGTTCACAGACACCTTCTACCTAAGCAAATTATGGTCCAGTGTTGAAAGAATCCACAAAATGGGAGAATCTATGGGAAGGAGGAAGATAAATGCAAGCAAGCCGCATTTCATCTGCTGACAGCAAGCCGCACGGCACGGAACACAGACCCGGCCCCTTCCATTAAGTTACATAAATCTCGACAAGTAAGTTCAGCCATATGGGTTGCATCTTCTCCATCATAAATATGAGAACGGTGATGTGTGTTATTATGTTTGCACACGAACGAAAGAAATTTGGTTTCCTAAACTGGCATGTGTGAGCCAAACAGGAACCTTTGCACAGTCGAGGACCTTGCCCTACTGAGGATCCCTGGCATGTTTATCAACACCACATCTACAGTCAGAGTAGGCATCAACCAAACTCAGTAGCTGTGCTGCCAATGCCTGTGTTGAACTGGGTGGTATGAGAGGGGAGATATCATTTATGTCTATGATCCCATGGCATTTTATTGTCTGGGGAAGTACCTAGAAAAGCTCTTTCTCACTCATGATGTTAAAAACAAAATATAAATGAGCCATGTGAAATTGCCTTTTTAAAAATTAAGTCAGACACACTCAAATACTGGCAGTTTGACATAGTTCAACCTGGCCAGAGACTGAACCCGAGCTCATGGTTAACGTTTGTTAAACCTTGTTCCATATAATGTACTCCACTGCAGCTTTTCCTCCAGTTTACTAAGTCCTTGGTTAACTAAAGCGCTGTTTAAATGATTATAAACTTGTACATTTGGAAACATAGTGTCTCAGAGGAGGTAATAAGTAAGTACCATTTAAATACATGAGAAGCGCGAATTGCGCCCTAATTTTCTCCAGCACTGAAGACCAACCCCAGGGCTTTCTTTGTCCAGTCTCTTAAGGGAGCCATGGCTTTCACCTTAACATCCCTCCTCTTTTTCTGTTTAAATAATGGAACTCCAATATTCTTAAAGGAAGCAGAACCAAAAGAAGCTGAGGAGACTCATTTTAAGCATTGGCTAATATTGTCGTGTAAGTTAGGGTTACAAGATTCACAAGGAAAGCCCACATGGTAGCTCAAGTCCAAACCCTCTCTGCTGGCAGGATTCTCTCTGTCTTAGAAAAGCTCTTTCTGTCTTCTGTCCAGCCAAGGCCTTCGGATGATTGACAGAGGTCCACGCATATGGTGGATATCAATCTACTTTATCTAAGTATTAACCTAATGTTAAACTCACACAGTGTTACAGAAACACCGGTTCTGGATATTCTTACAGAAGACCTGGGTTCAATTCCCAGCACCCATAAGGCTACTCACAGCTGTCTTTTACTGCATTCCCAGGGCATCCAGTGACCTTTGCTGGCCTCTGCAGGCACCAGGCACGTATGTGATGCACAGTCATCTATGCAGGCAAAACACCCACACATAATAAATAAGTAAAGTTCAAAGAAATAAAAACACTGCATGCCCTGTTCTTGTTAAATTTACATTTTATATCCACTTTGTCATAATAAAGATTTTCCCAATAGGTCCTCTATGCCCTTGAAACTGCTGGCAGGGAGCAAGAGTCACCGGTAGGGCTCTCTTTCCTGTGGTATTTTTGAGAGAGGCTCCATTCCATCTCCCCAGAAGCATGATGTGACATCTTACCTTGAAAACTCAAATCCAGTTTCTAATTTTATCAGATAGCTTGAGCTGAGTCTTTTTATGTAACCCACCTTGAAAGCCACTGCAGCACCACTGAAGACAAAACCACAGGGTTTCCTCTTGTCGAGAAAACTAATAAAGATTTTCCTGGGTTGAACTTCTTATGAAAGGCAGAGAAAACGGGCCAGGACACAAAGAACGACTTTTTAATCTGTCAATCCTCTTTCCCACCTCTAAACTCATTCACTTGGGTTTTATTTTCTCACCTGCTCTTCACAGAGCCCACGAGAGACAGACAACACCGAGTAACTAAGAAAACTCACTGTGAGCTTCACCTCTATCCACCCACCAGCTCCCCGGGGCTTTAAGAGGGCTCAGGTATAGATTCCGAGAACACTGCAAAGCCCTCTGGGAACAGGGAGCAGGGCAGTGAGGACGGCAAAATTAACCTTCTAGCAATATCCCACTTTGAGGACTTAAGTCAGTGGGTAATCTCATTGGGATATGTCTTTCCTCCCGTTGGCTTTTTAAAATTAAATTTGTCAAAAATAACCCACCTAATCTTATATACAGTATTCTTATTAGGGTATTGTCATGTAAAATATATTACCATTATATGACGGCTACAAGGCCTAACGCTTAGGAAAATAGAGTAATTATCATCACTTAGAGGTCCAGGGAGAAGTAGTGCAGCGTAATGGAGAGAGAAATCTAATAAATGTGATTGCAAAGCCCACTAGACGGGCTCAGAAATATTTCAGAGCACACAGGCACTTTCTTCCCAGCATGCACTTCCCGGTGTCTCTGTCCAGTTCCTGTGGCCCTTCTCTTCCCTGCCTGGAGAAGGAGGACACACATAGAATATGAGCCTTTTCCTGGGCAGTCATAGACGACTGACCTAGCAGATGCACAAGGAGCCAAGGGACCAGGGACCCAGTATTTTACTTATCCAGAGCATCAAAAAATTAAATTCACCACGCTAACATACACATGGGAATATTATCCTGACGTAGAGTCTTCTCTCTGACCTTTCACGTTACTCTCCCAACAGATAAGAAGGCTTCTGTCTCAAGATCCATTGCTCTGCTTCACCTGGATTCTCAGCAGCTAAGCACACAGGAGGGAGTAACTGAGTAAGTGACTATCTGTCTTATTATTATTATTATTATTATTATTATTATTATTATTAACTTTTTGAATTTTCAGGGTAAGCAGATTGGAATGAAACAGGGAAGGAAAAGGTAACTGTTTAATTCAATATGCCACTGTGATTTTTTTTCTTTTCCCAAAGTAGGAAAACAAATTAATTACATGTTATTAATTATTTCCTAAAGATTTAACTATATCTGTTTCCCAGGGATGTGGCAATAACAGGCATCCCAGAGGTTAGGACAAAGAAAAGAATAAATATAGAAATCAAAATTTTCACAAGTAGGGGCCAGAGAGATGGCCCAGCAGTTCAAGGTACTTGCTGCTCTTGCAGAGGAATCATATTTGGTTCCTAATACCAGTGTGGGGGCTCACAACTGTCTATAACTCCAGGTGTATGTGACTGGATGCCATTTTCTGCCCTCTGCGTGCACTAGGCACACAGGTGGTACATACAACATACATACAGGCACATGCATGTACAATAAGAATAAATATATCTTTTAAAAGTGAAGATTTTCACAATGAGACTAGAGGTTTCTGGTATGCCAACCCTGACCTTTCTCTTCGCATGCGATTCCCTGGAATGAACTCATTAATCCACAATACATTTTTCCATTGCGACTCTCAAAGCCCTTCTTTTCCTGGACTTGGTCCTGAACTGATTGGCTAGGCTAAAACTTCAACCAAAGCCTCTAACCAGGCTTGAAACCAGGAGTTTCTCTCTAAAGCTCATTGCTAATAACTTTAGGACCAATATCCCATTGTTTAGTCTACCATGTGTTTCAGGAAGCAAAGGAAGATGGTCCCAAAGAAAATTAAATAATTAAACAGAAATCCAAAATGAAAACCCCATGTCTATGACCTTTCCTGATTCTAGGACCCATTCCTGTATTCCAACAAACAAATCATGATTGTGAACTGAACATCTTTGAATTCATGTCTGCTCCCTTCAGCCCATCCCCCATATTAATATTCTGAGGGCTTATTTTGGTTTTATTTTGAGGGATAAGGAACCATACCTCCCCCTTTCTGGATGGATACATTCATAATAGAAATGTTCTTTTCCCAGCAGAGCCTTCTGAGCTGACCCTGGCATCTGGAAAGTCAGTTACACTTAGGTCCAACCATCATTGTCACCTTCTCGTAGTGAGTGAGTGAAGACCATGTGCGTGGAGCTCTGAGTGAAAGTGTAGGATTTGACATGAGGGAGCCATGCCATGAATCAGGATCTGTGGGAAACTGGCAAAGCCTTTCCCTGAGGTAGGTCTTGGGAAAGCATCACCTTCCTTAGGTCCAAGTTCAAGTGCCTACGAAAGACTGACCAGTGTATGCAAAAATAGCAACTTCAGCCACCTCCTCTCGAGTGTGCTGCATGCAATACACACTCTGAGGTCCTAAGTGACTGAGGTGGTTGGTGCACCTCCACCAGAGTGCACACAGCCTGCCTGTCCTTGCGTCTGTCCTGTCCTTGGGTCTGTCTTTTCTTCCTTCTGTCACTGCCCTGAGTCAGAGTCCTAGGGCCAAGCTGTGCTATCTTCTGACTACTGAAAGCAGAAATGCCATAATCCTGAAAGTCAGAAGAAAAAGTTGTAGAGATGATTCTCTTTCCTAGAGCCTAGCAGATGCACAGCTGGCCTCTGAGACTTGTAGTTTTAATAGGCTATAAAAGGAGATCATCCCCATTGATGGGATCACAGACACTCTTGGGGGAGGAGCCGCACATCATGAATATGTAAGAAGAAAGCTGGCATGAGAAATGTTTCTCATGCTTGCTGGCTTTTTAATTTTATTTTTATTCCCCTTTTCCTTTTTAATCTTTCATGCATAGCAAAACTCCTCACTGGTTCGTTATCTGTTTCTACATCTTTAACACAAGTTCATTTCCATTCTGCCTGCCAATCCCATGGCTCTTCATTGATCTCCTGATGCACCCACACATATGTCTATAATAATGTATTCTAAACACATCATTTGATGTGCATTTTACCTCACTCCTGTGATCCCCAGGCTACACACTGAAAGAAGTCAGGAACTGATGCTACGGTGCCAGAGTCTAATCACATAGCCAGGCCCAAGCCACAAGTTTCTTAATATCCATCGCCTGCTTCTGTTTCCTTGGTTAGTTGTGACTGATGCAGAAATCGATAGACTATATATAAAGGAAACCAGGTAGTAGGGTTAACTTTGCTTGTACTCAGAATTCACTCCCTACCCTTTCTGTTCAATGGTTTCACCAATGGCCATGCCAGCTAGTGGTAACTTCTGGGCCTTTCCTCACAGTTGACCAACACTACAGGTTTTTGCAAGTACTGTAAGAAAAATCATTATTTGCTAGATCAAATCAAAGAATACTTTTAATTCAAACCTCCATTTTATTATCTTCCTCCTTTGGAATGTTTGGGGACTTTCTTCTAATTCATGTGTTTCCTTTTATGCTACATGGAATTGGTTAACCTAGCCAATAACTTTAGTCATTATTGCCAATAAAGCCTGTACTAGTAACTTTATGAAGGCAGTATCCAATTCCTAACACCTTGTGAAAATTGGTTTCATCCTATTTGCCATAGTTTCCCCCAGGCAGTCTACCAAATGCTTTGTTAGAGCACCAGGGAGTGGCCTGGTGGCGAGGTGTGTGCTTTGTGTGGACAGGTGCTGGCTTCAGACCTCAGCACCAGAAAGAAGACATTCCGTCCAGCACAAGGCTAAGTCCATTGCTCCAGAATGTTTGCTCCATTTAGAAGTTGTCTATGCTCTTCACTCCCCAAGCCATGTCTGCTCTTAGAATATTTTGTGGCCTTGTCTTTCGGCATTTGATTTTGTTAGCCCACTTTCTCTGTTCTCTTATTCTTCCTGCCCACAAGTCCGCTCCACAGTGAAATTTCTCACCTTCAAAGTCTCTGTCCTGGACATGACTATAAGCCAAGAACCCCTTCGTGTGTGTGTGTGTGTGTGTGTGTGTGTGTGTGTGTGTGCACATGTGGTGTATGTACATGTTTATATGAATGTGTGCAGTTGGTGGGCACTGATGGCTAAGGTCAGAGGTCGATGTAGGTGGCTTTTTCAGCTACTCCCCACCTTCTTTCTTCAGGCAGTGTTTCTCACTGAACCTAGAACTTAGTGATTTAGTCACACTGCCTAGACAGGCAACCCAGAGAACGTGGTGCCCCTGCCTCTGCAGCTCTGGGGCTGCAGGCGTGATCACCATGCTTGACTTTCTCTGTGGTGCTGACGTCTGAACTCAGATCTCCATGCTTCGTTGGTTAAATGGGATTTTAAGTTGTTCACATTTTGACCTGTTGCATTTTCGCAAATTCTTAGGGGAAAACACTTCATCTGCTGCTCTAGCGGATGTTTTAGAGGCGTTTACTTGCTCATGTGCCACTTCTGTTATCACTGGGGAGCACAGCTATCATTAATGTCATTAATCAGCTCTTACATCTCCTATCACACTGTAAATCACTCTGAAATGCTGAGCTTCAGTCTCAGGTTCTGGACTGTTTGTTCTAAGGCTTTAGACAACACCAGTTTTCCCTCATGATATCAACTAAATTCCTCCACAGATGGTCATCCTGACAACACAGAAAGCCATATATTCTAAAACAGATTTTTCATCGTCTATGTTTTGAAAAGGATGGGCATTTACAAATCTTTTCTTTTTCACCAACTATACCATATTTGGTTCCTAATACTTTCTTGACTCTCAGAATAAGATGCAGAGTAAAGGTAGACACAGGTCTCTACAAATATGTTCAGTGAGAAGCAGACACTGTGGGAAAGTGCTGTTTTTTAATAGTTTGGCAAAGTTTGTTCATCAGATCCTGCATTTGTATTAAGAACATCAAGTTCTTCCATTCAGACTGCGTCCCTGACTCGAAGGGCCTCTGGGAATTAACAGCGATTGCCTGTTGACAGAAAGGAATATCTGAGAGAACATCTTAAATACCCACACTTTTCCCAAGTGTTTCCCAGATGCTGGACTTACAAATTTTTATAATAAAATAATAAAGTTTGCTTCTGGTTTTCTAGAAAGAGAGGTGTTTTAAATAATTATACATAGAGAAAGTACATGTTTAAATATGTTTTGTAGCAGTTATCTGGTGGGGAGTAGGCCAGGATTTCTCTAACAGGGTCTATGAGTAATTACCATAAAGGCAAGAAACACAGGGTGGATGTCTCATGAAGCTGAGGTGAAACCAAAACACTGGAAGACTGCAGTGCTTGGGCCTGGCCTACTTAGCCTGTTAGCCTACGTGTCCTGTGCTCTTGGGTTGCCCTGTTTAGTCATAGATGACAGACCTCCTGAGCAGAGTTTCCAAAGTCTTGGGGAGTCAATTTAGCTCAGAACTGGATTCAGATTCTCTTCGGGCACAAAACTATTGCCAAGGCGTTACTGCTGTATGGTTGTTGATGGAAACTTCAAGGTGAGCCAAAGCCAGGCAGAATGTAGGCATCGTTTGAGAACAGAAGCTCGCTCACTGGTATCTTATATAATGGTCCGCAGTGACTGCTGGAAGTTGGCTGACAGCTGTGTGTGAGGATGGCATCCAGAGTCCTGGAGTGACAAGAGCTCTGCCCTCTCAGCACGTGACTTCCAACACTGCTGTGATCAGCCAGGAGGAAGGATGAAGAGAGATGGTGAAGGGTGTTTCTATCTTCAGCACCCCAGACCAGCAGCAAAACTCAGCTCTATGCAATTCCACAAATAAGAACTTAGCCTCATGGACCACAGTCAACTATAACAAGAGAAGGAAAATGATTTCTATCTTGGTAGTTATATGCTCATTGTGACCCTACAACTATGGGCGAATGGGTTTAATGGTAGTTAGCCTAACAGTAACCATGTTGGTTCACCTCATTCATCTTTGGCAGTGGTGGTCAAAGTTTAACCCTGTAGAATCAGATGGGAAATTTTTCCTAATGGCACATGCACAAATTATATGTAGCTCTACTGTGAGCCTCTATTGGGGGTTATACATATGGAGATTTTTATTTAGAGAGACTTGACTGCTTGCTGCATGAAAATATAGGTATGGTACAAAAAAGGGGAAGACCCACTCAGGAATTTCTAAACATCTAGATAGGGAACTGCCAGTTGTCAGTCTCAGAACCTAGAAGACAACAGCTAAATGATTTGACCTTTGCAAGGAGCTGAGCTGAGATGCAGTAGTTAAGTTCAAGAAATCGCAGGCAGGAACAGCACTGGGGACGCACTGGAGGTGATGCCAAATAAGGGTGAGTAGGGGGAGTGCCACAGTTCTCCAGCTGCCCCCAGTAGGAACAGCATCCACCAGGTAGGGAAGATGAGGTTGGGGATGACTCAGAGAACCATTGAGGGTACTGGGATTTCACTGGCACACATCTCTAGCCCCCTGGGCTGATTATCTAAGCTGTCTTCTCTATGTAACTTAGTCAGTACCCCTCTTCCTCAGCAAACCACCTTCCACAGCACATCTTCTACACCCCTCCTTCTCTAGGTTCCTGTTCACAAACATTATTTCCTCTATTGGACTATAAGCCCCGAAGAGAAAATAATTTTGTCATATTAATATTTGTGTTCATGCAGCTTGATGCAGGACAGGTATACCATAAGTATGTATATATGAATATAGTATTTTAAAAAGCATGTCTAGTATGTGCTTGGGAACAAAGAACAGATCACAGCCTGGGGATTGGGAAAGATCTTCCACAGTGGTAGCTTATCTTAGGTCCTACTAAAGGGCTTCCCCGGCAGAATGGGAGCAGCAGTATGACAAAGTCAGACACAGGTGGGTAAGGAAGGTAAGAAGAAATGGTTCAGACAGTCTAGCATTCTTCTCCTCGACCCTGAGCCCCTAAAGTGAGACAGGGTTTGTTCTATGCAGTCAGCTCTTGTTACAGATGTGTGATTCTGAAGATCACAGAAAATTCACCCATTCTCATTCTTCCCCCTTAGAGCTCATTCCTCACTGAATACTCTCTAGCCATGCCTATATCCTGCTTATAGAATTTATATATGGTAGCGACTAAGACCAGATAGGATCTTCTGCTCTTAAATGAGAACATCCAACCTTTAGGCTACTCCTTCCTCCTATGTCCTGTCCTGACCCCAGCTGTGACGACACCAGATTTCTCCCATTTTGTTTTTCCTAGCAGCTCATATTCTAGTAAACATAACTGATGGACAGAAGGTGCTGGGGGTCCTGATCCAGTTTGGTTCATTCTCTCACACACCAGCAGAATCAGAACACTAACACTGTATCCCAGAAGCAGTTCTTTAAAGTCTAAATTTTTTTGCAAGTGCTTCAAGGCCAAACCTTTCAATAACTTAAGACATCTCCAAGCATTTCCTCAGATATGCTATGTTCCCAGCGCCCGCTGCTCTTTTCCAATGCGCACTGTGTGGCATTGCCTCTGCCACTGTGGCAAGCAGTGTTCCACAAACCATTTTATTTTCTGAAAGCAGAAAGCAAAAAGATTCTTTTGTGGTTTGGAAGTCCTCCAACTGTGTTTACATCATCACTTCCTACTGTAGATAAACAAACAAGCCGTTGCCGCAAGGCTTACAAATCAATGGCCTACCTGCTATTTCATGGTGCTGTGCGCACCCAACTGCTTTGCGCCCACCTATGTGTGTGTTTTATGGTCTGAAAAGTCACCTAATTGAAAAGTCATCAAACAGGAGCTGTGCATTCACCTATTCACTCCCAGAGATGTGGGCATGCATCCATCTGAGATTGCTCGCTATCCTCCGGAGGACCCACTCATTTATCTAGCCATCGCTTTACGGGCGTTTGGAACCGACTCGCCCTGTTCCGGGTTAGTTTGGATGTGCTGTTGTGGCAGAAGTAGCAGTGCTGTTCCTGCTCCTGAGAAGCTAATGGCGTGCAGAGTGTCTCACAGTGCGTCCAGAGTGCTGCCCAGCTACCGTCATTAGAAAGGATGTAATGAGCTCTCCCTCCACTGCATCTTGCTACTGTCTCCACCCGTCCTTCACAGAAACTGCTGGACTGCTCTTTTCTTGCCTCTCTCCCTCATGGGTGCTACCAAGAGGTCTTCCATCTGATCCTTTCCCTTCTCCTCTCTTCTCTGCCCTCAGGCAAGGGAACATGATAGTGGGGACAAACAGTCTGTCCCCACAACATTCTGTACATCTGGCCCAAAATCTATCATAACCATTGATCAGCAAAGAAACACAGGTCTTCCATATAGCCACAGGATATTGGTTGCAATATCTGAGGACACTCTGAACTCTGAGGATGGGCAAGCTCCTTCTATAAAATAGCATAACATTTACATGTAACCCAGGCACATCTTCCCATATACTTTAAACAACCTCTAGACTGCTTCTAAGAAGAGTACATCATAGGTGCTGTGTAAATACTTACTATACCACACTGTCAAGAAGGTGGAGAGAGGGAAGAACCCTATGCACATTCATTTAGATGTAACTTTACAAGTATTTTTTCCACTGCAATTGATTGAGCCCACAGATATGGAATCAAAAGACACAGAGGGTTGAGTGGATTTCTAAAATTAAGATACTTCCTCTAAATGACACAAATCCATAATGAAAAGAGATTCATGGGCTATCTTTTTTATTATGCCACAGTGACTTGAATAGGGTCACCCCGACTTAGTCATATCAGTTTTCCAGGTATTTATAGTTATGGCTAGCTATTTTTCATAAAATCAATCTAATTTTAATTTTCCTTTATTCCTGGAGTTGTGTCTATTACCTCATGTAACACTTTTTTCTCTTTAATTGAGAATTTAAAATAGCAAGAAAATGACATCAAGTTCAAAACAAGATGGCAGGTTTCCATGACCATGTCATGGGTTTTCTCAGTGCTCACTGGACTTTATCTGCAGACCAAGGCACCTTTACAAAGCTGACGTAGCATGTGTGGTTGGGCGGATGTGGCTGGGTGATTCAATAAGTGCCCTGGCTTCCCTTTTATGAATGAGGGTCAAGATACGAATCTATGCACGCTCCGGCTCTCTCAACCCTTTCCATCTGGAAACCGCTGAAATGGGTAACATTAGAGATAAAGAACACAGAGCACAGACCTGGACTTCTTCTCAAAGCTGATTGAAAAGAACAGAAAGATCAACATATTTTTTTTTTCAGGCTAATTGTCAACACTTTCCTGAAACTGGTTTTGGGGGCTCAGACTTCAGGCTAGTCACTAGCTGAGAGATATAGTTACCACGATATTCTGGCCAGCCAGGATTAGGATTCTACATTTCTCTGTTCATAGCCAAGAGAAACTGACCACCTGAGCATATGAACTATGTGACCCAGGAGCCACTTTTGGATGGAAGGGTGGGTAAACGTTTGGATGCAAGGGCGCTCTAGAGAAGAGGGCTGGAGTTACGGAGGAGACAGACAAGCACAATGAAGGATGATGCTGAGACAGGTTTCCTTTTAGACTAGGAGGAGTTGTTAGGGATCCATGGCAACAGCATTAAGGACCGAAATTAAAGGTATTATACACAGGAGAGCATGCAAGCCTGAGCTTAAGCCGTGCTGGTTTGAGACTTAAGGACGCACATTCCTAGCAGAAGCAGGCAGAGGGTGCTTCCCAGTTTATGACCATAGCATAGCAGTGCTCTGCAGGGCTGTAGAGCAGAGCGGCGTGGTGCTGGGGTCCAGGCAGGAAAGTGGAACGTTTCTGAAAACGGCCAGCCACGGTGGCCCTCATCTCTCTCAGGTAGCTAGTTCATCCATTCCCATGTGGTGTCCTGAAAAGTCTGTGTGGGAAATTCTCACAGATGCCTAGAAAAGTATGGGAAGAGAAACTCGCTCAGAACTTGAAATGTCTTCAATGGTGGATGTAAGCAGTGATTTGACACAATACTATCTATATCCAGTGTTGCTTTTGTACTCAAAGCCTTGCGAGACCTGTCTGCGATATCCAGTAAAACACACCAGTAAGACAGGCAGTTCTATAGCTGACTCCTTTGCACTGAATACGAGGGGTGCCACTGAAACGAAAGGACTCGGCCAAACGACAAGAGTGTCAGGACTTGAAGACTGCGTTCGGATCACCTCCATGCAAGCTACGTCAGGACGAACACAGGCCATCCTGTTCAGTGTTCGCAGACATTGTGTCCAGCTCTCCTTTGTCTTTCAGTCAAACCAATCTTATCAGGCACTGAAGGCATGGTTTCCAAAGTCTGCCTCTAGGTCAGTGAGTAACCAGCACACCCTCTTCCTCCTCTTATCTAGTCCATTCCCAGGACTCCATCCCTGAAGCATGAGCCAGGCCAGACTCCCAGACAGGATTTCCTGGACTCTCTGACCTTGGAACTAACAATCAATCCACCCATTGCTAAATGACAATCAACTGGGGTGCATGCGTACATTTGTGCGTGCCTGCGCCTGTGTGTGTGTGCGTGCGCGCGTGTGTCAAAGTCCTCAGATAGCTTCCTTACATCTATAAGGCAGGGTTCCCCTGGCTCAAAGCCTGCTGGTTGCTCTAGAAACACAGGAAACAAACTGCCAGGAGAGAATGGTGTCCTTCCCTTTCCCACAGTCTCAGAACCAAGGATGCTTATATGACTGGGCCTTTAAGAGAGCGATCCCAAGGCCCACATGGATGCAAAGAAAACTGGTAGCCCTTTAGTTGCTGATATGTGAAGACCTCCGAAAAGGTGGGACTCGGTTAAAAGCATAAAGATGAATCCCAGGGAGCTACCACACCCCGTCGAAGCCCAGGCAGATCCTGTTTTGCACTCTCAGAACAGAGATCAGCGTACAAAGAGGAGAACTAGGGCTTGTCCTCAAGGACTATGAGCAAAGATTCCTCATCTGGGTCCCATGAGCACTGTAGGAGAAAACATGAAAGCATTATTATTGTTGTTGTTGTTATTGTTATTATTGTGAACTTGTGACCTCATCGAACTTTAGATTATAGCAATTTATCCCCTTCAGACTGCAAACAACAGCACCCACTACTTTAGAAAATACTGGTGGTTAGTTTGGATCTGAGATGCTATTCCAGGCTCAGGTGGGGGCTGGATGACCAGCTGATATGATTTGGGAAAGTCATTCAATCCAGGGGGCGCTGACTTCATCAGAAGGTCGGTCTTTTGATGAACTCATGATATGCAGCATTTTGGGGACGTACAAAGTGGAAAGTAGAAAGTGGGGCTTAGTTGGAGAAGATATGTTACTGATGTCATACCCTACCTAGAAAGACACATCTTATCCCTAACCCCTTCTCTGTCTGCTTCCCCACTGCTGTAAGGTGAACACCTCTGCTCCACTCACTCATCAATGACGTGATGCCTCATCACAGGTTCAGGAACCACTGAAGTGCCTCCCTTTAAAAGAGGACCCCTGAGAACTAACACAATGAGCACATCTGCTGAAGCTAGGCATAAATGTGTGTGCCCTCTGAAACTGGAATTCCACTCATGAATATACGTCAAGATGAAAGAGAGCTTTAGGCCATCAAGAAATAGGCACAAGAATAATCAGGGTTATTCCTGGTAGCCCAAAACCACAAGCAGATAAAAAGTGCACCAATATCGGGGCCATTGCGGGGAGACAGTTCAGTTCATAAAGTGCTGGCCCTGCAAACAAAAACCAGGGAGTAGTACATGTTTCTAATCCCTGCAATGGAATGAAGAGTCAGGAAAGGGAGCAGAAAAGGTGACAAGTATCTGAGGAATCACACCCAAGGCTGTCCTCTGAATTCCACATACACATATGTGCATGCACGTACACACGTCCGCCCACTCATGCACACATATGAATAAATAGGCAGTGCGCCAACAACTGACTTGATTAACAGAAGGAATTACTGGTTTGTGCAGTTCCACAGGTGACTCTTGCAGATATAACATTAAACAAGATGAGGCCAAAACAACAGATATGGTATGACTCCATTTAAACAAGGTTCTGGTGACAGAAGTCTGAAAGTGACTGTCTTACTTGGTGGCCAATAGGAGGCAATTAGTGAGTTTCAGGTTTGTATCTCAACACACGTGGCAGGGACACAGGGATACACAGAGCACTGAGCTCAAGTACTTAAAATCTGAGCCTTTTCTGTATGGAAGATATATATATATATATACAT
>NC_022027.1:49839232-49840550 GCF_000317375.1 Microtus ochrogaster
AAAAAAAAACAAATCTTAAAGAATTGCAAAACCTTGAACTGAAAAATCTATGGTTGCTCAATGAGCAAACAGTAGGGTAACAAGGTAGCTTTACTCCAAAATAACTTTTAAAAAATTATGTTAAGCTTTATTTTTATTATTTTTCATTATGTGCATGTGTGTCTCTCTAGGTATGTGTATATGAGTCCAGATGTCCTCAAAGGGCAAAGATATAAGGCCCTTGCAGCTGTAATTAAAAGTAGCTGTGAGCTGCTTGATGTGGGATCTGGGGACCAAACATGGTCTTCTGTAAGCACAGTACTTGCTCTCTAGCCACTGAGCCACTTCTCCAGTCCCTTAGAATAACCCTTCCCCCAGGGAGACAGGGGGATCAAAGGGACAGCAGTGACAGAGGAATCATCCAGGAACAAAAGGACAAGGAACCTGGGCAGCCACGGCAGTACAGCCAGCAGCTTCTCTGACTGCCCAAGTCTCCCCTTTCTGATGGGAGCAATGAATACGGGTATCCCTTTTCTCTCTGGTCATTCGGCGCCATGTAGGTAATTTGCCATCAAGAGAGTGTGGAGATCTGTCTTTGGATCAAGGGAAACGCTATCTAGAAGCAATGTAGAGACTCTCATGTGGCCCTGGTATTTGGGTTAAGGAGATGCCATGATTTCTCTATCCACAATTGGAAGTCATAGGATGGAGAGGGTTAGTGACTTGACCCAGCATCACTAATGTGTGCTGGAGGCGGCATTTTCTATAGGCAACTCAGCCCTAGAGTCATGAACTGGAAATTGTGCCACCTGATGCTTGAGAGACACAGAGAGCACAGAGCCTGTGTTTGCCAGTAAATCCAGAACTAATAACTGTGTTTGAGATGGGAAAGCACATTATCAGTGCTCTTTGGAAGTTTAAAAAAACATTAACCTGCATTTAAAAAGCAGGAGGGGCATTTCCATGGGCATAACAAAGACTTTCCAGGGATAGGGAGATCGCTTAGGTGGTAAGGTGCCTATAGCATAGGCATAAGGACTTCAGTTTTGTTGCCCAGCACCCACACAGAACACAGGCAGCAAACACCTGTACTCCTGGCACTGGGGCAGGTGGGGACAGGAAGAGTCTAGCAGGATTCATGAGTTGCAGGTTCAGTAGGAGACTTTGTCTCAAAAATTAAGATGGAGAATAATTTTAAAAAATATATCTGATGTCAGCCTGAGCTGCACACAAGCACACACTTGTGCTTGGCACTCATATGTCCATGTGACACACACAAACATGTACAAATTCCCTCTCTCTCTCTCTCTCTCTCTCTCTCTCTCTCTCTCTCTCTCTC
>NC_022027.1:49840650-49872205 GCF_000317375.1 Microtus ochrogaster
TCTCTCTCTCTCTCTCTCTCTCTCTCTCACACACACACACACACACACACACACACACACACACACACACACACACACACCAGTGTTTCTATGCTAATATGAAGAGTAACTGAGAACTAAAACTAAAAACAGCAGATGTCTCAGGGTGAATCAGGAACAAAAGCTGGACAGTCATTCCTCATTCCTGCTCAGGGCCACCCTGGGAGAGAGAAAGCACATCAGTCCTTCCCAGGCCAGTCTTTCAAAGGGTGTCTTTTGTATAGTCCCCTGGGCAGAAGGTGGGATGTGGGAGTTTGGGGTATTCCAAACATCTACAAACACGAAGGAGGCTTCTTCTGCAATACCTGGCATCTCTGCTCTTCACAACTGAGCACCAGATCACCTTAGGGACTGAGAAGGGAGGGACTCTCAATACCACATCACCCTGATAATGCTAGAAGGCCTCCAGGCCTCCCTGGAATTCCCGGAGCAGCGTGGGATGACAAGATCAAGTTCAGCCAGGGCCGCAACCTTTCATCGGGTGAGTTTCACCTGTTCCAGACGCTAACTTTCCTGGCTCCTGACCAAAAAAGAAAACAGCACTTGCCTTTCCCTTTTTGGCTCACCTCTAAATCTGCAAGGAAGCCTTTTCTTGGAAGCTCTCTCCAAAGAAGGAACCTCAGCAGGAGGACCCAGCACCTGTCTCTCTCACGGAGACAGGCGGACGCTGGCAGTGACTTTTGGGGTAGCAGCAGATTGCTGGCACGGGCTCGCTGCAGTTCTTTTCATAGGCTACCATGTTCAGGTGCTCTGCGGCGGGCTGCCAGCTCGAGCACTAATTAATTAGAGGACTTCCCTTGCTGAGGATATTGGCCATTTTGACACCTCAGTTGGATGCTTGAGCTCATGGAGGAGCAGCTCTGCCTTCATCCCATTTGATCTCCCCAGTGGGAGAAACCAAGTGCCCAGGGTAGCAATAACCATATTAAGTACCGGTTTCCTTTGCCAAAGCACAGCGCACACTTTCTTTATCCATCCCTTGGGGAAAACTCCTACTGAGTCATTTACTGGGTTCTCTGCTTATCTTGCAATTCCACACCGACAGTATCATTTTTTTTCAACACACGTAGGCAGTTCCACAGGCTGCAAGGTTTGTGGTTTTAAAGGGGATCATTACATTTAGGCCCAACCCCAAACAGAGCAGTTCAGAGCTTATGGCCCTTTGGGATAGTATTTACAAGGTGAGTTCCCCATGAGATAGGCAGGAATGACCTCCAGAAATAACCTTTGGATACCATACAGGCAAAAATCAAGTCAGAATCCCAGAGAGGTGCTTAGGCAGATGTGTTCATGGCTCTCCCAAAGAGGAACATCTGCAACCCGCTCCCTGCTAGCAAAGCAATCCGTTTTTGCACATGTTCTAGAATTCACCCTTTTGTGATTTCCCCACCCATGCATAGTTTTATCTGTCGATACTGAGTCATGAGCTAACTGGTAACAGGACTTTGCTTGACTTTGGCTCTCTAAATTATCTCCTGAAACCTTTAATGTGCAACTGGGTCTAGATAAATCAAGGCATCTTCTCTGCCAGGGTCTAAAGAGTAGAAGACATATTACGACTCTGTGGTGGGCTGGGATGACGGAAACCACTTATGATTACTAGCCTGTTACCTTATGTATTAGGTAAAAGTGGGGAGGAGAAGGAAGAATGGATGGGACCAGAGAGGTAGGAACAGAGAAAGCTAAACAGACAAGTTTTCAGAAGAGAGACAGAAGAACAAAGAAAAGGATCTCTTCACGGCTGGAGTTTACGGTTGCAAAGGTGTCCGGTAGATGGTTGGATCTATTTAGCACGCTAAAAATGGACTATCTCCCCAACACAATGAATGTTTTGTGCTCCATGCCACAGTAATAATGAAATGCTAGGGAACTAAATCTCTTTGTTAATCCTTGAAATAAATGTATTCAGGCAGCTATAATCCCCCATAAATATAAGCAGGCTTCAGGTGCCAAGCTAAATTTGCCTAATCTGACACTTAACTCTGCTCGAGCTGAGTAGAAATGAAATTTAAATTGTCAAAAACAGGTTGTGTGAAAATTTGGCAATCAATCCAAAGCCATTCTTTTGTCCAAAGAGGAGGCAGAGCTTATGTTTGAAATTCATGAAATGTCACCAAATCTATACCTAACACTCCACACTTTTGTAATGAAATGGTTTAGTTAGCAATGCCCCTGTGATATCAGACATGGTGCCGGGAGACCCTGCTGCTATGATGCTGCTGTTATTGTTATGGACAGGATTCAGACAACACCACACTAACCCACTGGGACTCAATTTCTGTAGCTATTAATACACCAATTCTTTATTTTCAAATTCATCAATTGCCCATTACCTAATTCATTAGCATTATTTGAAAGCTCACGGTAGTGAGTTAACATATAGTAAATGTTTTATAGGAATTTTATGAAACAAGGATATATTCTCCATGAGATGTCCGCAAGGCATTGTCCCGGAAGGGCACACAGAGCTCAATAAAATCCTTTACCTTTTATTCAAAACTGATTTTCTCTCTTCACTTTCTCAATATGTCCTGTAAGTTTTCCCCATTTCTATAGATTCCACCCTTGCAAAATAAAAGAAGAAAAACTAAGAATTTGAGAGAAAAATGGAAGAGTTCAGAGACAAAGGACATGAGAAAAACAAGAAAGCAATAAGAGGGGCCAGCCGTAGGGGAGCCTGGACAGTGGTCCTTAAGTTTGCTTAGCTCCTGTCCATCTTCCGTGACCTTTCTTTGGAGAGCAGCGCTCCACATTCTTGGTCCAGAAGTTTGGGTGACCCTAATCAGTGCCCAGGCCTGTTCAGTCAACACTCTCCATTCTCCAGACACTGTAATTTATTCATGGGTGACTCCTCGGCCACGCTGGGTCGGTAAGGGTCAATTCTGGGGGTTTGTTTTGAATTTGTCCTTCTTACAAGTTGGTCAGTCAGTAGGCAGTTTCCAATTTCCTGGGAGGAACCTGTTGTAAAATAAAACCAATGCTGTTGAAAATGTGAGCGGATGATAGAAAAAAACAGAGAGGAATTCCCAAAGCTCTCACTTGGGCACCTGAATGGGCTCTTGCCTGGGATCAACTCTCCAAGGTCTGTGTCCAGGTATATTTGGCATTTCCCTTAAGCCAGTTGGAGTTGGTTTGTGGCATTTATAGCAATGTGACACAGAGTTTAAATTAATGGCATATTACACACACGCGCGCGCACACACACACATTTTTGCTAATGGATTAATAAGTGATATTAACAAGACAAATGTTCACAAATGAGGTGATTTAATAAATAATGAAAAGCTCTCACACTGACCTGGGATGTTCTTCAGTGTAAGTGAGAAGCACTTCAAAATCCACTTATGCTCTTTCTAAGTGGTTAAGGAAACAACTTGAACCCTGGCAACAGACAGCCAGGATATCAGTCTGTGTCTTACTACAGGGTGACCTTAGAGAAGCTAATTAACTTCTCTTCACCTCCACTTCCTCTCCAGAAATAGAGATGGTAACCGTACCTCGGGAGTCCATTGAAGACTAAATGGATTAATCCCTACAAAGGGTTTAATAGAGTCACTGCACATAATAAACGTCCAATAGCTGTTACATTTATTTAATATTCGATAAGTGCTAGGCTGTTACTTTCATCCAGCCAGCCACATTAGCCTCTTCCCTCCCCAACATATGCTCCAGGCAGAGTCTAGCCTAGGTTTCAACAGTCTGTTCCCTGTACCTGGAAAGCTTTCTCCCAAAAAAATTGTGCAACTTGCTTCTTCATGCCATCTTCAAGCAAATAAAACCTTCTGAGTGGCCACAGGTTAAAGATTGCTATATGTTCTATACCTATACAGTCTATATGTCATATGCCCTATAACTATACAGTCTGTATGTCATATACTCTATACCTAACGGTCTATGTGACATATGCTTTACACCTGTACGGTCTATATGTCATATAGTCTATCCTATACAGTCTATGTGTCATATACTCTGTA
Source organism: Microtus ochrogaster (assembly GCF_000317375.1). Lineage (NCBI taxonomy): Eukaryota > Metazoa > Chordata > Mammalia > Rodentia > Cricetidae > Microtus > Microtus ochrogaster. The sequence goes on from NC_022027.1 coordinate 49,844,664, forward strand.
CCTATGCAGACCATACATCATATGATCTATACCTATACAGTCTATATGTCATATGTTCTATACCTATACAGTCTATATGTCATATGCTCTCTATATATGGTCTATATGTCATTGCTCTGTAACTATACAGTCTATATGCCATATACTCTATACCTATATATTCTATATGTTATATGCCCTATACCTATACAGCCTATATGTCATAACTCTATCCTATGTAGTCTATATGTCGTATACTCTATACCTATACAGTCTATATGCCACATACTCTATACCTATATAGTTTATATGTCATATACTTTATGCCTATAAAGTCTATATGTCTAATGGAGAGAAAGAACTTTGGAATAGCAGGGATATTTTAACTATTCTATTCACTGACTATGAACTAGTACCGGAATAAATTACTTGTACTTCTGCAGCCACTGTCACTATTTTCTGTCATAGCATATAATATAAACCCGGAGTTTGTGAGCTGACTATGACCAGGTAATCCTCTCTAGGGCATCCCTTAAGTAATGGAAGAAAAAGCCATCTCCCCAACATCCATGTCTTGTCGATGCCTCTCTTCCCTGGACCTGAGGGGGAACTCACCGGTCCATACCATGTAGCCCCTGGCTCTTTCATTCAGTAGCTCTAAGGTCAGCTCACACAGCTGCCATTTTTGTGGTTGACTCGAGCACTGATTTGGGAGATTATGGCAATCAGCAAAGCGTAGAATTAAAATAAAGAAAGTAATCAACACAGGAAGTAAGAGGAGGGACAGATTGCTTCTGCCTATACAGTGTAGTTCATTTACATAAACAAAAGGAAAAGCACAGAGCAAAGAGGCAAATCAGAGGTTGCAATTAGCTCAATTGTAGAGTAACTTGTTCCCATCCTGAGCAACAATAGCCAGAGCAATCATTCTTAATTGAGGTAAATTAAGTATTCTGACTATGCCACTTTTATCAAGAGACTTCCAAGCCAGTAAAGAGATCCAATTTGCACTAGCTCTTCCCCATTCTTCATGCTGATTCATTGCTCAATCTTTTCAGCTTCCTTTCACTTGTAGTCTACTTTGCTGTAGACTAGAAAAACAAGATAAAATGTGTGTATGAATGCCTACCCTCCAATGTGCATCATGTAGAATTAAGAATGTGTGTTTCTGTGTGTGTGTTCCTGTGTGTGTGTCTCCGTGTGTGTGTGTGTGTGTTCACATGAGCACATGCATATCAAAGTAACTAAAGCGCTGTTTTAGTTATGGGGGATTTTGCAAAATCCAAAAGGCAAATAATGAGGGAAGGATGGTGGGAAGGAAAGAGGGAGGGAGGGAGGGAAAGGAGAGAGAGAGTTGCACTAGTGCTCTTGAGACTGAATAATACAGTAACCTAGAAGAAAAACTCTGCCTCACAAAGGTAATGCAATTTTCAGCCAAAAGGTCACCGTAATATCTTTAGTGCCCAATAAAGAAGCACATGAAATCAAGCTAGCAATTATTCCACTAAACAGAGTACCGTTCCTAGCAGCCACCTACAAAAGAATAGCACAGTCATTAAAGGCCCTATTTACATCCAGTTTAAGCTTAGTCAACTTGTGGTCGCCATCGTCATTGCTTCCACCCTTGAAGTCATTTTGGCAGTTGGGGATAGCTGCAACCAAACCCCATGTTTCCTGGTAGCAGGTGTCGGTGCAGGGGTGGCTTGCTAATTACCACGGATCCCACATAGTTTAAAACATGTATTAGGCGGCAGCTCTGTCTCAAGCATGGGCTGCACAGGTCATCTTCTTGAAACTTGTTTCCATGCAGCTGCGGCACAATAATTAAGGCTTAAAGGGAACGCATGTCATAGCCTTTGCCCGTCGCCACCACTCTCCTTTCAGCAGCTTGCTGGTGCCGGTGAGCGTGTCATAGAATCCTCAGGCTAAACTTACTGCCTGTCCTGAGCTCCTGGGGACCACAGCGGCTGGGAGAGAGCAGTGGCCATCCTCCAGAGCTAACAGTGAGAGCTGAGCAGCGGGGCCTCAGCGGAGAAAATGCTCACACCCCAAAGGCACCAGGTGAGGTTGTCGCCTGGTTCTGATGATACCAGAAAAACTTGCTCTCATTAAAAGGCAAGTTCATGGCTACAGTTTACTCTTTGATTCTTCCTTGGGGTCAGAAATGCTTAGAAACACATAATGCTGTTCTTTGGATCATGAGGTCATTTTCTATAAGCAGTTTTAATCCCATAAACTATAACTCACTGGTTTGACCTTGAGTATACAAGAACCCTTCTTTTCAAAAACTTCATCATCAGAAGCTTAAGAATAAAGTGTTCTTAGCACGCTGACGCAGCGGGAGAGTCATCAGGTCCACCCTATGCAATGATTGTCATGGCTACTGCACTGCAAATGTACACTCCCATTAGTATCTTATGGTATCAGGCCAGCTCCTCCATCCACTGAAAGGTGGCCTTTTATGAGGAGATGAGGCCATGCCAGGCCATAGTATCAACTCCGCTTAACCAAGACCAAGGTAACAAAGTGATATTTTTCCCCAACATATGAGAACGCTACTTGCCTTCAACAAGCCCCTCCTCTAAAATCAAAAAGGATCAACACTTAGAAGATGTACTAGGTCAATATTACTTTGAGAGAGAGAGAGCTGCTCAGTAATTGATTCAACCTCTCTAAGCAAGCAAGAGTAGCCTATGAATGTTCTAGAGTCTGACAGAGAAGGAATAGACTCCTCCTTCCCCTTCTTCTTCAGTTCAGTTTCTGCAGGCCTTGGGAGCAGTCATGCTGTGCCATAGTTATGCATTAGCAAGTGTTTGAATGTCTGCTATGTGCTCAGAACCGTGAGCAGGGCAGAAGACAGCAGAGCACACTCTTCCCACCACTAGGAAGGTTTTATGTGCCACTTGTTAAGAAATGCTTTGCATCTGCAGAGCTGGACTGAGAACAAAACGAAACTTGGATATGGGTTGATTATTAGGAATTAGAACACTTAAACTATATATGCCCCATCTGAGGGTTTCTCCAGGGCCACTATAGTTAGTTTTTTTTTTCCAGATGCTGCCATTGGCCCGAGTCTGTTGTAGGCACTTTCACTGATATTGTTGATCTTCTAGGGCAGAAAGAAAAAGTCAGATTCAGAGCAAATCACTCCCAGCAAGCACAGGAGCAGAACAGTAATAGCCCTTACAACGACACTGCTCTAAGAATTTCACAGGGACTCTCATACTCAAGACTCACAACAGTTCTATGGGTGGACATCATTTGTTTCTCCCAATTAGCAGACAACGAGGAAGCAGAGACTACACGATAGGCAGCATTAGAAAACTGTGGGTGGTGGGAGGGGCTTAGTCATAGGATGAGGCCACTGAGTTTGTGGGAGCCACAACCCCCACCAGCTTCCACTGTCAAGAAAGTGGGGGGGAAACGCAAAAAAAAAACAAATCCTCAACAATAAATCCAGACCAGGCTATGGAACCTTAAAGAAGGACACATGGAATCCAGAGCCAGTTTTCCTACCCCAGTTATTGCTAGGAGCATCTTCTCGCTGAGAAAGAGAAAGCAAGGGGAGGGGTGGGCAGGGGAAGGATGATGCAGTAGCGGCCCTCTGTTCTGCAGTGATGGAACCTCCTTCCCGTAAACTGGGAACCTGTGTTCACATGTGAGAAAGGGATAAGAACCTTGAAAGTGGGCACGTGGCATCCTGTTCCCAGCAGAGGGCCCTACAGAAACTTTGCAAAGCCAGCGTTCTACCAAAAAATGAGCCGTTGCTGTTTCCCAAAACACTATTTTTAAAGCAAACAGCATTAAAACATACTCGAAATGACGCTCCTTGCTGTAACTGCTTCAGAACATGGTTACTGTGTTATTCCAAAAGGGAACTGAGGAATTTCCAAGATGCTGAGGGGGCTGACTTCATCTCTGTGCCCTCTCCCAGGGCATGGGAAGAAGTCATCATGACCTACGAGCCTGAGAATTCTTCCAAGAGTCTGAGAGTCGTGGGAATCTATCCAGCCAGCTTGTGGCATCCAATGGATGCCAGCTAGACACTGTATCTATGCCACAGAGACACTACTGCACTCTTAGAGCTATCATTGCCATGCTGGCCACTGCTGAGATTGATAAGCATCATAGTTACATAGGATTTTGATTGTTTTCCTCCTTTGGAAGCCTGCATGGCACCTACAGGTACTGGGAAAACTACTACTCAGGGAGTGGGCATTCAGTTCAGTTCCAGCTCAAACTTCTCTAGGCCCTGCTTCTGAAGTACATGGTGTCTTCAGCAATAGGGACATGGCTTCTTCCTCCGGGGGCAAACTGAGGGTGATAGCAATGGGCCATATGTATGGGAATCTGCTGGACAACTCAAGAGAGGGCTTTCTCGTGTCTGGTATTGAGGTTTTATTAGGTGGTCTTGCTCTCGGAGGGAGCATTGTCAGCCCAGGTGAGAAAAGTTCATTGAAACGGTTTCTGTATATGTATACACAGACTATTATAGAGTTGGGTTTTTATGTAAATAGTTGATAGCAAGATTCCTTAAAGATTTATCAGACATCCTGATTGTCATTTAGCCCCTTTCTGTATTCACCTCCTCTCCCTGCCTAAAGACCACCCCCCACCCCGCCTTTCTTCTCCCTGATCAGATCATTGTATCTTCCTGTTTCTGTCTCTGTTGCTCCCAGCAATCTTTTCATTCCTTCTTCTGCAGTGTTAGGTGTGAATCAGGAACAAAGTGTTTTGTAGATGTGTCTGCTGGGACTGGGTCCGCAGCTGGGTCCAATCCAAGTAGCTGTGGTTCTCTGTAGTGGTCCCCTGCTGCTGTGAAGAGAAGCTTCCTTGACAAGAGGTGGAGACGAAAATGTCTAAACTGTTTTAGGGAATAATTATGCCAGTTTAGTACACCAGTGGTTCGGGTTCTCCTATAACCATGACTTTGCCAGCACTGAGTAGTTAGCTAGGTTTCCAGTACCAGGCATGTTTTCCCTTTTGTTGGCAAAAGATCAAGAAATTTTCTGTGATGCTGTGTCTCCTAGTAATGTTAGAAACTGCATCCATAATGTCTAGCTGGCATGACTGCCCAAACACGAGCTGAACAAGGAGGGCACCAACAGACACGTCAAAGTGGCCAGAGAAAAGCCCACGAGGCCTCAGCCATACAGAAATACAGGAGACCGAAGGATGCTAAGAGGGGGAGAAACTGTGTGCCATAAAAAGCACACCAAATGGCTATCCAATACCAGACAGCAGCCCTAGAAACATATTTGCAGTTAGCATGCAGGCTGAGCAGCATATATATATATATATATATATATATGTATATGTATATGTATATATATATATGTATATATATATGTATATATATGCATCCAGCTTTGTATGCAATATAATTAATGATAAAAAAGAGGTCATGGATTTGAAAGAGACCAATGAGGGTACACGGGAGACTTTGGAGGAGGACAAGGAATGGAGAAACGTTGCTAATTATAATAATCTCAAAACTTAAAAGAATATAAACAACAAAATAAAGATACATTATTGTTTCAAAAGGCTGGAGGATTGAGCATGAATAAATATCTTTTTATGAATAAATATCTTAACCACCAAGACTGCTATCTTGACTTGTCTTTTCCCAAGAACCCATTTATCAATATTGATGAAAAGCTTGAGCTTCCACTGGCCCATCCCCTGTCACCTTAAGTCACCTCCTGAGGGAAAATTCCCAATACAATGCAGCAGCATCACTGTGCATTCAAGGTAAAAGCTTCACCCAGGGAGCTTGGAGACCACGTGGTGCATTCTCTGTTCACTTCCAGGCTCTTGTCAACAGCAGAAGGCTCCCAAGTCAAAGTGGGAACACGGTCACAAATACCTCACAAAAATTTCACGGCCAAGCAGGTTTCCTTTATATTACCACGTATGCCAAAGTCAATACTCTTTGGAGGTAATATTTGTTGTTTTTGTTTTTCGTTTGTGTTTTGAGACAGGGTATTACTGTGTAGCCCTGACTGGCGTGGAACTCACAGGGATACATACGCCTGTCTCTGGCTTCTAAATCCTGGGATTAAAGGGATGTGTTACCACCCAAGCCCAAAACACATACTGTTTATTATATGACAGTTTTCTGAATTATCTATTAAACTAATTTTTATGCCAAATTTTTCTAAGCTACCTTTTAAAATGAATATTTCCATAGGTTAAAACTTCTGTATGCCAGAAGTTTAGAGGCATACATAGAAGAAGAAAAAAGAAATAGCCCCTCTCCCACTTAGATGTGCAAAGGGCATATAATAAACCACCAAAATGCTTTCTGGATTTTATTTCTAAAGATTTTGTTTGTTTAATGGGTGTGGGTGTTTGGCTTGCATGTGTGTCTGTCTGTGCACCACATGTATGTAGTACCCCACAGAGGCCAGAAGAGCATGTTGGGTCTCCCACAATCACAGGAAGTCGTGAAGCTGCAGTTACATATGGCTGTTAGTGGTTTTGTGGGGGGCTGAAAATCCAGCTCAGATCCTCTGAACAAGTAACCTGTGCTCTTAACCACTGAGCTCTCTCTAGCTCCACTTTCTGAATTTTAAAAGCAAGCTTTCACCCTGAGAATCCTAGTGTTGTGCTCTAGGTGAGGGTTCCAGATTGGGCTCTAGGTTACCCCATATAGATAGAAACAAGAGTAAAGTGATTTTGATATTAACTTGGGGGGGGGGAATCACTGTTTTTCATTTCCAAGTAATTTGCAAAACAAGTATGTCCATACTCAACTCACTCCCGGGACCCATTCATCTGTTTCTGACCTCCGCCTTCTCTGTCAGCCATACCTGCCCATCATTCCTAGCCCCCTATGATCTGTACCCCAGAGTGAGAGAGAGCCACAGAGGACAGAATGAGCCTGGGGTGGTGGCAAGCGCATCTTTCTTCTTCTTCACTATGCTCAAACTGCTGTCTGCTGTCAGTTAAACAGCACTGGCTCAGAATGCCCCACCTCGAGTACTGAGTCACAATGACAGGACCCAAAGATCTTCCACTGGGAGAGATGAACATATCAGACACAAAGATACAACAAAAGCTAGGCAGGGCCAGCCTGAGGACCGTTCTCTGACACTTGCCAAGCCGACATACCTCACAGATGTCAGTATTGGTTAAAAAGCATTGGGTAGAGATGCTGTCAAGGCAAACACACGAGGGTGGGACTTAGGCCTGTCCTGCAACCTGAGTTGAACTTACCCTGGAGGGAGTCATTAGTTTCTTTTCACACATCGGCAATAAAAAGGACCTTCAAGTACGAAGCACTCGATAAATAATCCACAATAAATGGACAAATGCGCACATTTCCCCTAATAGGCTTCCAGGCTTTCTGAATTAACAGTTAAGAAAACAAAGGTTCTTACAACTCCATAACGTGCTGATGGAGGAGCAGACATTGGGGAACTTTCTAAGTCTGACCACCTAAAAAAAATGGCCTTATTAAATAAATCTTGAATATAAATATTCTTTTTCAACTCCAGGAAAAAAGGGAGAAAACAGTTTGCTTGTTGGAACCACAAGGTCCTAGAATGATGTCATACTCCTGGGGAGGTTATGTGCCCAGTGACTCCGTCTGCTAAAGAAACTCTCCTGAGCCTTTATTGCCTAACAAGTATTGTTCCTCTGTTCCTAACAAAACCAGCCTTGTTTCCCCTCTCCCGGAGCTAATCGTGGTGGTGGTGGGACCCATTAAAAGGTCTTTAAAAGTCAGTGGGAAGAAGACGTAGTAAACACTAAAAGCCACACTGTGCAGGCGCCAGACTGCTGGATTCAGACTCCAACAGCTATTACTAGCAAGACTGCAAGAAAGCTCCTCCATGCCTCCAGCCTTGGTTTGGTTTGTATGTCAATAACACAAGAATAGCATGCTTTCTTCAAAGAGGGGCCACAGTAATCAAAGGAGATAATCCGTGCAATGCACAAAGCTTCCACAGGAAAGCGAGGGACATGGGAAGCATTTGACAGGCTGTGCACTGATAGATATCATACAATTTCATTATCCCAAGTCTCAAAGCCTGAAACCCAGAAACATTTGGAGGACTGGTGTGATGGTCAGGAGGTGAATTTTACACATGACCTCATGTGACAGGTCTAAGGCTCCCTCCAGGCTATGTGTATAAGATATATACGAAACATAAAAGGATTTTATATTTATATTTAATCTTGTGTTCCTCCCCCAATATATGCATCTATCACATGTGTGCAAAAATTCCAAAATTTAATTGTTAGAAGTCAAACACTTACTCAACCTATATTGAGACCAACTGTAAAATGTTAAATACGCAAGAGGCAAAGCCCCAGCTTTACCTGATGTTCCCCTTTTCTTTTGCTCCTGCTATGATAAAATACCCTGACCAAAACCAACTCGGAGAGGAAGGGGTTTATTTGACTTAGGCTTTCAGGGAAGTCAGGTCAGGAACTGAAGTGGAAACCATGCTTCCTGCTCACTCAGTGGTTCCTGCCCAGCTTTCTCGTACAGCCCAGACAGACCCATGTGCCTGGGATGGTGCCACCCACAGGGGTCTGAGCCTTCCCATATCCATAATCAGTTAAGACAATCTCTTACAGACACGGCCACCAGCCAGTCTGATCCGGGCAATTCTCCACTGAGGTTCCCTCTTCCCGGGCCATGTCAAACTGGTAATAAAACTAACCAGTTCACCTGAAGAAGTCAAACAAACCAAGTTATAGGAGTCTTGTCCAAGGGGTCTGTCCATGGAGAAGCAAAGTTTCTGAGAAAGGTGAAAGAGAGAGGAAAGGACTCGAGAAAAAGTGACACAGAGTTCTCAGAGTTCACATTCAGGAGCGGGATGTTCCAGGCCGCCACGCTCGAGCCATCTCATGGGGTCCCGCAGAGGGAGCCGGAGGGAACGCAGGAATTTCTCAGGGTGACTTGTGACTAATAGCAGGAATGACTTCTCGGCGGGCTGGGTGGGTTTCATACTGACTAATGCCGAAATCTGTAAGATTGCTTAAACACTTTTATTTTTATGTCTTTACTGGCATTTATTAATTATGTACGACAATAGGTTCCATTATGTCACGTAGATGTTTCCAAGCAAGGGCTTGCTATGAGCTGGTACACTTGCTGTTTGCTAGTTTGGAACACAACTCTAATAGCCAACTGAAAAGTGGAGCGGGGAAGGGAAAACTTGGCCCAAGGAGAGATCAAGGAGAGAGTTGTTACAGTCCTTCCAAGGAAGAATAAAGAATTAAGGGAGATGATGGAGGGATTCCAGGGACATTTCACTGTGGTATTTGTAGACTTTGACAGCTCTCTGGATGTGAGAAGTGAAGGCAGAAATCAGGTAGCATACTCGGCTTGCTACTTGGAATGATGAGCCAGTAACTGGGGGGAGGATACGAGAGCAGAATGTGCAGGCTGTAGAAAAGATTCCTATCTGGGCATGGGCTCTGGAACACCAACATAGGAAAGACCTCCAGGCAGGGAGCAACCTGGGCTCCCAAGAAATTTGACTATTCGAACTACATTAGTGAATGATTTTCTTATTATAAATACTCTTTGAATAGACAATATTTCTCAGAGATTTGGATCACATGAATACTATGTATTCAAAATATATCTGTAGACAAAACAATTATTTAAAAGTGGTATATTACAGGGCAGGAGAGATGGCTCTGTAGTTAAAAGTACTTACTGCTCTTGCAGAGGACTCAGGTACCTTCCTCAGCACCCGCAAGGTGGCTCACAACCTAACCCTCTGCAGTCCCAGGGGATCTGGCCACTCACTTCTAACAACTGGGGGCATTGGGTACACACATGGTGCACACACATACATGCAGGCAAAACACTGATACTCATAAGAAATTTTAAACTTCAAGTAGCATATCTTGGTATTAATAATGTATCCAAGTTCTTCTTAATCTCCCTGTCTATAAAACTGAAAAAAAAATAATAACAAGAAAGTATCTTGGGTTCTTCTAATTATTCTACATATGGATACATAATATAGTTTCACAGACTCAAGGAGACTAAACAATCACCCCACACCCACCTCCATGTAGAAAAGTAAACAAATTGATTGTAGCCATATAACAGCACGGCTGCCTTTTTAGTTCCCTTTTTCTACATAAATTCTATCTTCCCTGTTACCATAGGGTAGCACACTGACTCCTTCTAAGGTTAATTCTGGGCTTTGAACCCCAAATCCCTCCATCTTCTCAGTAGCCTCAGGAAGGAGCCATCCCCCAGCCTCTTTGCAGAGAGACCTTATTCCTCCATGTTCATTGTCTTCTCTGTGACAGTGTTTAACACATTTGATCATATACCATGCAGGGCATCCAGCTTTAGTCCTGTAACCCTACAACTATTCATCTCTGCCCTTTTTGTAACAAATTCCTTTAAAGACTGTGTTACCGTTTCTATTTTCTCATCCCTCTTGATCTTACATCAACCACAATCTGATTTTTATGAGCCTCCCCTGATCTCAATAAATCCATCAATGGCCCAGGGCATGAGTAAAGCCAGAGTACACTGCACGGTGCTTGTTTTACTTAACTTCCCAGCAGCGGCAGTTTTGAGAGGAACGCCCACCTCTTCTGCTGGGGACTTTCTGAGCTGGCTTCCAACACATCACGTTTTGTCTTGATTTCCAGCCTTTGTCATGCTCGGTTTGCTACAAAATTGACAGTTTCCTCCTAGCCCTAATGTGTTAATTTCCCCCAATGTTCTATGTGTAACCCTCTTATTTCCAATTCAGCTCACTCCCAGGGCGATCTCATATTTTCCCCCTCTTTCAATCATTTTCTGTGTGCCTATTCCTCCCACATTCATGGGTCCAGCCCCGGGTGTTTTCCTGAATTAAAAGTCATCATGCCCAACTGTCATCCTTAGTAAGACATCGCTGGCGTGCAACACCAGTGAGCCTGGCCCTGTGGTGATGTAACTTGTTCAGACACTGTCCCACGTACAACTCACATACAGGTGCTCCGTGGTCAACTGTTAACTGAGATAGGTGGGAAATGCAGCCATAGACATGACCACCGCTAAGATTGTGCGTGTGTAGAAACAGGAGAATCGATAAACAAGCCAAATGACGTCATAAAATACGCTTGATGAACCACCATTTTTAAATGAACAGGGTAGTACAAAACAGCCCACATTTACACCATAAAAATCGTTTCCCTGAATATAAAAGTGAATCAGTTATATGTGATACCTCAGGTGAGAGTGTCTAGAGGACATGACCAAGGATTTCAAACTTTTCATGACCACCAGGAGGACGTGGCTTCTGAGGAGAAAGTGAGGACGTCTCAGACAATTTAGTGTTAGCATCACACTCAGGAAAGCTGGCTTCTCACTGCTCATCACTTTGCTTTGGTATACACAATTTCAAGTCTGTTCCTTCTCTGCAGCAGGCTCAAAAGCACTATTTGTGCCGTTTCCCTCTTGTGAGGAGGTGCTAAGAGCTCCTTGCTGCTGTGAGCCTCTCAAAGCCCTGGCGTTTCTTGAAGGTTTTCCCAACCCTTCCCCCACCTGTATAAAGACTCCAGAAAACAATCTGCTTCAAAATCCAAGAGACCTCACGGGCTACCAGAAGTTGAGCCCCCAACCCAGACTGAGACCCCTGCTCAAGCACAGGTCACACCAACCAGAAGACCTGAGAGGAAGCAGAAACCAAGGAACAAAACACACGTCCAACAAAGACAACTCCAAGGAAGTTCGCAGCCGGTCTTTTCATCATAGGTCATGTCTCCATTGTGCCTTGCTCACAACAAGCACATAAACAAAGCATGTAGAATGGAGAGTGAGAAATCCCAATGCTCCGTGCCAGTGGGGCCACATCTGGAGAATAATGCATAATCCTAGACAAGGGCAACAAAGGTAATGCAAAAAAAAGGCAACTTGCTATAAAGTCAACAGCTGCAAATAGCTAATACAAAATCAAGTGTGGGGGGCATTTTGTAAGTACTTTATGCAGACTATTTCATATACTATATTGGATTAGTACAATCATTATTTCCCATTTTGCATATTATGAAAGTGACGCACCAATAGGTGTATAACCAGCCCAAGTAAGTAGTAAATAAACCACATTTCAAAAGCAGAACGCCACGCTCCTTGCTCATTGGAATCAACCATATCAAAGGCCTATCAGAAGTGATAAGGAAAATAGTCCCCTAGGAATCGAATGGGAGGAGATTCAGAAGCAAGCATGTGAGCTGGTCTACACGAAATAAGCAGGTAGGACTCATAGGAGGCAGGGACTGGCTCGGTCAAGTGATTTTAATTCTTTGACTCGTCTCACTAGGGAACAACCAGGCTCGTAGAGTTCACTGTCACAGAGGACAAAGGTCCATCTATAAATAATATCAAAGCTAGCCCCACCCTGGGAAAAGGTGAACCCAGCAATCCCTTAAAGTCTCTTTGTTCACTGAGATCTGTGGTTCTAAAAATAATACATGGTCTTCATCTCTAACAGCTCGCCACCTCTTATAGAGAATAAGGCACACGCAGCAGAACTCAGGGAAGGTAAATCATCTAAAAAATCTATCAAAGTAATAAAAGGGAGTAGGTCCTCACACTGCCCCTAAAGATAAATACCTCTACCTACTTCCTTATTGAGCAAACTAAAGATGGAAACCGCACAGTACATATTGCCATGATAGAAAATCCTATGAAATGCCAAGTAACACAGTAAGCACAAGTCCTCTCTCCCCGTGCACCTGCTTTTTCATATCAACGATAGTGTCAAAGAATCTGAGTTGTCTGACTGTGAAATCACTTCCCCTCCTCGACCAGAGGACAGGTTCTAGTTAAAGCTGAGATTAAAGAGGTGGATCAAAGTGACCCCTGGCCCTCAAAGCCAGGAATTAGCCACGCCACGGTGGCAGGCACCGCAGACGCCATCTATCAGATGTGGGTGAAGCGAATCCGTTTGCAAAGCATGACAGCGTCCTCAAACATGACTGTGGTGAATCCAAACCAGATTTTTACGCTATATAACCAGCTTCCAAAACTCAAAGTCATTTTGCTGTCACATTGAGCTTACAGTTTACAAGTTTTCTATTTGCAGCAGAAGACACAGACGCCCGCAGTGCAGTCTACAGGACGGACCTGAACTCCCTGGCCACTCATCTTGTGTAAGAAAATACCAGATAATAGCGATGTGGAAATATACGGAGTCAGTGTCTCTCTACACCGAACATCTGTCAGACGACAGCGGATGTTCCCACATCCTGAAAATGAGCCTTACATTCATACCCTAAAAGCTGTTCGCAATACGCCATCAGATAGACCATCCTCAGAGATTGCACACAGCTTTTCAATTAAACATCACCAATCCTGAAGCAGTCAGTCCTGCTGCAATTCTCCGCATGCCCGCTTCTTACCTTTTTGTAGTCAGATGAGGACTTCTCACCAGCCAGTGTGCTAAAAATGGTGCCCTGCAAAACAGGAAGGACACAGACACATCAGAGCTCTTCAGCGTGGAGGACATCATCTTCCCTTTTGCTTCTGGTCTAAGTGCACTTTCTTAGTCCCATGGCCTCGGATCTCCCTGCATTCCAGAGGCCACCATCCACAGGTTAGACCATTTGTTTCAGGCCAATGAGGAAATGGCTCGCACCTTCATTTCACAAAGAATCAAATAATAGTATCTTTCAAGTGGCTTGTACTATGAACCTGAGCTCTGCAGCAGGGCCCTTTCCTGAGAGAGAAAGTCTACGTCTGCACACAATGGTGCTAGAGCTTGGGGTCTCCCTCCCGCTCCCTTCAGCACACTCATTCCTCCTGCGGTTGACTTCTTGCCTGTACCTGTCTGCATGTGTGGCTTCTTGGTATGATGTGCCCCTTACAAGGCTTTCTAGCATCCAATGTTGCATGGGGATTTACACACAAGGAAACTATCTTGAACTGTTCCACAGAGAAAACATTGCTAGCCACAAGATGGCTCAAGGTTATCATCTTCTTGACTTTTAAGTATAAAACGAATGCACATGTTTTATGATGAAATCTCCTTGATATCCTGTTCTCTTGAGGTAGCCAACAGTGGAAAGAAAGTTCCCAGTGAATATGCATGAGAGAGGTACAAGACTGATACAGAAGAGCAGCTGTGTGCCTGACCCCACAGCATCTTCTGGAGGTCTCTGTGGGAAGGCAGACTCCCACATAATAACTCTATAAAGTGAAGTTTGGGGAGAGGCAGACAGGCAAATGACTCCTACATAATGGAAAAACACATCTTTATTTCAGACCTAGACATTGACTACTGTCCACTTATGTGGCTGAGCTGGGGTTTAGAACATCCAGGAACTGATAATTCTTGTTGTGGAGAGGAGAGGGGCATGCCACCCATCCAAGGATGCCCTATCTGGGGCCAATATCACCCCCCTGGCAGCTTCCATTGTAACACCAACCTATCTTCACACATTACTAAATATTGCTTCCGGATAAAATTGTCCCTAGCTGGAGGCAGCTTGTTAAACCTCTAACACAGCTTGTAGAAATGACCTGAATTCCATGAGTTATGCAACTAAACTTCCCCAGAAGTCTGGTTGCAGAATTTCTCTACCAACCACTGAATTTATGTGTAATTCTCTATTCTAACTAGGAACAGGAATACGAGAAAGGCCTAACTTTCAGCTATCAAAGACTCCACATTTTTGCGTGGGGGGTGGAAGGTGCTTCAAGGACCACGACTGTATCTTTAACTAAGTTTAAGATATACCAGCAAGTCTGGCAAGATAAGCTCTGTGAGCAAAGCCTCTTATTGTACCAACTTGAAAAGAAATACAGGTTAATAGATTGTCATCTAAAATAGCCAAGCTTGTAGTCATGTTAGTTAGGTTTTCTAGATGTACAGAGATGTATTTCAGATGGATAGTTATTCTCCAAACCTTTCAAAGTCTAACAGAATATAACATTTAAAATGTTTTAAGAACTTAGGACTTTTCATGACAATGAGACATGTCTGCTGCTGGCAGCACCAATCTACTTCAAGAGTATGATGGGCATCGCAGAGGCTCCTTATGGAGTATGTTAGCCATTTGGGCAAGAAACTGCTCTTGCCTGGACTGTTTGATGTGATGCTGTATAAACTGGACATGCAGGACCCACAGAAAAATGACTGCTGAGTTGCCTTAGGACGGTGATATGGTACTTGGGATTCCTGCTTTGTGAAATAGTCTGCCAGACATTCTGCAGGATAAAGAAGAAAGCAACTGATGGACTTTGCCATTACAAGGCAAAACAGATCTTCAAATTTCCTGCTTCATGGAAAAGTCTGCTGGATACTATGGGTCTGTAGGCTGAAGATGGATGCTCCAATAGTACAGAAGAACTTTGGGTGACTGTCCAGGCAGCGAGATGTCTCTGTCAATTCTAGAATTTGGAAGTTGCTTACAATGCACTTCCTGTTTACTTAGGTAATATTATATCCTTCTAGTGTCTTTGATGGAGTTGAAGAATAGTTATAATTATAGTTTTCCTTAGTTATGATAAAAGATAAAGTAGATATAAATATTGTAACTATAATTCTTGCTTGATTCCTGTTTTGTTACATGTAATTTTTTGTTACTATGTTAAAGTTAAAAACCTTCCTTTTTATTTAAACAGAAAAGGGGAAATGGTGTGGAAAGTCCTTCTGTATATGTGTTGCTTTTCTTGGTTAATAAAGACACTGTTTTCATCCAATAGCTTAACAGAATATAACCAGGCTGGAAGAAATACATAGAGAGAGAGAGAGTAGGCAGAGTCAAACAGAAGCCATGTAGCCTTGCCGGATAGAGATGCTGGACGCTGGACAGAACTTTACCCAGTAAGCTACAGCTATGTGGGGATACACGGATTAATAGAAATGGGTTAATTTAAGATGTAAGAGCTAGCTAGAAATAAGCTTAAGGTGTAAGAGCTAGCTAGAAAAAAGCTTAAGGTATTGGCCAAACAGCACTGCAATTAATACAGGCTTCTGTGTGATTATTTCGGGTCTGAGCTGCTGGGAATGAATGAACAGCCTCCAATAACACTCTGACCTCTCTACATGAGCTGTGGTAGGCTTGTGTCCATACTCACACCCATTGTATACACCCATCGACTTCCACAGAAATCAACACACATACACACTCATGCACACAATTCTGAGAAGAGCAAATTAGATGGTGTCTTTATGTGAGGGGTGTGCACATGTTTGGGTGTTTGTGCACACTGGTGCATATGTATCGAGAGGTCAGAGGTCAGGTGTTTTCCTTGTTTGGTCAAAGCGTTATTTTTTGAGATGAAGTCTCTCTAAACTTGGAGCTCATCAGTTCAGCTGGGCTGGCTGGACAATAAACTGCAGAGATCAGCCTAGCTCAGTCCCACCCACCACTGCGTTTACTGACATGCACCACTAAACCCAGGTTTTATATGGGTGCTGGTAATTCAAACTCAGGTTCTCTGGGCTGTAGATCAAGCATGTTATAGACTGAGTCATCCCTAAAGACCCCAGGAATATCTGAAACTCCAGACGTTAGTGCTGTAGCCCCAGGAGAAATGACCCACAAAATTAAACAATACCCTTCCATTTCTTTAGAACAGTCCCAGGTGATTTGAGAAGTGCATTTGAAGAAGAAAAAAGAGTCAAAATGTGCAGAAGTATCTTCTCACACACACACACACACACACACACACACACAAAGAAAGAAAGAAAAGAAAAGATATGGCAATATGGCAAGCTGGAAATGTTGTATTTGTAGAAACAACTCGAGCTGAAGGCCAATGCATAGCAAAGTCTTAATACCTGGAATGAGTATAAAAGAGCAATGGCATGGATCAATGATAGTCCATAGCCTTAATTTAGCTATTTGCTAAGGAGATTTTACTTATACGCTTGGTCAGTTTCATTCCATTCCCTTCCAAAGACTTTAACTGGCATCTAGTTTCCTAATTGCAACACTTGTGAATGGCTCTGGGTGGGCTTTCCGAGCCCTCCCATAACATGCTTGGATTGATTACTGAAAACGAAAGACTCAAGAGGGCGATGACCTTCTTGGGCTGTGACCTTCCTGATGACTGCATCAATATTTTTTTACGAAAGGAGAAACTGCCAATGAGTCACCTCCACCAAAGTTTGCATGAGGCTGTGTTTGTCACACGACACAAGCACAGCAAAACGCAATGTGTTTTTAAAATCCCCCTGCCTCGGACCTTATTAGTGAGATGACCTGCACGGGGTGGACAGCATCATACATCAACAATTAAAGCGATTTTCCCCAAATACACTCAGGAAGTAAAGCCCTACCCTTGTGTGTTTATGTGGTGATGCTTGACATTTCTTTTACAGGATTTCTGTTTTTAGCATTAGCTCTGATTCATGGGAGATGCTCACGTGCCGGGGCCATTGCAGGAAGGGACAGTGGAAATTTCATGCTTGTACTTTATTAGTCTCTTATATCTTAAAGGAAATAAATTCATCTGATCCACCCCAAAAGCATATTTTTGGTACCCTTTTCTTTAAAATAATAATAATAAAGCAGATTTGATTGGTGAAAAGTAAAGAAACTTAGGTCATGAGGGCATTGGACACTCATGGTGAAGGGAAAAGATCTGAAGACACAGGTCACGGGTTAGAGTCCCTACAAAGCAAGCTGTGAAATGGAAATGACACGCGAGGGGCATTCTTGGTGTGTGTAGAGAAGGGAAGGTCACAGGATGGAGCAGAGGATAGCAGTGAGCTGCGGAGCAGGCTCAACAAGGGTCTCAGGCAACCACATAGGATGTTCTGAAAACAGGCAATACCTCAGTGCAAACACGGGCACAAGAAGTATTGTCCTAGAAAGGGAACATGTTTTGCTAGACCACATGACTCTTTCCACCCCCGAGCTAGAGCACTTAACTGGCAGCATCAGGGAAATTGTGTGGAGTGTGACTAAGCCTACTATATTATGCTGTGTTTTAACAAGCTCTACCTAGCCAGGCCTTGCTTGTAACCTCTTTACTACAGTGAAACACGACTTCTTACTGATGAATGTCTGCTGCTCTTTTATGATGTCTTGAATAGAAAACCAAGTGGACCACCTTCTTGGGAGCCTCAGCCCTAACCCTTGTCCCTTCCTAACAGATTATTGAGCAGCTTAAGATGGATCCTTGATCTCGAGGCCCTCAGTTCACCACTCTGAAATGAGAAAGACCTATATCCTTTTTCCTTTAGGGTCATGAGATCCTTTGCTAATATGAAGAAGAGGACCCTGATTTTATCGGGCACAGTGTTTGGAAATCCACAATTAGGATAGATGGCTACTTCTTTCCTCCATCAGGTAACATGAGACCATTCCATAGAATGGTGTAGTCAGCTTCATCATCTTCTTAGGCACAAAGAATTCTTATAAGTAGTAGGTTATTAGTAGGTTCTCCAGAGAAGAAAAACTGATGGACTACATAGAAACCTAGAAGAAAGGAGACTGCATGGTTTGGCTCATCCCACTAGGAAGGATGAGGAAGGCGGCAAGATGTCATCTTCATGCTAGAAAACCAACCAGGGCAGCCAGAGGCATAACTCAACTGAAGTCAGGTCTGAGAATTACAGAGCCCATGGCTTAATTACCATTCAGAGGCCAAAGGTTACCACCCCTAAGAACCTTGGGAAGGAGAATGGGTCTTAGTATAAATTTTAAAGTCCAAAGAACCAAGAACCGGAAGCTTCTATGTCTGAAAAGAGAAAAATATGGATGGCCCAACTGAAAGACAGAAAGAGAAAGAGGGAGAAAGAGAGGGAGGGAGGGACAGAGAAAAGGAGGGAGGGAGGGAGCGAGGGAGGGAGGGACGGAGGGAGGGAAGGAGGGAGGGAACTCTTTCTCACCTTTTTGTTCTATTCAGGCCCTTAATAGATTGCATAATGCTGGTCACATTGGTGAAGACAGAGGATCTCAGTCTTCGGATTTGCATACTAATCCTTGCAGATAAAGCCCTAAAATAATGCTCTGTCACTTGTCAGGACATCTCCAGTCAAATTAACCAACAATATTAACCATCACGACAGGTAGAGCACAAAGGGAACAATTACAGAACTGCACTTTGTTTGACTCTGAAACACATTAACACGGGAATTGAAGACTAGCGCGCATAACCTTGTCTCCCAAGTTAATAATTACCTGTAGAAATAACTACATAGGCAGAAGTCACGGAGACCCAGAAGAAAGCGTAATTCGATATTCAAAAAAGAATGAGCCTAGCTAGTTCTTGGTTAGAGAGACCACTGATGAAATACAAGTAATTCATGGGCATCCAGTCCAGCATGAACACAGAAAGCCATGGAAGCTGAGCTTCTCACCCCATTCTCAGTGCTGGGAATGCTCTGCAGTGACCAAACACCAACAAGAGACACGTGACTCCTATTTCCCTGTAAATGATGGTTTAAGTCTGAGAATAAGCAGTGTTGTTGATCTCCATTAAATTAGGCTTGGGAAAAGAAACCAGAAAACTGTCTTCTGCCTCCACTGAAGTATTTCTGCCATCCATGCCCATAAACATTTTTTTAAAAAACAGCAAACATCTACGTGATTAAATTGGAACAACTCAAGTATTGTATTACAAAAATTAAAGTATCCAGAGCCCAGATCTCTGAAATGGCAGCATTATGGAATTCCATCCCCAACCTGTGGATGGGTGTCTGTGAGCAGGTGCATTATTTTACTCTTAGGCAAACCAAACAGAGGGCTGCTGGTTTTGATGAATGGTCAAATAAAATCAAAAGCTAAGGTCCTTTTAAGGAAATGATACCTGAATAAAACCCATCCTTTTGAGGCCTCCAGTCTGCACGTCGCAGGCACGGGAGGTGATTTTTCACTTGTTGGTGGATGTCAGCACTGAGCCTACTCCTCTCACTAACAATCTGAAACCTCTTACATTTAAACGGATGGGTCCCCAGAATACACACCACGTGGATGCTTTCTTAGCAAACCAATCCTTGGGCCTCTTCCCAAAATCCACATTTCTGTCCTGTTTTCATGCTTTAGACTAACATGGACACATAGATGCTTTAAAAATGGCGTACCCTTCAGGCAAAGTTCAGCACTCACATTTATTTTTTAACTGCATAATTATAAGCATCAACCAAAGGGGGAAAAAATATGCTCCCAAATAAATGATAAAATTACAGTGTTTTCTTGTCGTCCATGAATACGGAAAATTTCAATTAGCCAAGTGAAAGCCATTGAATATGCCAGCACGATTTATATACCAGACTAATGACCATCATCTGCATCCGATTTAGCTAATGAAGGCTTGGAACACTTGTGGATAATTAAGGCAAAGCTGATGGGAGGAAATTCGAACCATGGAAAGATCAAATCTATTTATGTCTGCATTTAAAACTAAACACACTTAATAGGTCGTTCAATCAAAGCATAATGTCCACTCATCTGGGATAAGAGAGATGCACATAAGTTATGTGCCCAGCACGGTCCCCAAACCCAAAAGTCATTCGTTCTTCATTCATTCAATAATTATTTAAAACCCCCAAGTGCCTCTGACCTTGAGGATTAACATGACAGTACCATAGTTCCCTTAGTATTTTTCTTCTCCACCATAATTAAATGTATAGCTCTGGTTTCTGTTTAAACAGAAGCTTCCACCTCTGTACCATGAGAGACACAGCATGGCTGCAGTCTAGGGGCCGACAGAGATGACCACCCACCTGTGAATCATGGCAGACACAGTATGGATGCAGTCTGGGGACCAATAGGTAAGTACAGATTGCAATGGCTGCCTGGATTTTTCTCAGCCCTGGAAGGACCCCTCAGAGGGAGGTAGATATTGGAATATAAAGACAAAATCCTGATTCTTGGGAGCAGCTAGAACAGGACTCATGACCCACTGGGTTCCACTCATTTCACTGAGTAGAGAGAGTCCTGGTCAGCTCATCCAACTCTTCCTGGCCCAGAGAGGAGCAGGGAACGTGGTAAAGCTTACTCTCGAGGTGCCATCATCACCCCTAATAAGTCTGTACTTAGCAGATTATAGACATCTCAAGAACCCTGTGCAATTCCCACTTTCTCTTCTATGAGGTTCAGTGTAGCTGGTTTTATATTGAGGTTTTGATCCATTTGGACTTGAGTTTTGGCCATGGTGATAGATATGGGTCTATTTTCATTCTTCTATGTGTTGATACCCAGTTATGGCAGCACCATTTGTTAAATCTGCTTTCTTTTTTCCATTTGATATTTTTTGCATCTTTGTCAAAAATCAGATGTTTGAAGGAGCGTGGATTAATATCCAGGTCTTTATTTGATTCCCTTGGTCCTCCTGTCTGTTCTTACGCCAATACCAGGCTGTTTTCAGTACTGTAGCTCTGTAGTAGAGTTTGAAGTGAGGGATTGTGATGCCTCCAGAAGTTTTTTATTGTACAGGATTGTTTTGGCTATCATGGTTTTTTTTTTCTTTTCTATATGAAGTTGCGTACTGTTCTTTTGAAGTCTGTGAAGAATTTTGCTGGGATTTTGATGGACATTGCATTGAATCTGTAGGTTGCTTTTTGTTAAGAGTGCCATTTTTACTATGGTAATTCTGCCTACCCAAGAGCATGGGAGATCTTTCCACTTTCTGGTGTCTGCTTCAATTTCTTTCTTCAAAGATTTAAAGTTCTTGTTATACAAGTCTTCCCCTTGTTCGGTTAGAGTCACTCTGAGGTATTTTATGCTATTTGTGGCTATTGTGAAGGGTGATATTGCTCTGATTTCTTTCCCAGCCCTTTTATCACCTGTGTAAAGGAGGGCGACTGATTTTTTTTGAGTTAATCTTGTATCCTGCTACATTACTGAAAGTGTTGGTGAGTTGTAGAAGTTCGTTGGTAGAATTTTGGGGATTGCTTATGTAAATTATCATATCATCAGCAAACAGTGAGAGTTTGACTTCTTCTTTTCTCATTTGTATCCCCTTGATCTCCTTTTGGTGTCTTACTACTCTAGCTAGGACCTCAAGAACTATATTGAATAGATATGGAGAGAGTGGACAACCTTGTCTTGTTCCTGATTTCAGTGGAATCGCTGGGAGTTTCTTTCCATTTAGTTTGATGTTGGCTGTTGGCTTTCTATATATTGCCTTTATTATGTTTAGGTATGTTCCTTGTAGGGGAAAATAGCTCATTCACAATAACTCCAAAAATTACCTAGGAATATGCCTACCCAAGAAAAGAGAGACTTGTATATTTAAGGCATTGAGAACAAAAACCAAAGACACTAGATGATGGAAGAAATCCATGTCCTGACTGAAGGAATTAGTAGCATGTAAATGGCTACCTTCCAAATTTAATCTAATGATTCAATGCAATACTCATCAAAATTCCATTTTAACCTCACTTGTCTAGAGAGCAATGACAGAATGCATAGGAAATCACAAAAGCTCAGGTAACAAACAAAGACAACCTTAAGAAGAACCCATCTAGAGTTGTCGCAATACCTGGTACTACACTACGGAACGGTACTGACAAAGGCAGCCTAATATTGCCACAAAAACAGACAAACCAAAGAAACAGAACAGGGGCCCAAGAAATAACCCAACAAAGCTATGGCCACCTAATTTTTGATAACGATGGCAAAAAAAAAGGTAACTGATTGAATAAATGGTGCTAGTAAAACATAAACTCTACCTCGGAAGAGCGAAATTAGATCCAGTCATTCATCTGACACAAAAATCAAAGTGAAGTTGATCAAAGGCCTTAAGTAAAATCTCCAAAAAGATGAAGATGCTAGAAAAAAGTGTACTTTCCAAAATACTGGGTAAGAAAGAACTTTAGGAATAGACTTTCAAGGGTACAGGAACTGGTCTCCAAAATCAACAGATGGGGTGACATGAAATTTAACTTTCTGCACTACAAAAGAACTAGTAGAACAAACACAACCCACAGAATGGGAAGAAAAATAGAAAATCTTTACCAGCTGTGCTTCAGAAGAGGCTAACCCTAAAATCTCCTTAAAATTCCTTGTGGAACATGCAATCCACAGCCTAGAACAGGGCCTGCGTGTGTACTTCCGGGTAGATTCTGCGATGAGACCTGCACTCTGGGGTCCCTGGAGCAGAATATGAAATCCATTTAAAGCAAATCACAAGCAGGGCTGGGGAAATGGCTCAGTGGTGAAAGGGCTGGCTGCCTCAGCCGGAAGGCCAGAGTTCAGATCCCCTATTCAGTGACACCAGCCATGGTCCTTCCCAGCTCAGAGGCTGGTTCACCTGCTGAAGGGAGAAGGGATTGAAGGAACGGAGCAAAAGGATAAGCAGAGGATTCTACTAAGTATAGTGTGGAAAATCTATTCTCAAATAGCATGTATATTCCCATCTATACTTTTTGGTTAACCATATCAATGATTTTAAAGGATTATTACCCAACATCTAGGGATTTAAATACTATAATACCCCACCATACTTAGACAAATTTCTTCGACAGAATTTACAAGTGACTTGTCTTCTGTACTGGATTGTAAGCTTGCAGACCGCAGGAGCAAATTCTTAATTATCGTCTCTATTCTACAGTTGAATACAGTGATGATCATATGGTTGAAAGCAAGGAGCAACTTCATAAATGTTAACTGTACAGTGAATAAGGGAAGAAACAGATGTCAAAAGGGGAGAAGGGGGCATCAAGAGAGGTAGGAGGAGGAAGAAGGAAAAGTAATAAAAACTGGAGGAAAATACTCTATATGGGACAGAGAAAAATTCCACCTCCCCCAAAAGAGATGCTGGCATTCTGGCCAATGGAACTATATTTAAAAGCAGCCTTTGCTAGTAACACATTTAAGATAAGGATACTCTCTGGAGAAATGGCTTGGTGACTAAGAGTACTTGCTATTCTTTCAGAGGATCTGTGTTCAAATCCTAGCCCCCATATGGCAGCTCACAACTGTCTGTAACTTCAGAAGTAAGACACCCTCTTAAAGACATATATACAGGCAAAATACCAAAGTACATGAAAGAAAAATAAATAAATCATTAAGACAAAGCTATGGAAATAGGTTCTAATCCGGTATGACTGGTGACCTCATAAAGATGGTGAAACTGCCTACAGGCAGAGAGAGAAGAGATGAGGTGAGAAACAAGCATGGGGCAGCCACGAAGGAACACCGTGGCCATGATCAGAAGCCACGCACAGGCTAGGAAGATGTGTCCCTGGGGCTTCAGATGGAAAGACAACACTTTGATTGTAGACTTCTAAACTCTAGAACTATGGAATTTCTGTTAAGTCCCCCAGCTTGGGGCACATTTTACAGCAGCCATCAATGTAACACAGGGACTGTGAACCAGGGACGTCCTGTTCTAGTGGTTGGTGATTTTCCAGTGTGAAGGACAAGAGAGTAAATGTTTCAGGCTTCGAGGCCGGTGAGGTTACTGTCGCAGCTGCTTAGCTATGCCACTAGAGCTTGAAAGGGCTTGCATGCTTTATGCAAATAAGAAAGCCTGGTTAGATTCTAATATAGTTTTCATATGGTATGAAATAATATTCCTCTTTCTTTCATTTCTCAAATTATTTAAAAATGTCAAAATCACACTTGCCCCATAGTCCATACAAAAATAGGCATGAGAAATATGTTTTTCCACCTTGGATTTAGATCTGGGAATCAAGCAGGCCAGGTTTCATCAGTGATTCTGTAACCTGCTTAAATAAGGGTGTTCCTATCTCCAAGGAGCATAACAATCATCTTCCTGACCACCTGAAGGGCTAATGAATGGACGATCATATACCTTCAAATATACTACAGTAACAGTATGTGTCCTGACACTATTAACTGTGTCTCACACGAACAGACATAAGTGTGCTCATGAAGGCCAGAGTGACGATCTGCTAAGTTACAGAATCAGAGCAAGGTGGAAAGAAATGCATGAGCCCTTCACCATCTACACCTCCAGTGGAAAGGACAAAGCTGTGAGTGACCAGAGGACATTCTGAGGTAAGTAAATGCTTGTCATCTAAGGTTACCTTTGACCTCAGACTATTGCTGAATCATGAATTTTTATTTCCAGGGAAGGCTATGCATTAGGACAAGCCTAAGAGGCTGCACCGCGGCTCCCTAACTCATTCTGATGAGCATTCATCAGCCGCTAACACTCCCCTGGCCATCTTCAGCCCTTTTCTGCGGTGCCAACAGCTGACAAAGCCATAAATATTCCCCTGCATGCAGACACACCCTCACACTCATCGCTGTAAGGAGCTGGAACTCTGCCACTGTGCTGCAGAGGAGCTGGACCAGAGATGACAGCTACAGACGTTCAGGTCTGGCACAAGATAAAGCCAAAAAAGAAGAAAGAAAGAAAGAAAAGAAGAAGAAGAAAGAAGAAAGGAAACAGTTCACAGGAGGAAATATCAGCTGCCAACACGGCATGAAATTGCAAACCTCCCAAGAACTAAGGCAATACTCCCTGGAAAACAGTGTGGATCCTTTCCAATCATCAAAGTCACAAGTCCCTAAAATATAGCTTTCCCCCAACTTAAACACTCCAGTTCCACCCCATCCCTAAGACTGTGCCATTTCCCACAGAGAAGTTCTGTCTCTGACTCCTCATACTTAAGTCTCAAATGGACAGAGGACCCCTGTCCTTAGTCTGCCAATCTCCTCTCTGCCCTTTCTCCATTTTTACTCTTGCACATCATCACCACCAGCTTTCAAAGGAGCAGAGAAGCTAGCTAGAGCTCCTGAATGTCCGTCCAGAAGCAGCTTCATTTAAAAGATGTTTACATGAAAGCATGGGTAGCCCCAAAGGATGGTGTCACAGGAACAGAGTTGCTCAGGAAGGGTAGGGGACTCACATCCCAGCTTGACCCCTGGCCATGAGGACAGAGGCTCAAACTTCAGTTCTCTGAGCCTGAACTCCCTGGTTGTAAAATCACAACAATATCATCCTGAGGGTTTTCTAGAACTTAACACAATGTATTCTTGGTAAAACTGCTACTGCGGTGATTTCTGAGAATCCTAGACATCTTATCCGTCTCTAGGAACACGTACCACAGAAGTCATGGACGCCGATTTACAGGACTAGATCTATGTACCAGGGTGCCTAATGGAGGCTGTAGAGCTAAAGCTACAGTTTAGTTGAGACCCGAGTGACAGAAGAGCAAGCGGTAAGATCAGGGAGGAGGCACTCACTCTCTCTTCCTCAAATAATCTTTGTATTATTATGTACTGGTAACGTTCATGATCCCGGTTAAAGTGCATGGAGAATAGCTGACACTATAAATATCTGAGATGAAAAGAAAATGACACAGGTGATCATTGCCAACACACACATTTACACACTCATACCACACACCCACACAGACACACTCACACACAATCACAGACACAGAGTCACATACACTCACACATGCATACACACCCATGCAATCATACACTCACACTCTGACACACTAACATACACATACTGACACACACACTCTAGCATACTCTCACACTCACTCACACACATTCACACTGTCACACATACATGCACACACTCACACACAGATTCACATACACTCACACACTTTCACACACACTCACTCATACACACTCATACACACCCATGTAATCATACACTCACACTCTGACACACTAACATACACATACTGACACACACACTCTAGCATACTCTCACACTCACTCACACTCACACACACACTCATACACACCCACACAATCACATCACACACAGACTCGTACGATCTCACACTCACGCTACACTCTCACACACAATACATACACCCACAGTGCTCAAAAGTCTGAAACAAAAAAAAATCCTATGTTTCTATACTTCTTCCTCTGTAAAAGCATAATCTTTTTTATAGTGAGAGATAAAATACAGAAAAATAACTTTCAACTTAAAAAAAAAAACATCTAAAAGACAGATAAAACAACTAAATACAAGGTGCCATAGCACTTAAAACTGGGAGGTGGGGGTCCAAGTACTGTCGTCTCCAGCCCAGATCCATGGATGATGATACTCAGAAGATGCTCATGGATGCTTAGAAGAGATGGGGATGAGAGAGCCTTGGGCAAGGAGGCTGACAGTGCTGAGCCTGGGAAGACTCTTTATATTGGAGCATGTGTAGAAGGCAGGGACATATCATCACAAGTTCTAAAACCTAGCATCTTTCTTTTGTTTTTGTGGTAATTGTGTACCCCACTACACACCTAAAGAAGCCCATTCATACAGGGGAAGCAGCAACTGCTCGTTTGCAATTAGAGTCACACGATGCTGTGAAAACTGGGTAGATGAGAACGAGCGGAAGAGAAGGTCAAGGCAGAAAGACATTCGCATAATTGCTGGCTATTACAAACCGTTAAATGGACACACAGCAAGAACAGAAGGTGTGAGGCCCAACAGGACGGGTTCCCATGAAAAAGCCTAGTGCTGCGGTTAGCAGTTGAATGGTGACGCACCGTTATCTCAGGCTCTCTCGGTGATGGTTTGACAGGAAATCAATGGCTACATAATTTTACTGAACACCAGAAATATAAATAAAAAGGCCTCCCTTGCCATGAGCACATTTCAGAATTCATGCTCTGACAGTTCCCTGGCTGTCCACCGCTGCATCTTCAATTCCTCCAAGTTTCTGTTTAGTTCCAACTGCGCAAGATCTTCA
>NC_022027.1:49872468-49885134 GCF_000317375.1 Microtus ochrogaster
AAATTTAAAAAAAAATAAAAAAAAAGATCTTCAGGAGAAAGGCAACAGCAGTGAGGAGCAGTTCTCTGGGGCTTGGGGAAACCCTGTTGTTGTTGTTGTTGCTGCTGCTGCTGCTGCTGCTGCTGCTGCTGCTGCTGCTGCTGATGATGATGATGATGATGATGACGATGATGAAAATGATGAAGATGATGATGATGATAATGATAATGAAGAGGATGAAGAAGGTGATGGTGATGTTTTCTCCTTTTTCCCCCTTTTGTATTCTTTTCTAACTACTGCAGACCCAAACACCAAATGAGTACATTTGAGGACCAGACTGGATTCCACTGTGCACTACGAGATAAACTCCATGACTGAGTGCTGTGGTGGCTATACTTGGTAGTCACTTTGACTCCATCTGTAACTAAAATTCAAACATGAAGGGCACAACTGTGTGGGTTTTTTGCTTAATTTGAAGTAGAAAGAACCACTTCTAATCTAAATCTTTGAGGTAGGAGGACTTGCTTTTAACCACGATCTTTAATCCAGATCTAACCGGGCCATGCCTTCAGCTGGAAGCCTGTACGACAGTGGTTCGCAGAAGCCTGTATGGCAGAGGTTCACAGCGTATGGGCTGCAACCCTTTCACAGGGGTCACCTAGGATCATCAGACATAGCAGATATTTACATTATGACCAACAACAGAGGCAGGATTACAATTATGAAGTGGTTTTATGAACCCCCAACCATGTATTTCTTTTCATTGCTACTTCATACCTGTCATTTTGCTACCAAGTGCTGTATTCACCCCTAAGACCATCAGAAATAGTGTTCTGATGGTCATGACTCCCCAACTTGAGAACCACTGCTCTGAAGCATCCTCACTAATCCAAGCACCTTCAACAGCTGGCAGGTAGATCTAGGCAGTTTCCTGTGTTCTTTGCAGAAGTTCTACTAAGTCCTGTCCTTGGCTTCTTCTCTTCCACAATGTCTCCAGTCCTTTGCGATCCTGTTGTTCTTGGTGTCAATTCTGCATCTCGTACGCCCTCTGTGACATCCCACTTCATACAGGTTCACCTTTCTTAGGCTATGTTGCCTCTCCCTTCGAGGCCTACAGAAGCCACACTAAAATGCAGTGTGGTTCCTACTCTAAACGGCTCAGCAGGCTTAGTCAGTCTTCCAAGACCTGTTGGCTTCTTTTAAAGACACTTGGAGAAGTAGAAACGCTGTTAAAAGCTTTATTGAACAGAAGCACAATCCACATGGCTTCCACCAGCAGCCACGGAAGAACCATTTTCAGTGTGTTTGGCACTCCCTTTCCAAGCTTTAAAGCCATTGCTCCCAGCTGACAGTTAAACATGCCCACCAGAACACTCCATGGGCATCTGAGACTTGTCTAGAACCAAGCACGTCTTCTTTTCCTCTCCCTTCTTTTGCCTGCATCTTGGTTAACAGTGAATTCGCTTATTCGCTCTCTCAACCATGATATCTTCTCTGACTCTTCTCTCCTCACCCATCACAAGCTATGGATCCGATGACAGAAAAAAAAAATGCTCATTATCATGAAGACGCTTTTCTTATTACCACTCTCTTAGTTCAAGCCCTCTCACCCCTCACTTAGTTTTCTGTCATATTTCCATGGTGAACACTGACACATGGATTCCCACCTTGATTTTGCCCTTTGCCAGTTTAAAGAGTGCTGGCTGGCTCCCTGGTGTCATGCATGTGATGCCCTCAATAAAAACACACTGTTTCCTTCCACTGACACACTGACTGTTCCTTCTTTTCTCAGGCATTTCCCACATATCCTGTAAACTGCCATGGACAGACCATGGCTCCTTGCAAGGTCTTGAGTGTTTACTACCAGGTTCTCTCTGCCTAGAAACCCCTTCTTTCCCTCCTGGCCAGTCTGACTTCCTTCTACAGAGTTTCCTGTCCTTCCCATGTGTTGGCAGTTTCCCTCTTCCTTCTCCGTGGTCTTAGTCCTACAGCCCACCCTTGTCACATATTTATCATAGTTCATGATTCAGAACGATCCTGAAGATCTTGTTAGCAAGGCTGGAAATCACTGAGCGTGGTGAGGGTGATGCAGACATGGCCTAGTACACGGTAACTTGTCGCTGACTGTTTGACAAAATAATGAGTCATTAATAGTCAAAGGCTGGCTGGAGATATGTCAGCACCACCTCTATATGACAGTTGAAGCCATGGTTATGATTGAGAACACCTAGGGAAGTATGTAATTATAAGAAATTACAGGATGTAACAACCTCTGGCAAGCATTGATAAAAGTAGGAAGAGCTAGCTAAGGGAATTGAGAAAAAGCAGACACTGGGGTGGGAGGAGAGCCAGAGTGTAGCCAGGCAAGCTCGCCTAGGACAGCACTTCTGGAAGGAAACCCTCCAGGGTCCGCTAAGTTGAGACTAAAACCCTTTTGTGTGTTCCCACTTCACACCACAGTTATCCCTACTGGAGTGCTTCTCACAGCATGCTTTAGCTGTCCACTCTCTGTACCACCCCTGAATTACTTCCTCGAAGGCAGGGATTCCGCCTCACTGGCAGTGTGATGTGTACATGTATATGCAACATTCATGTACCTAGTGTTCAAGAAGTATATGCTGGATGACTGAAGGGGTTTGTGCTTACATGCATGAGGGAAATGCAGCTGGGAAATCATGCCCCATAAAGATTCAGAGATGCTTTTGAAATATCCCCCTACATATTGCCCTGGTTTCAAACTGGAAGGTCCAAGAATTAGAGATGGAAGGAAGAATTGGCCTTCCTCCTGGAGCAATCAACATGAAGAGGGATGGATGAGTCTGAATCACTGCAAACAGACTTCACCCAGCATTTTTTTTTATAATCAGATAACACAGAGGAGTCACTGAACCTTGAAAAGCATAAAATGCATCATCTAAAAGTCACACCAGCAAATAGGATCATCCTGAAGCCAATGAACTGACCCATGTCTTGGTGATCTTAAAATTTCAGCTATTATTTCTCCCACATGTTATAATCCTATAGCCTATATTTAAGGAAGCGTCAATAATAGAGCAGCATATTATCACCAGAAGATTCCAACTTGCTGTTAGAGGTGGGGTAGTCTGCTGCAAACCCCCATTCTGCTACAAACCCCCAGACAGATGACTAGAGGAGACCCCCTAACAGGCTGCTACACTTTTGCTTTCAGATTCACAAATGAATGGAGCTTCAAAGAACAACTGGAAACGGAAAGCATGGGTGTAATCGGTGTAGACAACACAGAAGTTTCTCACCTTAGGCGGGCAGTTAGAGGGGATGCTTTCCAGCAATTTGGTAGAGTGGCTAGGTGTTGTAGGAGACCACTTGTTTGTTTCCCGGCCTCCCAGACTCCAAAAATAATCACACAGAAACTATATTATTTGCAATACTGTTTGGCCAATAGCTTAAGTATATTTCTAGCTAACTCTTACATCTTAATTTAACCCACCTCCATTGATTAATCTGTATATCACCATGAGGTCGCAGCCTACTGGCAAAGTTTTGGTGTGTGCAGCTCCATGGCTTCTGCCTCCCTTCTCCCAGCATTCAGTTTAGTTTTCCACACCTTGTTCTGTTACACCCTGCTCTGCTACAGGCTCGAAGCAGTTTCTTTATTCATTAACCAATAAAAGCAACACATACACAGAAGGACCTCCCACACCGGCTAGGGATTGAAATTTAGCTGCCCCAGTCCTTTATGAAAACAATAATAATCAGAAAACCTTGTTACCCATCTCTCAAGTTTGAATTTCCAGAATCTACCAGTAAGCCATATACATGGGGTTTGTCAAGCAAAAAGGATGCAGGAAAGAGCCTGACCCTGTCTCTTAGCCTTGTGCCGAGGAAAATGAACATGGATGACAACCTTTCCTTCTGGCCTGTGACTTGCATCCTCATGACACGTGTTAACTGTGACTGGAACCTACTGCACTTCATTGTCTGGCATTCTCATTGAGACTTGAAGGAAGTGTGTGTGTGCTCACGCACATGCATGTGTGAGAGGTGGTAAGTTTGGCTTTGTTTTATTTATCTTATTTATTTTTATTTTCTCTTTAGGTTTAGGACATCTGGAGAACTGTTTCCCAGCATGGTACATTGAAACACAATGCACCCATGCTATCTCCTGCAGCGTACTGTTTGTTCTGCAGGGTAAATACACCTCTTGGAGACTTCCAGAACCACCTCAGCCTTTTTATCACAAAGATCAAGGCTGAAATTTAGAACAATTGTCATCATGTTGTTTAATCAAAGAATTCAACATTTTTAAGGGCAGCCATGGATCTGCTCAACGTTGTTCAAAGAGGGATGAGTTATACATTAGAAAAATCTCATGTGTGAGGCACAAGGAGCCCTAACATGCATGCAAATCAACTAAAAAGAGTTAATCTGAAGCACAAAAATATTCTGCTTCAAAACAGACCTCTATTACCACAATGACTGCACACAAACCACTAAACCTCTGGCCCTCTGTTTCTGTGACTGGACAATGGAAACCAACAAGCTTACCTTCCAGGGTTTGAAGTCTTCAATACAGTAGTAGATGCAACACGTACAGTGTAGGCACTCAGCAGACCCTGGACAGATGCCAGATGCTGCTCACTCTTTCCTTCAGAAGCTCTCTCTCTCTCTCTCTCTCTCTCTCTCTCTCTCTCTCTCTCTCTCTCTCTCCTCTGTTTTTCGAGATAGGGTTTCACTGTATAGCCCTGGATGTCCTAACACTCACTCTGTAAACCAGGCTGTCCTCGGACTGAGAGATCTGCCTGCTTCTGTCTTCCAAGTACTGAGATTAGGGGTGTGCACCACCACTGCCTGGCCTGAGGTTTGCTAAGAAAACTGGACTTCAGAAGGAAGTCCATCTGTCAAATAATATTCAGAACAGTTTACATAAATGACGCCTCTAATAAATTAAAATGGATATACCATATCTGATACAGATACCATACTCTGTCAAAGACACCATCGTTCATAGTCAATTGTGTATTGCTATGACAGCATAAAAGATATACTAAAACATGAAAATGTGTGCACATTTTTATTAAATTGGTAAAATACAGTAAGTGTATAGAATTTTAGGTACAAACTATATTTCTTCTGGCAACTTGTTTTCTTGAGAGAGGAGAAGTCAGGAAGATATGAGGGAGAAGGAGCATCAGTTCCTTTGGGGTTGCCTTTAATTCTGGCTTATCCAGTTCCTACCAGTAACAATTAATAGTGTTTGAGGGGAAAGGCATCGGAAGAGAAGGTTTCAGAGCAAAGGGTGGGAGGGGGTATCCAAGGAAATGGAGGCTTCCCTCTTTCTTTTACGAACCACCCTTAATTTCCACCTCATCCTGTGTTGGAATTGAGTATGAAGAGTGTGTACTTCTATACCTAACAGAAATTTAGCCAGGAGTTCTGACTGACGGGTCAGGTGTAAAAGGCCTGAGAGAGGGCTCCTGACCTCTTACATATGCGACCTATAGCGACACTTAGCGGTAGTTCCCTAAATTACAACCAGGAGGACACTCCAGACAGGAAACACTGCAGACAGGAAAATATTAGCAGAATTCTCCCTCACCCCATTGAGAGATGGCACCATAATCACACCAGACAGGTGACTCTGAGACCCTCTGGAGGTGGTGGCAGTGGAGGAAGCGGTTCATTTGTCACGGTCTTCTCTTTTCTTCCTTAGGCATTGTCTTTGACTCCATAACAAGATTGTATAGCTGAAAGAGACCCTAGGGATTAGCCAATCAGTTCTTCCACCTGAGATTATAAAACAATGACTCCACGTGGCAGCCCAAGGTTACCCGGGTTGGTAGAGTCTTCTGCAGAGTCTGGAATGCTCTGCGTTCTCACCAAAATGATTTTGTTGTTCACAAAACACAGTCTGGAGTATTGGTTCTTCATATTTTCACCATGTCCACTGCTCACTTAATAAGAAGCCAAACACATTGAATGACTGCTTGGAGTTCGATAGAAGGCTTGAGAGGTGAACTAGGGAATGGTATGCAAAAATCAAAGGAAACGAAAAATAGTAGTCACCACCAACACAGCTAGGATGACTATGACAGAGACAGCTGTCCCCTCTCAGTCAAAGAAGCTGGGGCAGAAAGAGTTCCTTATAATAAAAAAGAAGTAAACAGAACTAAAACCCCTAAAAGATCCCCAGGCAAGTAAGGATAATGATGAACTGTGAGTCTGCTGTCAAGGAAAGGAAGCTGGGCTCAGTAACAAGCTGCAGTGTTAGAACCGTGTTTGGAAGAAGGAAGGAGAAATGGGTATTGGAAAATAGCACAAGGGAGAAACAACCAGAAGACATAAGAAACCTAAACCACCAACTTCCATAGCAGGTACCAGGAGAAACTCTAAAACTGAGAAGTGAACACAAACGGAACATGAATATGGAGATGGTTATACAGAGGTGAACCCACGAGAGACTCAGAGGGAGACCCTAGAGTAGGTGTCCAGGCAGACCAGGCACCAGTGGGAAGCGGAGGAAGGACAGCGTTGTTTTAGGTTATAAAGTTTGCAGACCAATTTAGTTCACCTAGAATGTGTGCCTCTGTAATGTGACAAAACGTAAAAGCAGATTTAAGAACTATAAGATAATAAAGGCAAATTACTTGGAAGTGTTTCTTTCACATGATATGCAGAAGAGACCAGCGTGTTTCATAAGCATCTCAGAACCAACAGCCTGTTTCATATAATGGTCCACTTATACCATTTGTGTAGGACACAAATCACCAAATTTAGGACCACACTACAACAATGGCCTTGTACCTATAATTAAAAGATTGGTGAACAAACATCCATATATTTACACAGAAATAGAAAGTGTCTGGGGGCTATATCATCATTTCGTGTGTGTTCCTCCTCTCTGGCTGAGTATTTGCCTTCACCTGCCAGCACCATGGAGTGTTGGCACAGTGTGGCTGCCGTGATGCTGGACCACATTCCATCTTCAGGACTGAGGCCACTCACTCCTGCTATTGGAATGTTGGCAGGTAACAGAGAAGCGTTAAATCACTCCAGAGTCATTACCTTCGAGCAAATAGAGAAGCCTGGCCCGAGGCTAATAGCCATTTCCCCTAAAACTCAAGATGGAAACAAACTTTGGGGTCTATTGTCTCAAGATGGAGCAAGCTCACATACTATGCACCAACTCCGAACCACCCCGAAGAAAGGCTGAGGTCTGTGTGGGAGCAGCCTGTCCTGCTTCCAGCTGTCTCTGCTGGGGTGTTGGTCCTGCCCAAGTCAGACAAAAATAACCCAAAGACAGAGCACTCAGGAGGCTGCAGCTGGAGGCTGAGTAAACCACGGAGGCAGGGAAAGTCTCTCCTGAAGGCTTCCATGTGACAGGAAAGAAGAAATGCCACACCGACACAACCAAAAGAGCAAACAGGCCTCATTCCATTCCCCTCTGCCCTCCACTTAGTCCCACGAGATCACACGCCCTTGTCGTATCCCACTTCTGTATGAGCGTCCACCACGGCACGGTTTTTCCTGGGTCTTCGCTCATTGAGTTCGTGCAGCCTTGGTCATAAGAACTTGCTATGTGCCTTCTCCTGTGGCTTTTGTTCTAAGGGTCTCAACCATGAACTTTGTGAGGAGTGAAGACATAATATTTCTCCTTTTCTGTCATCTTTCTGGAGAGTGTTTCCAGCAAACCTCCCACATATTAATCTCCTGAGCTTTCAGTGGATTTGACACATGACCATCAACCATGAGTTCTCTCACCTTCATGCTAGGTATAATACCATCATTACTATGGACAGGAGCTTTAAGGATAAAATTCTGTGACTCTTTTGCTTCCCTTACTTCCCTTTCAAAGGACTTGTAAGCAAAACATGCACACCCGCGCCAAGCAGTTCTCTAGATGACAACACAACAATCTTCAAGCCTATTCAGGTTTGTTGGAGCAGCTGTTTTATGTGCCGTAAAGGAAGGAGGGGGAAAGCACTCGGTGAGGGAATCAGCACACAGTGGGTTCTTTCTTCCTCGCTGAATTTAAATTTTGGTAGAAAAAAACGAAGTGCATGGCCATTGCTTTGAAGACTAGAATGCAACATAGAGTTGATGACGCTGCAGAAGTTCAGAAATGATCGTTCTGGGTTTGACTGCAGTGAAGACGAAGGGCTTTTAAAGTTCCTTCTTAGCCTAGCTCAGCTGACCTTTCCCATAGCTGTAACAGGCACAGAAGAGGGAAGGGTAGCAATGTTGTGATACCAGCTGCAAATCCAGTTTGAATAGAGTGTTGAAGGGTTGATGAGAAACAGTAATGAAGAAAGGTACGTTGGGAGTGTGAAGATGGCCAGAAATATATCTCTTTGGGCTGCACATACCAAATGATGTACGTTAAGGCCAGAACAGGAGCACATGATCAGTACATGGCTGTGGAGATGCCACAGGGAACTCAGTCTCCACCCCTCCAACTCCAGGCCACTGTGGCTGCCATGGGTACCCTGCCTGAGGGACCCTGCCTCCTGCAGGTGAGTTTGCTTTTCTGTCGGTCTTCTAGAGAAAGCCTCCAGGGATTGCCTTCCAAGGGGGTGCTTCCAATACACTAGTACCTATTTTAAAACTGGAGCTTTCCCAGGAGAAGGAACTGTTTTGAGACTTTTAGCAGTCAAACTTCTGTAATTATCTTTGAGTACTTTTAGAAATACATTTGTTGTTGTTTTTATTGGTTTTTTTATGCTTACGTGCATTTCTAGCTGTATTAAATATGATTTAATATTTATATAAATTTAAAGATTTCTAAAGATGAACTACAGGACACCTCTCTAATTTCTGTGGACAGATAGTCTCCCAACTCAGGGCCTTTCTTTATTTCACGTTTATATTGAATTCAGCCTAAGTTCAGAGACTGCAATAAAACCACATTTCAAATTTGTTTAGAAAGTAAAGGCAGGCTGGGTGTGATGGCACAAGCCTTTAATCTCAGGATTCTGTGAGTTACAGGCCAACAAAGGCTACTAGTGAAAGCAAACAAAAACAAAGACAAAAAAAGGGGTTTTAGCCATTTTCTTTCTTGATAATTAGTGGTTATGGTCTAACCCTAGCAAACACACTAGTCTTCCCACGCTCTTGGTAATTTTTAAAATAATCACAGCTCTACATAATCTTAGACACAACTCATACTGTGCAAAGACACTTCAAAATACAACCTTTCTGTCCTAACATTGACTGTTGATCAAAAACTACTTTTTAATCTTTCCTTTTTAACAAAACTGAGAGTGAAGAAATCCCTTCCCATTGTTAGTGAGTTTGCTGTGGAATCCATTTCTCATCAGAATCTTGAAGCAAAGGAAAGAGAGAGAAGGGAATTCCTAGCTGTCTCAAAAGTGGCAAATTCTACCTCTCAACCCATACATTATCTTGTTCATTTGTATTCGGTGGGGAAGGAAAACCGTGTTTGAAGCGGTGTAAGTGCAGTGCACGCAGGGATGTTTAAATATGCCAGTGAAGAGGATGTCTAAGAGGCAGAGTCGGGATTTTACTGTGTGGTGGCTTGGCGGCGCTGGTTCCCCTTCCTACCCCAGGGCACCGTGTAGGTTCCAAGCCCATTAATCATTTCCCACATTTTAAGCTTGTGTGCACATCTTCAAGAGTGACTTTTGTTTAGAAATAGTTAATAACACTAAACCGAGGTAATTCTCCCATCATCCTAGTGGTACAGTAAGGCTTAAAGAGGGATACAATTTATAAGACTATACCTATATCATAATGCTGATAGTTAGTTACTGAGCATCAAAAGCTGTCATTCTCTGAAATTTTAAGAGAAATTGATATCTGTACAGAGAAGAGAATTTAGAGATGGTTAAA
This sequence comes from Microtus ochrogaster, assembly GCF_000317375.1. Lineage (NCBI taxonomy): Eukaryota > Metazoa > Chordata > Mammalia > Rodentia > Cricetidae > Microtus > Microtus ochrogaster. The sequence continues at coordinate 49,882,276 of NC_022027.1, forward strand.
AAAAGACACCTATCATTTATATATCTAAACAATGATGAAATTCTTTAAATATGAACAAAGATGAAAATTGAAACCTAGAGAGAGGAAAGCCAAATTACAGATAAATGTACTAAATACGTGTGTACTCAAGAAGGGCACTGATCTATCTATTCAACAGCAGAAGCGACAGCAAGTAGCTGGGATAAAAGTTAATCTGGGTGATGGAGCTGTCCAGCTTCCATGCTCCAGCTAACCTTGGACTAGGTTTGATCTTCATGACGGAGCTGTCCAGCAGCTTCCATGTGCCAGTTGACCCTGGACTAGGTTTGGTCTTCATGATGGAGCTGTCCAGCTTCCATGCTGCAACTAACCTTAGAATTTGTTTTCCTACTGAAATCCCCCCATTTTCCACAAGGGAGGAACCCAGACCTTTCAGTTACATTTTTAAGTGAAGGGAAAATTGGCCCAGTTCAGGCTTTCTTGTTTTACAGAGAGGTTCACCAAAAGGAGCAGAGAAATTTGGCTGTTGGTTTTATTTGCATTTTTATATCCATTTTTTTAACTGGATGCTTTTCTCCTAGTGCTTATGAGGAAGCTTCTAAACCCTTTTTTAGGAGTTTGCTGAACCTCACAATGGTTCAAAACAAAGCCTGATTTTTTTAGAAATGACTGGTAATGTCTTTTTAAAAAATATTTTCTTACATAGATTTTTTTTGCATATAGGACAAGAAACATACTGAAACCAAAGGTGAATGATAATTTGACTAATAATTTCACTCAGAATTTACAAAAGAGCAAACTGGCTGAACTTAAATGATGTCAATGTTATATAAATTCATAAGGATAAAATAGCATTCAATTATAGATAGATGATAGATAAGATAGATATAGATAAGTGATAGATAAAAGGTAGATGATAAATATGATAGATGATAGATAGATGATAAATATGATAGAAGATAGATAGATAGATAGATAGATAGATAGATAGATAGATAGATAGATAGATAATAGCGTAGAAGTGAAGAGTTGAGTAGAAACAAGACTTTAACGTTCTCCAAAAGATGCAGCTTACATTTGGATTTGGAGTATTGACAACTTGTAGTGTCAGACTCTGGCCAGTTTGTTCATGGGAGTTGGCCAGGAGAGCCTTCTCTGATGCCAAGCTTCTCTAGCCAAATGTCAGTGTGGGGACACCCCTATGAGCTGGGAATCTCTAGATAATTCACCAGTAGTCTAGAAACTCCATGTTCAATTCTAGTGCCTCATCTCTGGTCATACCAACACAGAACCTATCTCACCTCTCTTCTGACAGGTTCTCATTGTAAAAGTCTAGAAATGACCATCACCTCCATCCTCAGAAGATCCATGGGTCCCCAGACCAAGCAAAGGTTTGGGTTTATTCCACCAATGAGCATATGTCTATCTGATTGCACAGAAATCTCGCCAAATAACCTGGCAGTCTGTATGTACCCTGGCTTTCAGAATCATAGAGTCAGTTTTAGCAACCTGCCAAGACAAGTTGGTTTGTCTCCCAAACAATTTTTTAAACTCAGATTGAAAAGAGACTTGGATAGCATCCCAGTCTTTGATAATTCAGTGTAGTGTGTTAATAAGTATTTAACAAACAAATGGAAGGAGGCGAAAGCCTTTGTCATCTCCAGGTAGACGCATAGAAACCACCCATCCACGTGCCATGGAACAGCTGTTGCTAAGGCAGATTAAATGCATCAGGGTGGTTCAGTGTGGATTGTTTTGTTTGACTCCAGAATCTAGATGAACGTGTCCATCCATATCTTTCCTCACAGTGTTCAGAATAACATTTGTACAGATGAGTAGTCAAAAAACTCCTCATGTGTTGGATAAGAAACAATTGTTAACTTCTAGACGGAGCCCTGTGCTCTCTCCTCCCCGCCCCACTCCACTGTCAAGAAAATAATGCATGGGGACAATGGCCGCAAGGACACCATTGGGTGGAGTTTGGGGTATGATAAAGGTTAAAGGTCTGCTTTGGGGGTATAGTATTCCCCTCGATTTCATCATTGGAATCCTGGCTTGTTTTAATTCTTTCACCTGTGTACCTGCCCTCTGACTCTGCCCGACAACAGAAGCCATTCTTCTTCCCGTTTTCACCTCTCCTTTTCACTGCCTCCACATCTCCTCCTTAGCAAGCAACGGAAACCAGGCTTAGACCTGACAAATGGGGCCTGTGGGAGCTGCCTCACTCCATCTGCATTAAGGTGGTCAGAAGCAGACCCACCATTTCTCTAAATCATCTGCCTTGTCCCCACTGGCCACCAGGAAGGACACAAGATACAGAGAGACACTTGGGGGAAACAAACTATGAAGCTGTAGTGTGAGCTTCAGTCGGTGACCTGGACCTACTTTGTACAAAATATCTCCTACATTCTTAACCAGAAGACCTTCGACTAGAAAATGATTCGTGACCTAAAATCCAAACCACCAGCAGAGAGAGTATACTTTTTGTGCTTGCCTTCTATGTGTATATCTTTTTATAGCTCCTCAGTCTGAGGTAAATGGCCAGCTCAAGGTTTACAGAGCTCAGAGCTGGAGAGATGGCTCACTTGGTGAAATGGCTTGTTGAGTAAGCACAAGGACCAGGGTTTGATCCCCAGCACCCATGTAAAAACTCAGTGTGGTGGCGCATAGCTGTAACCCCTGAGCTTACTAGCTAGTGAGAGAGACTATCTCAAAATCTAGGGGAAAGAGCAATCGCAAAAACAAAACAAAACAATACAAAACAAAAAAACCAAACTTGATATTAACCTCTAGCCTCCACAGAGATACTAATGAACAAGTACAATAGTACAATCTCTCTCTCTCTCTCTCTCTCTCTCTCTCTCTCTCTCTCTCTCTCTC
>NC_022027.1:49885234-49928364 GCF_000317375.1 Microtus ochrogaster
GAGAGAGAGATATTTAAAGAGCTTAATCATGGTCAAATTCTTCTTGCCACAACTAGCACATATACATATAAATCAATAGAACTGTTTTTGATGAATGGGATTAGCTCACACCTCTAAAGGTTTCAGAGTGGTGACAGAGCATACCATCTTTAGAGTGTAACTGTAAAGTCACATCATGAAGGGGAAGAGAAGGCCAGCCACTTCCTCTCAGGGATCTGAGAAGATGACAACAGCACACGGTCCCTGAACCAACAGCAGCTTGGAGCTCATGCACAACCTCGGTGGATGTGACTGTCACTTGACTATGACCTGCTAGCCATGTCCTACGTCCCCAGTGAACTCACCCTAAGCAGGAGTAAATCTCTATACACTGTCCTCAGAGAGCCCAGCCTCGCCATGGTTAGAGCCACTTCTCCACACGCCTTACTGCACTGTTATCATTCTGTAGTCATCAGCTGCCAGAATATAATGAAATGACTGATGGGATGAAGTTATAAAGTAAGGGTCAGTTTGGGTTCACAGTTCTGCAAGTTCAAGCCCAAGATCGAGCAAACCTATTGATCTGGACCTCTGGTAGGCTCACAGAGACCCGACAAAACAGCCCAAGCTTATCTAACCAATGAGGACAGAACTGCAGTTCACAGTCAGGAAGTATGTATTGAGTTCCCATGTACTACTGAGTTGCGCTTTTTTAAAAAGTTAAAAACAGAAGCCATTTAATATTGAACAAACCTAAGCATGCCAAGTCTCCCGCAGAGTACCCCCTTCAGCTCACACACGCTCAAAAGCCCAGAATAACTTACAGAGATACTCTCGAGCCAACCCATCATTTGCATCCTGCCTGCACAGATGAAAAGAAACGGTCAGCACAGTGGAGGCTGGAGTTCGTGCAGCTATAGGTGTTATAAACTGGGAAGCACGTGCAGGCAGTCAGGAACCTGGCTCAATCCTTAAGAGGAAACAAAGCCCAGAGTGCTGGTGAGAAAGAGGCAAAGACTAAAGAGGACTTTGCTCATTTCGATACCAAATTATGCAAATCATATGCAAAGTACACAAATCTGTGTGAAGATAAGGAAGAAGAATTGTGTTTATTTTCTCTTTCTTTAAGTCTTTCTACAGACAGCTTCTGAGACGAACAGTGAGGGTGTTGAGTGAGCATCTCACAGGGAATCGTCTTCTCGGTACAGCGAAATCTTGTCCATAGGAAACTGAATTAACCATAAAAATTAACCGAAAAATGTAGGTAGTGTAGGAAATTTTGTAATCCTTTTATCCTCGTGGTCGTTCAAAATTGGCTTTCAAGTACCTTTGGGGTCTTTCTCTCTACTTCTAGGTCTCCGACCTTCACACATCATCTGCCTTTTGCATTAGTGCCAAAAGGTGGGGTATCGCTGACATTAAAAGCCATCAGATTTGGTACCAGAAAAGCAAGCAACTCAATCTGACTAAGGGTATATCTATTATATTTGTTAATCCTAGTTTATTACTAGATTGCTAATTAGTACTGGGTATTTTCATTATAAGCTAATAAACTATATTATAGCATAATCTATTGAGCAGGATAAAAATTTCCATATATTTGATCCTCTGAGCTTCCTAACAAGGAACAGTCTTTTGAAGCCATATTATTCTGATCTTAGGAGGAAAAGTCTGCCCTTCAGACAAGCCCAGAGACTTCAACACACATTTCTCTACTTTTTCTGCAGGGCCTATAACTCTCATGATAAGTGAAAAAGAGTTTCTCCAGGTAGGAATAAATAAAAACGTAGACGCCTATAAAACATGAAGTGCATGAAGAAAGCCAATTAAAAGAGCCTAAAAATAGGCCTGCCAGTTACTTCTTTAGAAAGAAAATCCATAAAGGATAGCAGAGACACAGATAACTGAAGTCTGCCTTCAGCCTTCTCAAAAGGTAATTAAGCTAAATTTAAGGTAATCAAAGCTCAAACCCAGGAAACAAAATTTCAGATCCATCAAAGCGCCATGTCCGAGGAGTCCCTCAAAGAGACAAAGCAATTCAAACTATGAAACTGTCCCATTCCTAGAGACTATAACTTGTCTTGCCCTATTTTGGAGTAGAGGGCAAGAAAACAGCATCTTGTTTGCCATGACCACAAGGCATTAGCAGTGTCCAGGACTGCAGGGCATCTTCCTTCAGAGCGTTAGTTATTGATAGGAGATGCTCTCAGCCTGGCAACCTACCTCCTAGCTCTCATTAAGCCAAATGGTTCTCACTTAAGGATTTCAATTATCAAAACTTCTCTCCATTCAACTTACAAAGAACTGGCTGGCCTCTGGCCACATCATCTTTACAAGGAAGGAGTACTATGTGCTTGCCGATTGCTGCTAGAGCAATCTTTCCACAGCCAATGTCATCAAGTCACCTCCCTGCTTTACAATACGGCCTCTTCCCAAAGGATACAGTCCAGCTGTGGTAGGAGGCAAGTTCATTCACGACTACATCTCCAGGCTGGGCCAATCCCGAGGCGCTACTCTGGAAGTGAAGACCAGAGGGCTCCGGGGCTTGCAGCTGGCCAGTCAAACATAGTGAGCAGCCTCTGGGTCCAGCGAGAGCTCATCTCAAAACTAAGGTGAGGGGATGCTGGGAAAGACATGACATCAACCTCTGGCCTCCATATACACACATGCCACACAACATGTACACACACAATACAAATCTCTTTCCTAAAGACTATTCACTCAAACTTTCCAGGTAGAGTTAAGCACTGCCTTACCGATACCTGCTGCTGGGTTAATCCCATGCTTAGCTGTATGTAGTCTGTTTCTTTTTCATTTAGAGTGTGATTCCACACAGGGGATATGCATACCCGACGTGTTGTGTGTGTGTGTGTGTGTGTGTGTACAAACGCATGTGTGTGTACAGGCCTATGCATGTGTGCACGCATGTGTGTGTGCAAGGGCACTCAGACGTCAGAGGACACTCACTGTTTACCTTGATTTTTGACACAAGTCCTCTGAGTGATCTGGACTCACGGTAGAGCAGGCCAGGCTGAATGGACAAAGCCTCAGTGATTCACCGGCCTCTGCCTTCCCAACCCTGGGGTTACAAATGCGTGCCACCACACTCGGCTTTTATCCAAGTTCTGAAGGTTGAGCCCAGGTCCTCAGGCTGGCACAGCACACGCCTTACCAACTGAGCCATGTCCCCAGCCCCACTTCCCTTTCATCTCCACATCCCTACTTGGAGAAATACTTAATAAATAGGGATTGGGCTAAATGAATGGGCTAGAAGCTGACACTGGCGGAATTACTTCTGACTGTTGATATCAGAGAGCACTAGTTCAAAATAAGGTTGACAGTTACCAAGGGAAATGTGGAAGCTAAAGATTAATGCAATTATTATTGCTATAAATTTACAACAAAAAGGACTTAGCGCCAGATTTTGGAGGGTGCGGTGTGACCCAGAGAACGGCCCACGCACAATGTACATTGATTTAAGAAGGTTTTTTTTCCCAAGAAAGGCTCTATTGAAACAGGTGACCTTTATTACCACTTTGCTTTAATTGCAAATACTTTTAGTACCTGATGCCTATTAATTTGTCAGCCATGCCAGAAGCACAGCCAAGAAACCACAACAAAAGAAAAATAAACCTTTTAATACAGGCCATAAAAGAACTGACTCTGGGTAACAATTACCTTGAGTAACGCAGCAGCAATAAGTAGCCAGTGCCGTGTGCTAAATAAATTTCACTCTTAATTATGGAAAATAAGGAAGACAAAATAAAACTGTCATCATTCATTGTAATTTGTAGGTGTCCAGAGGGATGTCTGGATTGCTTCAGTTTGCTTTATGGAGTAGAACCATTCAGCTTCGCTGGGCAATTGCACCTGCAGAAAGGGCCCGTGCCTCCACGTTCGGCACCATCTGTGCAATCTAAAAGGAGAAGGCCCAGACACAATGGCCACTCCAGAGTTTACATCAATGGTAGCAAGACAATGGAACTAGGGGAACAGTTAGCTGCTGTCTAATTCTCTCTGAAAATTGATTGACTATTAAGCTTGGAATCAATAAACTATTCGGAAAGCCCATCATGATTGATGTTACAGTACAGCAGGAAACAAATATTCTAATCATGCAACTGCTATCCTAGAAGCAAAAATTTTTGAAAATTCCCAACTTTGGGGGTTTCAAATTCTTTGACCGTGCAAGAGATTGAACCCCACCAAGCTATGGGTTGCAAAGCAGATGGAGGAAGCTTTGTTTAACCCTTTCTGTGCTGGCAGTGTAGACTGCTTTACCCAGATAACTCAGACTGGATAATTTCTAAACACTATAAATTCATTCTTCTGGGAAGGCCAAGATTGGGGCGCTGGCAGATTTAGAATCTGGTAAGGTACCTTAAATGCACCCTTACAAGGCAGAGAGATGGGAAGGCAGGAAGGGGCCCTTCTCTCCATCCCTGTTACAAGTTATAAATCCTATCCAGGAGGATGAGCTTCCTGTGGCCTGAGACCTTATCAGTCCAGCCTATGCCCTAAGACTGCTTGCACTGGGGATGAAATTGTAGACCAAATTTCAGAGGTGACCCAGACATTCACACTGTAGGCGACCCAATTAAATAGTCCAGGTAGGAAATGGGATGCTCCCTATAGGAAGACCTAAACTACTAACAAAGTAATAGAGAATGGGGGAACAGGCATGGTGCAGATAAAAAAAAAAACTGCACTTTGAAAACCTACAAAAATGAAGAACTGGTGAATGTCAGCCAAGAAGCAGCGATGTGAGGACATACCTAAATACTTCCCATCTGCAGAAATAACTTGAAGATTTATCCCATGAATGTCTGGAGAACCCAACTAAGACCAACTCGCTGGAAGAATCTTAAAGAGCTAACTCCAACTTAATAAAGAAATTTATCACAGGGGAACTAAAATTAAGTCCAGGGCAACAGAGATGGCTCATCAGCTAAGAGCACTCACTACTCTTGCAGATGATCCAGATTTAATTCCCAACACCCATGGCAGCTCACAACTATCTTTAACTCCGGTTCTGGGGGATATGATGCCTTCTTCTGGCCACTGCACATGGTACATGCACAGACATGCAGGCAATACACTCAAACACATAAAGCAAAAATGAATAAATGTGTTTATAAAATGAAAGACCAAAGTGGGCTAGCTCTAGTCAAAAAGGAAAAGCAAAGATTTTTCTCCCAGTATCCCTGCCTTGGACCTACGTCTGTCATTTCTGAAGAGACTCTCCTGGCCTGCCTCCTCTTTTTTCCCTTACATGCTTTCAACTGCCCTTCCATGGGCAGTTATACAGCTTAGTCAAGAATCTCAAGACCTGTCTGTCCCTCTCAGTCTGCACACGGATTACATCTGTCTCCTTCACTCCAGCCTCCTTTTTATAGGAATGCTCACGAGACTGGTCTGGTGCTGTGGGAAGAGGAGTTAGCAGTTGTAGGGTCCTCATGTGGTGGGTGAGCCCAACCCAGATGATGAGAGACTGGAAGTCCACTTTGAACACAGAATTCAGCATCCATGTGGCCTGTGCTGGAATCAAGCTTAGTCCTTTTAACCTCTGGCTGTACTCCCCAAGTGGTTTAGAATGCAAAAGAGCAGAGATGGGATCAATTGGCTCCCCGATCTCAAACAATCTATATTTGAATTCCTATATGTTTGAATAGGAATATTTAGAATATCCCCCTAGAATCCACAGCCATCTGAGATGTAGGTGCTACGAGACCACAAAGCAAACAGACCAAAACTCAGTAGGTATTGCCATGTGTGGAGTACTCAGAACTAGGCTAAAAGATTTTTTTTAAAAGATTTATTTAATAATTATGTGTACAGTTTTCCCTGCATGTATGCTGCGGGCCAGAAGAGGGCACCAGATCTCATTACAGATGGTTGTGAGCCACCATATGGTTGCTGGGAATTGAACTCAGGACCTCTGGAAGAACAGTCAGCGTTCTTAACCTCTGAGCCATCTCTCCAGCCCCTAAAAGATTTTTTTTAAAAAAACACCATGTATTTTATTTGTTTATTTCTTCACCTATTTAATGTGTGGGGTGTTTCCTCTGCACATATGTCTGTATATCTATCACTTGTGTCCTTGATGTCTGAACTGGATCCCCTGGACCTGGAGTTCAGAGGGTGGAGAGCTGTCATGTGGGTGCTGGAAATCAAACCGGATCCTCAAGAAGAGCCGCCAGTGCTCCTAACCACTAAGCCATCTCTCCAGCCCCAGCTGAGACTTCTAACTGATAACAGAGCACTAGAAAACAATGTAAGAGACAGAAATCTTTAATAAATAAATTAATTAAAAAAAACAACATGTTTCTTATACTGCAAGGTGGTAACTACTTCAGGATGCATGTTCTAATGAACTCGCCATCCCTACAAGCAGAAAACGCAACTCCTTCCTCATTAAAAAGCCATGTAGCATGTACCAGCTAAGGTCTATGCCCAGGTTTTTTTGTTTTGTTTTGTTTTGTTTTGTTTTGTTTTGTTTTGTTTTGTTTTGTTTTGTTTTGTTTTGCTTTGCTTTGTTTTGTTTTGTTTTGTTTTGGGGTGTGTGCGTGTGTGTATGTGTGTGTGTGTGTGTGTGATAAAGAGAGAGAGAGAGATCTTTTCTTTATTGATTTTATTGAGCTATACATTTTTGTCCATCCCCCTCTCTTCCTCCCCTCTCTCCTTCTACCCCTCCTCTCCCATGACCCCTACACTCCCAATTTACTAAGGAGTTCTTGTCTTTTTCTCTTTCCTATGTAAATACATGTCTTAAGATCTCTTTGTTGTCTAGGTTCTCCATGGTTGTGGACTGTTGATTGGTTTTTCTTTGCTTTATGTCTAAAGCCAATTATGCGTGAGTACATATTATATTTGTCTTTCTGGGTTTAGGTTACCTCATTCAATATGGTTATCTCTAATCTATACATTTACCCACAAATTTCAAGATGTCATTATCTTTTTTTACCACTGTTCAATACTCCATTGTATAAATTTACCATATTTTCTTTATCCATTATTTAGTTGAGGGGCATCTACGTTGTTTCCAGGTTCTGGCTATTACAAATAATGCTGCTATGAACATAGTTGAGCACATGTCCTTGTGATATGATTGAGCATCCTTTGGGTATATACCCAAAAGTAGTATTGTTGGATCTTAAGGTAGATTGTTTCCTAATTTTCTGATAAATCGCCATACTGATTTCCAAAGTGGCTGTGCCAGTTTGCACTCCCACCAGCAATTCAGGAGTGTTCCCTTTACCCCACAACCTCTCCAGCATAAGCTGTCATCAGTGTTTTTGATCTTGGCCATTCTGACAGGTTATCTCAGAGTTGTTTTGATTTGTATTTCTCTGATTGCTAAGGCTATTGAGCATTATGAAGGGTGATGTTTTTCTGATTTCTTTTTAAGCTCTTTTATTTTTTGTATAAAGGAGGGTTGCTGATTTTTTAGGCCCCAGTTTTGTTTTGCATGAAATAAAGTAATTATAATAGTGTTTTGCAACAAGGTTGGAAAATGACTGATTGTGTACTTAATAATTATTATAATCATTATTATTTTATAATTAGAATATGCTAATGCTTAAAAGAAACCCTTGCCTTCCAAAAGTAAGTGTGTTTCTGTGAAAATAACTATCTACATTAGTGGGAAAATCTGGAAAAATGAACGTGCAGGATCAAGAATGTACAAAGGATTCCCTTTTAAAAACACATATGTGTCTATGTGCTCATAGGTTGCTTGTGTGTGTGTGTCTACATGTGTAAAGAGGGCATTATATATGCATGTGGACTCCAGAGGTTGACCTCATTAATGCCTACAAAGATGGCAAAAGCTAAAAAGAATAACACCACTAAGTGGTAAGAGGGGCAGAGTGAAACTGTGAAGTGGAGTAGAAAGAAGGACAACCGGTGTGCAGAACTCTGTTCTTGGTACCCCGGAGGGTACATTGTATGTCAGCTGCTCAAGGTATCCCTACAGTCACTGTGCAGGGCTCTGCTCATGGTGCCCCCCTGGGGTACACTGTACAGGACCTGCTCATGGTGCCCCCCTGGGGTACACTGTACAGGACCTGCTCATGGTGCCCCCCTGGGGTACACTGTACAGGACCTGCTTATGGTGCCCCCAAGGGTACATTTAGCCCTTTTCCATTTCAGCACTCAGTGACTTCACAGCAATAGCTTCTAACTGGTTACAATGGGAATGTTTACACCCAGGAAATCAGCAACATAGCACTTCATGGTGATATGGCCATCTCCTCCTCCTTCATCTCTTCTTCCTCCTCCTCCTCCCCCTTCATCTTCTTAGGAAAACCAGTTAAAAGGTATTTACCATCAAGAACAATTAAAGTCATTTCTTATAAAAATAAATAGATATTTACTCTGATTTATGTATTTTAAAAATGTAGGAATGCTCATGACAGCTTTATTCGTAGCGGTCTAAATTAACCGAGATCCCGTCAACAGAAGAATGACAAAACACACTGTGGTGACCACATGTGGAAGAGCTCACAGTGACGAGAATGAGTCAGTTCCTCAACATCCACTAAAGGGATGGATGCTCAGGGACCATCAGCAGATAAGAGATAAGGAAAACCATGGCAATATACACATCAGTCTGCCTTTAGTAAACAAAGGCATGATGTCTGCAAGAAAATTGATGGAACCAGGGCTTGTATTAAGCAAAATGAGCCAGACTAAAAAAAAAAAAATACATTTTTTTCTCTCTTAAAGGGATCTAGATTTTAAAAGGGGTTGGGGGAAGAAAACAAAAACTATTAGGGGGAAGGGAACAGAGGAGAGTGGTGGGGTAAACACAGTAGAAATGCATGATGTGTGTGTTCGAAAAGTCATGAGGAAACTTTTAGTTTATACAATTAATAAACTACTAAGCCTTATATAGGACTGCCAGCTATATGGTTACTTTAGTACTCTGATAGGAAAATGGAGGGTCAGACAAGAGAGCAGCAGCGAGAGTTGAACTGGAGTAATTACAGCCTCCTGTTCCGTGAGGACAAAGGACTACGCCTGTGTGCATAATTCCAAAATTCCCATTGACCTCTAACCCCCATGTGATGGTCTTTAGAGGCCGCAAGCTCCTGTGGGTGGAACCCCAGGGATGAGCCCAGTGTCCTCACAGGAAGAGACCAAGAGACTCCCTGGTTCCTTCTCTTTACATCTCTTTCCAAACACTGAGATGTCTGTGATCTGCAGCCGGGAAGACCAACTTGACTCTGCCCTTGTAGCCTTCAAAACTATGAGATGCATCCCCTAACTTAGTTCTTTAACTGCTCTGAATTCAGGGAAAGAATCATTCCCATTTTACTGGGAACTAAACAGTCATTTGCCTCAAGTCCACAGCACATACATGAGGAATGACCTCATCTCAAAAAAAAAAAAAAGTCCTGTGTGGGATGAGCAGAAACAGGGCTGGAGAGCCAAGAGCGAAGAGCCAACTAGAGATGGAGTATTGATTGCACAGTCTCGGATTCACACATCTTTAAGATTAACAGCTTCTAGCACGGGCTCCGTAGTTCATGGGGTTGGCTGAAAACCAGTGTCTGTCCCTTGTCCAAAACTTACCAATAATATCAAGACAGCAGAGTATTACACCGAGGGTCACTCCCTTCTGAGAACCATTTCTGTCACTCAACCCTAGAAGTGGGCCCAAGTAGAAGTCAAAGAGTGTTAGCTGTGATTGCAATCACTCACGCAACCTTTTCTGTGACTGCTTTTTCCTGTCTTCACATCTTAAGGTTGGAGGCATTGAACCCAGGGAGCAAAGCAAGGTCGGCGCAAACCTGGGCAGTCATGGCATCTCTCCTCGAGCTGTAGAGGGGCCCTGTGAAAATCAAGGCACATTATCCGAAGGCGCTGCTCTTCCTTACAAATCGGCCTTCACAGATGCATCTGGGAAACACTGATGGATCTCCCTACCACAACAAACAGGTTCCATAGAGGCAGGCTTTGTCACCATCTGACTGAACTAACTCCCATCCCTTCCCTCCAAGTACGAAGCCGGCCAGGAAGCCACAGAATGGTTTCTCCTGTTCATACTACTACCGTCCACCCTCAGGATTCCTAACTGAAGAGCTCATTCCTACTGCAGAAAATGGAGACCAAGGCAACAATTGAAAGTGCTTCAAGAATAAAAGTCCCATTCCTTTCCAGGCCTTGACAATGCAGCTGCGGCCTAGCAGCTTCCTGCTCACATGGTGGCTGTAATTAGTAATTCTCAGGCAAACATAAAACACGGCAGTTTTGCTATGGATAACGGGCTGTTCATCCACCTCAAAGACGTCTATATTTTTTCATGTACAGTACAAAATGCTTCATTTCGACTGGAATCAGGATGACAAATTGTTCCACTTCAGAATTCTGCTGCCTGTCTTAGGAAGCTACAAAATACTGTCACGTACAGAATTGTACAAAGACCAGGCTAGAAAACAGCGCCAGAGACAGGCTGCCCTCCCTGTTTCGTTTTGCACCAGACCCTGCAATCATTCAAATTTAAATAATTTCTCTGTAAGCCTTGATAACAATCACATTCAGAAGTGATGCCCCAAACTACTAGGATGTAAGATTTCTCTGTAGGAGAAGCCATGGATAGATGCTACAACTCCCAGAAAGTCTTTTCATTTTAGAGAGAAGCCACCAAGTGAACTTGGAATAGGGGGACGGCACTCAATCTGCTGACCCTTGCAATGTCTAGGGCTGCCTCAGTAAAGGCTACAGAGAAAGAAGAAAAAAAGCAAAAACAGAAACAACAAATTTTTGTGTGTGTGTGAAATGCAGAAGCCAACATTGTTTCCACAGTGGCTGAGAGGCCCAGTTGCCTTCTGTCTGAGATTCAGAAAAAAATCATTATGCATTTTTTAAATAAAAAGAGATTCTTCTGTCTTGTAGGCTTTTCAGTATCCCTAGAATTAAGTAAGGAAACCCAGTCTCATCGGAATGGCGGAGCCTGACTATTTGGATCAAGGTCCCTCAGGTCCTGGTAAGAACCCAGACCAAGAACAGGTAGAATCAGCGTGGGCTTTTTAATTTGGAGAATTCTCAGCAGTCAGCAGATCATGGGAATAAAGACAGGTGGGGCGCCTGCTGAGTGTGTTTGCAGATCAGCACACAACGGTGTGGAGCGATGCCAAGGCAGTAGCTGAAGCCTTGTGTGAGTGTGTATTTATAGCCTCACCTGCCTCTTAGAGAAGCCAAGTCTTCCCTGAAGTAAAGTGAGCATGTGGATCTCCCACCAAGACTGGGCAGGCAACGGGTGGTGTGTCTGACCACTGGTGAACCGACTTTCTGTCACTCCTGGTTTCTCAGAGCACCAGTGACATCTTTGGAAACCATTCACTACAGTTAACTAGTTTGAACCAGGAGGCAGAGATACCAGCATCATTTGAAATAAGATGGGGAGATGCCTGCCTTAAATCAAAAATACATTGACACAAAATCCCTATTTCTAATCATTGCAACATATCGGCATTTTCAGGGAGCCGGTTTTTATTCATTTGTTAAGCTGGGAAGAAGATAAGGTTGGGAGGCAGACAAACCTGGTGGAAACTCGCTTCTGCAGGTTAATAATTTAACTGGCACATGTGGAGCAAGTGCTTAGCCCTAAACCTCCTGTAAGACAGAGGGAATAATACCATCTGATCTGTGTTATCTCGCGGTGGGATAAGATGATATATGTAAAACACCCAGCACTGGCAGAGCATGGAACAGTGTGCGCACACAGATGGGGCTCTGACTCCAAGCTCTGCCGTTCTCCCTCACCGAGTCACTGGAATTACGGCTTTGTGCCGCCTGCTTTGCATGCATGCTAATGACGTCCTGAGGGGGCTTCGAGTGCAATTTTAACAGTCTCGTGTCATTCTACTTGTTAGTAGTTACACTGAATAATAAATGTGACTTATTAATCATTCCAGGTAGTCTTTGAGACAGAACGTGGCACGGGCAGCTTTCTGTGTCAAGAGGCTGAGATGAGTCCTGAATGGAACAAAGCTTGATCGCACAGCTCAAGTTTCTAGATGCCATGGTTTATCTCTCAAGTGAGACCCACCGGTGTACATACAACTGCCTATATCTGACTCATATTTCTCTCTAATAGATATTCAAAAATTGCAAGATCCTTTCTACAAATCAACGAAGCACTTAAGCCCTAGGGCAGACAGACACCCAGGCTGGAATCTGAGCTTCTCTGCTGGGTAACTGGTGACCTGGGCAGGTGACCAGTCCCCTCCACTTTCATTTCACCAGATTGTCTTTAGGACTAAGCAAACTTATGGTGTTATACTATGCACGAACAGGGTAAGAATTCAGATCAACATTCTTCTCAATTCAACTAGCACATCAGCTGAGAGATTTTTCAAGGGCAAAGCAAGGGATGGCTCCCTTCAACTAGAATGTGGGGTCACCATTTTCCCGGGAAGGTCAAATGTTTCCCAACAGTGACTCCAAACTCTCTCTGGAGAAATGGACCAACGTGTGTCCTGAACCAGGGCTACCAAAGGGAAAAGTGAGAAAGTCTTTAAACACAGGAATGGCAGCTCCAACAGGCAAGTAATTCCTGAGGTGCTTTGCAGTTTGGAAAGTGAAATCTTTTAATCATTTTAATCATTTAATCATAGAGACTTCCCTATGGAAATCATTCCTCCTAATGATACCAATGCAAATGGACATCAAGAATATTTTAACCCAGACAGCAGGGAGACAGACCCTCCCCCATCAGCCCAAATAAACACAAATCAGTCCCTGGGCAGACGTTCAGACGCTCACAATAGTTAGGTCATAGTTATCACTCCTAAGATTCTAGAGGGCTCCAGCGCCCACACAGGTTCACCACAAGTCACATGACTGTTTGCAATACTTTCTCAGTCCTCTATTCTCCCCTTCAGGGGCTCTCAGCCTTCCTAGTGCCGTGGCCCTTTAATACAGACCCCAACCATGAAATCATTTTGTTGTTACTTCATCACTTTAATTTTGCTACTATTATGAATCATAATGTAAATAGTTTTTGAAGCAGGGGTTTGCCAGTGGGATCATGACCCATGGGTTAAGAAGCACTGCTCTACAGGGACTGACCTGTAGATGGGTAACAGAGAGAGAGGAGCCTGGGACACTCCATCAACAGCTGGCCGTGGTCATAATCAAGCTCTGTGTATCACCTCAATCATGAGGGACCAGAAGGTGGTTTCAGGACTGGACCTTCCTTTGCTTGGCCATTCTCCGTGGCTTCCTCCTCTCCTCAGAGGTGTCCCTCTTTAAAATGGTCAACAATTCCTTCCCTATGCAGTAGGGAACAACAATAGAAACAGAAATGAAAGCCAATTCCTTGTCCTAACCTAAATACCCTTCTTAATCTCAGATACTCCAGTTCAGCCACACTGAATTTCAGGCTGTTCCAAAACACACGCGCACACACACGCACACACACGTTTTCCCCCAGAACACATCTGGATTAACATGTATTGAGTCCTGAGCTCTTTTCAAGATTGTCCTCACATCTGGAAAGTTTCTAAAACTTCTCCTTACTTCACTGAAGTATCTGCTTGAACGTCTCCTCTTCAGAGGGGCCGAGCTCACCAGCCTAACATGAGATGAATAAGTGATTCAGAGTTCCCTCCCGTGTGGTAAAACAGTTATAATAATAATTTTCTGTGTGTGCTTTACAAAAGCAGTCGGAGCAGAGCCACGTTCATTTTTCAAGCATCTACTTTACTCACACATGATACATTTTTCAAGCTAAAAGAACAAGAAAAACATAATACAGACATTAGCGCATAAGCGACGGTACTGGAGGCTAGCGCGGGAAATAGTGCAGAACCAGTTCCCACAGGAACTAAAGACAGATAAGCCTGCATGACAGAGTGAGTGAGCCAAGTGGGATGGTGACAACAGGGACCAGACAAATAAATGCCCTGATGGCTGCATAAATAACTCACTAAGAGGAAGTCATCAGCAGAAGCGACAGAGATGGTGTTTCCGTGGAGCGTGTCCCTATGAATCCTCTAAGTTCACGTTGCTCAGGCCCAAAACACAGAGTAGTTTTCACAAGAAGGAAACAGCACAAATTAAACTTTTAGCACTGATGGTTGAAGGTTCTTAACATCTAGATTATTCTGAAGACCTCATGTTCCTGGTATCATGAAGGAAGTGGATAGCCCAGAGGCTGGACTCTCAACATCTGCCCATGGGATCTCAGCGGCTCAGCTTCAGCTAGGATGAGACCCAGGGTTTCAGGTAAGAGTTCTCAGCATTTAATGTTCCAGACTAATTCCAGTAGTTTAGAAACATTCGTCAGCTCAGACATGTCCACAGCCACCAGCACACTTCAGTTTCTGATCGCTAATGTGCTGTTTAGATGTGGAACCACGGAGGATGGAAGTAAGGTGTCTACTCTCTGTCTCAGCAAATTTTAAAAATATCTGTTGCCTAGCCAACCTTCTTCTCAGTTGCAAACAAGGGAGACCTGAGCTATCCCAGCTATAGAGAGGCTATGAGCTCTATCAGCAGAACTTTAATGATAAACTCACTTTGTTTTACCGACAGACTTTATAATTTTACTTTTCCCACATAGTAAGTCTGCATCTTTATGGGGTACGGTGTGATAATTAGATACCTGTACACAGTATAGAATGATCAAGTCAGGGTAATTCGCATATCTAGTGCTTGAAAGGTTTATCCTTTCTCTGTACTTGGAGTTATCCATAAAGTGTGCAAGTTCTTACAAACGGCAGTCACCTGGCCATGCTGTGGAGCCCAAGGACTTACTCCTGCCTGGGTGTGCCTGGGTGTGCCTGGGTGTGCCTGGGTGTGCCTGGGTGTGCCTGGGTGTGCCTGGGTGTGCCTGGGAGTGCCTGGGTGTGCTTTGGAGTGCCTGGGAGTGCCTGGGTGTGCCTAGGAGTGCCTGGGAGTGCCTGGGTGTACTTTGGAGTGCCTGGGAGTGCCTTGGAGTGCCTAGGAGTGCCTGGGAGTGCCTGGGTGTGCCTGGGAGTGCCTGGGAGTGCCTGGGTGTGCCTGGGTGTGCCTGGGCGTGCCTAGGAGTGCCTGGGAGTGCCTGGGTGTGCCTGGGAGTGCCTGGGTGTGCCTGGGAGTGCCTGGGAATGCCTGAGTGTGCATTATCCAGCTGCCTCTGCCCTTCTGAGCCTTCAGGGACTACTACACTAGTTTATCCCCCAAAATGAATGGGAATATGTGGTATTTGTATGCATGTTTTGTTTTATTTAATGTAATCTCTCCCAGCTCCATCCATGTTGCTACAAATGGCATATTACACTATTTTCCTTTATCTCAGTAATATTCTTTTTTTACTTTTGATAGTGTCCCAGTAAACACAGGAGTTTGGGTAACCCTTTGATATTATACACAAACTCTTAAAGACTCTGTGACTCTTTGTATGATCAATAATTCAGTTATCATGGGTGAAATAATAAGATTCTGGTCAACATATACATTTTTTAAGCCAAGTAAATGTTTGAGTATCATAATTATCATATTTATTGCCCAGTTTATTAGTTTAGCAGAAAACCAAAGCAAAAACACAAGCCTAAAGCTAATATACAAACCAAGGGCATTGGTTTTTGTAGATTTAATGCTTACTAGTGATTGAATTCCATATGAAAGAGGCAGCAGCTTCCGAGGAGTTTGCTGAGTGGCACAGCGGCTCCCTGGAATGCACACTCCCTGGGGTCTTAGTGTCTTTCATCACCCATGAAAATCTGTGTATGTCTCAATGATCTAACATGACCACACTTACTAGGGAATTCACAGAAATCAGTACGTGGATTAGTCTATTTTCTATTGCTCCAGCAAAACCCCTAATGCCAAGAAATAGTTTTCAAAGGCTTATTTAGTTCCTAGTTTGGTAGCGCATGCACACATCCCACTGCTACCAATGCCCCATCTGGCCATCAGCAGCTGAGGACCCTGTGGAATTCTAACAGCTGCCATGCTTGCGGATGACATTACAGGGATGATAGAAAACCAGGGGGCAGGAAGGAACCAATCTTGTTCTTTAGTGAGAACTCGCCCCATCTCTCCAGAGAGCAGCACTCCAGTGCTCTGGCCACCTTGAACCAAGCCCCTCCTCTTAAAGATGCCATCATTTCAACATGACTACAAGGGAGACCAAGATTCTAGCACAAGCGTCTTAGGAATCTTATTTCTTAGGGAAATAAACTCCACCCAGACGACAATAGGCTGTTTTCCTCATTTGTGTGTCCTCCTGATCTGCAGCCTATTCAGAGCCAGTGAAGTCCTCTTTAAGGTCAAAAGGCCTCTTAGTGCTGGAAGCGTCACCGTGTTGCCAGAGCTCAGCCCTGGCCTCCTGAGCCATCTCATTTGCAGAGTCCTGCTCCTGTCCCCATTCAAGGCTGACAAAACCCCCATCTCCCTCTTGGCTTGTTAGCTCCTGCTTGGGCCCAGTCACAGACAACAGATGCCACCACCATGACCACTTTAAGCAAACACTATCTTATTGCCAGGAATTAGGTGCTTAACACACTCACCAAATGAAATGGAGGAATATGTAAATGACAATAAAACTTCCCTTCAGCAGACAAGAGTGACAGTTACAAGAAAATGAAAGAAGATGGCTCCCTCAGGAGCTATCTCAAGACACTGTCAACACTTGGGATTGTCACTAGGAAGGGCGTAACCCAGGGCTTACGCTTTTCAGCTTAATAACAAAGACAGCGCTGCCGCCCATGTGTTTTCCTGAGTTCTCTACCTTCGGCACTTCTTTTGACCTGGGCCTGAGAAGTGCAAATGTATTTATTACGAGTGCAAAGCACAGGCTTGTAGAGAACTCATAGCATCTTAAGCAGGTAAGCATGAGTGATGTGTTCTGTGGCCCCCTGGGCACCTCTTTCCCCAGGATGGTTATGGAGGCTCTGCCCTGGAATTCTCCAGCTCCTTTCCAGATCCCTAGCACAGCACAAACGTCCGGTTCAGGTTCCACTCATTCTGAGTCTCTGCCAGATAGAGGGGCAAAGGAGAGCTTTGGAAGATCACGAAAACCCCAGAGGAAAAAGGCAGGGTACTCTTATGGCATTGCTGGAATGCTGGTAGCATGTAATACTGCAAGAAACATAGACAGTCATGATACTCTGCTTATCTCCAGATATAACCCTGTGTCCAATCACATCCCAACGTCCACCACCAGTTCTGCAGAGCAGAGGAGAAGACACCGTACCCAGTAAAAGAAATGTCCATGCCCTAGATCCTGTGTGAGCACAGAGCCCAGGACTCTGAGACGTTGCGGCTTTCACTGTGACAACTGCATTTCCAAGCCCAGGGTTGCAGGCAAGACAACATTTGTAATTGTCTTGTTGGCTCCGGGTAAAACAAATACACATTTAGATCACCACAGATAAGTGCTTTCCCTGAATTAATCACACATGTGAGGCCCGAAAACACACTCCTATCAGGCAAATTGGATCTTAGAGTAGTAAATACACCCACAAAAAAAATTGGAACTTCTTGAACTAAAAGGGGATTTTAGAACATCAGTGCTACCCTTCAAGTTTTTGTTATAAAAACAAGCCTGCCAAATGGCAGCAGACAGAGAAAGCCAGCAGAGAAGGCTTGGAGGTGAATGGCAGGCTCGGGATTCATGTTTCCCAAGAGATCCCCCTGTTTCAGCTGGGGTGGCCACATGTGCCCTACAGACATAGTACAAATCATGTTCATATGTGTGCTCGCATGCTCAGTGTGAACTTGGCGCTAGCAACCAGGAACGCTATCTGCATGTCCTACCAGCCATAGCAGTCTTGCTGAGAGCCCCTCATCCTAGAGAAGCCATTGGACTCTCACCGCGATTCCAAAGTATCAGTTTTCTGTTAGGTATACATACCTGTTGCTCTGCTCAGAGCAGAACTAGGGAAGTTGGACAGTCCTTGGAAAGCATGGAATAAATCAGGTCTTGTAACAGAGCAGACTATCTATGGAATTATTATTGCCACCCCAGTACCAGCCCTTTCTGATGGAAGGCGAGCAGAACAAACCATCCATCACTAGACAAACTCCCCACTATGACAGCAAGCACACCAAGAGACCCCGCCATAATACATAACCAGCCCTTAGCTCCCAACTCCAACCACATTGAGTTTTCCTGGAAGCAGTCAGGAAGTGATTCTTCCATGTGGATACTTCCCACAGCCACTGGAAATGGCAGTCCAGAGAACAGACTTGGCTCCTTGAATCTTCCCCCTTCCTTTGCACCCCTTTGTTCCCCTCTTTCCTCTCCCCTCTTGTCTCCACCCCCACAGGTTCAATTCTCCAGGAAACAGCCTGTGATAAAGCTTCACCTTCAGGAACTCTGTGGTGTGGAGTCAAGGGAATCGCAACCATGACAGGTGAGGGAGGCAAGCTTGGATAGGAGGGGCGGAGCTCAGGTACAGCGAGGGCTTTGAGGCCTTCAGAGATGTCCACAGTGGATCTTGGTAGTTCCATGTCAAGATGAAGTTATAACCCTGGACAGTTCCCTTCAACCAAGGACAATGTCTTAGGGAAGACTCAACTGGGAGCCATCAGCACCCAGCATAGATCCAGTAATTCACTTCTAAAATTCACCCAGTGTAGAAGTCTCCTCCTGTCCCCTCTTCCTCTGGCCCTGGGTCCCTACACCCTATGTTCTCCTTGACCACATTTGCAATAATTCTATTCCATCTACTGTCACTAGACGGGGACACAATCTAAGGACAACCAAGGACCTGCAAGATGGCTCAGTGGGTACAGGTGCTTGCATATAGCCATAAAATCAGAGTTTGATCCCCAGGACCCATGGGTAGAAGGAGAAAACTGATTCCCAAAAGCGGTACTCTGGCATTCATTCTATCTCTCTTAATGTGTGTGTGTATGTGTATATATATTCTTTATTTATTTGTGTGTATATATGTATACATATATATGCTTTATTTATGTGTATATATGTATATGTATACATATATGATTTATTTGTGTGTATATATGTATACATATATATGCTTTATTTATGTGTATATATGTATATGTATACATATATGATTTATTTGTGTGTATATATGTATATGCATACCCAGAAATAAATATACATACAAATAAATAAATAAAGCATATATAGTTAATATGTGGCATCACTTAGCAAACTTGCAATAAATTTTCAAGAGAAAATCCATTTAATATAAAGTCCACAGTATCAAATGGTATCATATATCATCTCCTACTCAACTGAATGCGATTTGAGTGGTCTTAAGTAATTAAGTGTGTTCTCATTATCTGGGATGTAAAAAATGTGTTCAGCGAAGTCTTTTTATCCTAGCGGCTCAGAGTATACTAAAGAAGAGAAGGCACATAAGGGCGGTGACAGATGTCACCTGTTCTCATTTACAGCCCCTTCCTGGTAGAGACACTATAACTCACCTGACCATCTATTTTACTTAGCTTTACTAAACTTAATCCACTAATGTTCTTCTCAGATGT
Source organism: Microtus ochrogaster (assembly GCF_000317375.1). Classification (NCBI taxonomy): domain Eukaryota; kingdom Metazoa; phylum Chordata; class Mammalia; order Rodentia; family Cricetidae; genus Microtus; species Microtus ochrogaster. The sequence continues at coordinate 49,904,669 of NC_022027.1, forward strand.
GCTTTCTGATAGACAGACTTGTCTTGTGTGTATCTGTATATGTGTGTGGTGGGGAAAGGGGATCCCAAAATCGAGGAGGGTGGCTGGAGTTCAGAGTTAATGGATTCAGTTATTACTAGTTTCATCACCACAGAGGGATGAGCACTGCCCTCTGTCTTAAAAACTGGCTGAGAAAATGGACAGGTTCAGAAACACAAGTCTAGACATAGTGTTTTCTTCATCTAGGTCTAAATATTATCAAGGAAATCAAGGCTCCTTTTTTGGTTTTGAATCCCATTAATAAAATAAATTTTTAAACGAGGTCAAAAGGAAGGCCGGGCACAGTTATACCAGAGTTTGAGCAAATACAAACAGGGTAGGTGAGCTGTAAACCATGGAGGCTGCCAAGATGAGGGACAGAGACAAGAAAGGAGCCATGGCTTTCGTAGTTAGGGTCCAAGACAGCAGGCAGTCCCTGCAGTGGCAGCCTGGAGGCCAGCAGGCAGCTGCAGGACAAGGGTGGCAGGGAGAAGGCTCTGTGTGCAAGGGAAACAGACCTGCGGCTGTTGTCCAGTGGCCAAAGGGGAAAGAAGACAGAGAAAAGCTTGTGCTTTCCTGACTTAGAACATCAACAACAGACAAGCGAGGAGGCGGGGCCTGATGGTAGCATTGTAAGTGGCTACCTCAAGGAGGGGCTTCAGAGCTAAGTATATTAGCTCTATGAGGGGATAATTATGCCTCTCATCTCAATGGATCTCTTGGTTAACCAGCTTCCTGGAAGGGGACACCTTAGCCAGGTTTTTGACAGGTCAGGCAGGATTAACTTTAACAGAAGCAGAAATAAATAAAATGCAGTGTTTTCTCCTTTGGAGCAGTTCAGAATGCCATGTATCTGCCCAGGGTCAAAGGTAGCCTACTATTAGGACCTGGGGACCAAAGAGGAAGGAACAAAGTTGATGTTGACCTTTCTAGTGTTACCAAGGAAAGGAGAGATGGGGTGAGGGAGAGGTTACTTCTCAATGCCCTCTATGGCTTCTAAACCCTGGGTAGCTACTTGAAAGTTGAGATCCTAAAAACATTAGGAGATGGACTGAAATTTGGGGAATAGATATAACCAACCGTGCCATGGAAACCCAGAGATTCAGTTCCAAAGCTACTGGCAAGAAGGGATGAGCATCTGCACCACAGCCCCCACAAGCTCACATGTGCCCTCCGGCATTCTCCACCCTTGGTCAGGACAGAACCAAGCTGCCCAGAGGGTCTCTCCCTCCTGTCCTTACCAGGAGTGCAAGCTGCATTCTTGTGAAAAGAATAAACCAAGAGGACCAAACAAGACAGCAGGACCGTGGGCTTGCGGACACTCTCAGCCTCACTCCCTACCCCACTTCATGGGCATTGTTCCAAATTCAGAAAGTGACTCCGGACATTACCTTTTCTGTTCCAGTCTTAGGCTTCAACTGGAAGGAAACCTGTTCTTGGCTCTTACCACTCATTCATCTCTCCCCTCCCACCCTTCTTCCCCTCCCACCCATCTCTCCCCTCCCACCTTCTCTCCCCTCCACTCAATCATCTCCATTCACTTTGTATGTCAGCAATACCAGCTCTTTTAAAAAAAGAAACTCTTGCTGTAATTAACACCTTGTTCCCTTAAGTATTTTGTTCATATTTATGTCTTCTGATGTGACTGTAAACTCAAGACAGAAAGGAATTAAATAGATTTTAAAGAAAAGAGCATGTTCTGTCTTCCTCCGTGTTCCAGGAAATGTTCTTAATACAATAATCAAACGGGAGACACCTAATAAGCTCCAGCTAGTGTGACCCTTCCTGGATGGTTTAAATGGGGTCATGTGACAAAGGGCCTTTAAACAGCATGAGAAGGAGCTGAGGAGGTGGCTCAGTCAGAAAAGTACCTGTCACACACGGACGCATGAGAACCCGAGTTTGGACTCTGAACACTTACACAAAAGTCAAGTACAGACTTCACTTCAGGGTCAGCAAAGACAAGCAGATGCCCAGAGTTCCTTGGCCTGCTGGTTGATAAACTCCAGAGCAAGTGAAGGCCCTTGTATTCAGAAATAATATAAAAAGCAATCAAGGAAGACACTAAATACAAACCTCTGACCTCCACATGCAGAAGCACTTGATGCAAGTGTGTGCACATGTAAACATGTACAAACACTCATACCACATCACATACATAAACATGTACATGTGTACACACATACCACATACACAAACATGTAAATATACACACACTTACACACATACAACACACACAAACATGTACAAGTGTACAGACACACTGCACACACAAACATTACACATACATACATACCCACACATACACACTCATTGTAGGGGAAACTCCGCCCAATGGGGGGGCGTGTTCGCCTCGGGCTAATGTTTACATATAAATCTGGAGGCATGAGCCCCTCTGCTCTCTTTTTTTGTATCTCCTGCTCACCGCTGGATCCCTGGTGTTGTAAGCTATTCCTTCATTAAAATTTGCTATTTCATATTAAGCTAGCCTGGTTATTACACATATACCTCACACACAAGCATGTACATGATGGAGGAAGGTCATTGGTTGATTAAATAAAGAAGCTGCTTGACCTGATAGGTTAGAACGTAGGTGGGAGGAGCAGACGCTGGGAGGAAGAGGAAGTGAGCTCAGAGACTCGACAGCTCTCCTCTCAGGGGCAGACGCCTCAGAGAGACACAAGATGCTCCACTCTGGCGGGCAGAGGCGAGAGCTCTGCTCTCTGAGGCACACGCGATGAAGCTCCGACCCAGGATGGACGTAGGCTAGAATCTTCCCGGTAAGCGCACCTTGGGGTGCGACACATATGATTGGAAATGGGTTAGTCCAGGTGCGAGAGTTAGCCGAGAAAAGGGCTAGAGCTAAAGAGCCAAGCAGTGTTTAAATGAATACAGTTGTGTGTTGTTATTTCGGGCATAAGCTAGCCGGGCAGGCGGCCGGGGTGCTGGGGACTCAGCCCCGCTGCTCCTATTACTACATGTACACATACACACACATATACCACATACACAAACATGTACACACACACAAACACACATCGTGAGGAAACTTTAGAAACGTTTAGAGATGGGGAACACGGCACGACATGGTCCTGAAGAAAAAGTCCAAGTTTCAGAGCAGAAAAACATAGCTCCCCTTCCTTTCGACTGCTTGAGGGTTTAACATTTCCATCTCTGAGCTCAGTGGCTGCCTCCTTGACTTTAAAAAGAGATTATAACCTCAGAAAAAAAAAAGTGAAGAAGAAAACCCTTTAAAATGCTTTTCTGTTGAGGTGACTTCTTTCTGTAGTGAACTTATGGGTAAGAGGAGATAGACATTCTTGTCTGAAGTCATTGGTGTAGGGGCCTTAATATCGACAAAGGAGGGATTACCCCTCAGAACAAGAGTACACACTCTTCTAAACCCACCACGCCCCAAAGCAAATGACCAAACGCTGGAGGACAGGCTGCACCAACTCCTGCCCTTCCCCCTTGCAGGCTTCTTCTCAGCAGTTGAAAAGCACTTCTCCCCTTTGAGGTGAGGAGGGTAAGGGCAGACTGTCTGCTCACAAGCCCAAGCCATGAACAATATGGAGAGGGGTCTCCTGTCATGGCAGGGCTCATTAACTGTCCTTATAAGGCAAGTCATGGGGAGAAAGCTCTCTGCTAAGTTTCAGCAAGGATGCCACAAACAGGGAGGCAGGAGCACCCAGCAGTGGCCTCCCACTGTTCCGTCAACCAGCTCCCGGGCTTCCCTGGGAGCCCGGACTCCCTCGGAGAGCTTTATTACTCTGTCAGCTGCGCCCCCCCTCCCCCCCGCCCCGCTCTCATTAATGCGTGTCCTGGGGTCCTCTCTTCAGATGCTGAGGCAGCATTCTTCAAGAAGGCTCTCCTAATTGATGGAAGAGTGCTGGGAGGTACACAGTCAGACAGAAGCAAATGTTTACACGGTCCTTTCCTCTTCTTACCAGACCCCTGGGGCACGGTTTCCTGGAATGCGCGGCTGCCTCCCCAGTCCCTACCCACCCGTCTGCACAGGCTCTGCACCACCGCAGAATAGGCTCAAAGCGGAGGCTCCCAAGTCACACTGCCAGAAACTGAACCCCAGTCTGCACGACTGCAGGAATCTAGGTAGGTCACTTCACTTACTGCTACCCAACCTGTGCAGCAGACAGTGATTTCACGAAGGATTATTACAGGGAATAAATGATACAATTATGTAAAGTGCCATCAGGCACCGTCCCCGACAGAGTAGACATCCATGTCAATCACACCTACCGTCCTCTCTGACATCCTGCCACGTGGTTCCTGTTGATGTCAACCCCACGAGGCCATACCATCTGTCGCAGAAGAGCAGAATCCTCTCACCCTACCCTAGCCACCAGAGCTTCTGTTAGGGTTTCTTTTAACAGGGACACATCATTTTTTATGACACCAGGATGCTGCGCCTCTCACCCCGGGTCACAGCTGCACCCGGGATTCCTGCGCAGAAAAGCTAAGTGCAGCAGAGGAGCTGGGAGATGCACAATTACTTCCTATTGTATTCTGAGCCTGATAGGATCGGAAGGCATGAATATTTTTGTGGAGAAGAAAAGAAGAAGGCCCCACTCTACCAATGGGAGAGGGAAGAGCTCTAAGGCAATTTTCAGCCATAATCAATCACTCCCATTGTTTCCTTACTTGTACTTACAAATTTGAGGAAGGGTATGTCTTTGTAATATCTACATGTCAGCTTTTAGCAGACACGACATTTAAGAGAGAGAGAGAGAGAGAAAGAGAGAGAGAGAGACTTTGCACACGGCCACTTATTCAGGCATACCTGATAATGCCCCGTTGTAATTAAAGAAATGATGGCTGGTTTGTCCATTTCAAGACAACACATACTTCCAACCTCTCTCTTCTTGGGATAAAAATCGCTCTGGGACTAAGGGAACCGAGAGTCAGCTTCATTAGATGGATAAAGAAATAGAGAAGGAGGAGACGGTGCCCCAGGGAGGAGGAAGGACACGGGACGTGACTGCAAATGAAGCTGCTGGTGAGAATTGAACTGGAACTGGCTAGCACACAGAGACCATCTCCACAGCTGGAGAGCAGCTGGATTTGGCTGCTTCTCCGTTATCCCTGTAGGAAAGGGAGCCTGCACAGGTGCACAGAAGGGAGCTTGGAGGTGAGAGGTGCAAATGAAGACAGGGAGATGAAGTGTAGGAAGAGATTCCTAGAGCTAGAAGGGGGCCTCTCTAGGGCAACTGAGCCACCAGCAGACAAGAGTCCTACAGGCTCTATTTTCTGAAGTCCCCATGAAGAGCAGCATTATACTGTCGCCTTCCAGAGAAGCCCAACAATCAACAGTCCAATGACTAGACACAGGGCTCCCAAGAGGCTCTCTAAAGATCTACCTTAAATATGAACAGATGGCCAACGATGCCAGGTATTTGAGGAAAACATGCAGGATTAAAACAAGATGAACAAATAATTGGGAAAACAAAAGGAATTCATTCCAAATAGACATGATGCAGTAAGAAAAAGAAAAAAAGGAAGGAAGGAAAGAAGGAAGGAAGGAAGGAAGGAAGGAAGGAAGGAAGGAAGGAAGGAAGGAAGGAAGGAAGGAAAATTCTAAGACATCACAATCAATCTCCGAAAGTCTAAAGCTCTCTCAGTCAATACAGGGTCTTCTAGCTGGCCCAAGTGCTGAGTTGGCCCTGTGGGGGACATGGCTACCACTCCCTCTGAGGCCCAGGAAACATCTCAGAGGAGCAGAGCCATTATGATAGGGAAACCAGACAAGGGAAATGCATAAGAAGACATGCGCTGGATAGGACCTGGCTGTTCTGTTCATGAGCCCAGTGCAGTCATGGTGACCTGCACAAGACCCATACACGACTGGCCCCCTTGGCTTGTTTCTTCTGCATTCCTTGTCAGTACTCTCTTGTTCTCTTGCAGGAATTCTGACTGAGCTGGATCAAACCTTATTCCTGACACTTTCTATCCTATTTCCCAGCTCCTTGCCATTTTGCCACACTTTCTGGGTGACTTTTCACTCTTGCCGCCCTTCCTTTTCTGCTTACTGTGTTTGGGTTTTAGTACTATTTAAAAATAATTACGAGTTCTTTCTCTGAATTTCTTGCAGAGAAACACATTCACCTCCTCCCAACTCTTCCCAGACGTCCTCCCCAAACTACTTTTTTTTTCAATTAAGACTAGTTTTTGTTGTCCAGGTTTTGCTGGAAATTTTAAAATAATGATCTTTAAATGTCTGGGTTTTTATTTATTCATATTATAATAAAATGATACATTTATTAAAATAAAAATTAATGAAAAGTAACCCATGTTGAGATGCTACTGTAAAAATATATAAATATTGGAAATACAAAGATCTTAAAGGTTGTCACTTCACAAAGCAAATACCAGGAGTGTTCTTCCACTTCTAAAAAGCCACACTGCAAGATAGAAGTGAGCAAAACAGCCTCCAAATCCAAGAGAAAAGCATTTACAACCAAAGATTCTGGATGCAGCCCAGTTATCAACCAAGCAGAAACACTATAAACAAATACATAAACCTCAGAAAGTCAGAAAACTGACTTCTGCCCTTTGAACAAGGCGCATACACGACCTGGAACCCCGCACAGAGAAACTGAAGTATACCTCTGGCAGAGGCCAGCTCTCTGTTGGCCCAGAGAGAGGCAGACAAACCATGGCTACAGACGCCAGGAAGAAAAACTGGATGACCAGAGACTCCATGGCTTACCTATCAGAATTATTCAAGACATGTCTTTCAAATAGCAGGTTGGGCAGAGCTGGGCAGGAGATGAGAAAGGAATAAAAGAGATCAAACCAATGAGTGAGACAGCGGCTAATTCCAGATGGGGGAAACGGTCATTAAATCCAACTAAAGTAACTCCAGGCTGATCTGCGGCTCAGCAGTAAATAGTACTTGCCTGATAAAAAAAAAAATCAACATGGATGCATTAGAAAATGAAATAGCACACTGAAAAAGAATAAAAATTCTGACTTCAAAATACAGAAAGTCATAGAACAAGAAAATAAAATGCTAAGCTGTTCATGTTGCCTGCACAGTTGGTTTACCCTGGCAGCGAGGCAGCTACTTCTAAAGATATCTTTCTTAGCACTTTAATTTCCCAGCGTTTTTATTTGTTTACCTAGTTAGTTGTTGAGTGTGCAAAGAAGGGGTACATGCATGCTACAGTGCACACGTGGAGACGGGGTACATGCATGTACAGAGTACACATGGAGAAGGTACATGCATGCTGTGGTGCACACATGGAGAAGGTACATGCATGCTGTGGTGCACACATGGAGAAGGTACATGCATGCTGTGGTGCACACATAGAGAAGGTACATGCATGCTGCAGTGCACACGTGGGGAGGATACATGCATGTACAGAGCACACATGGAGAAGCTACACTCATGCTGCAGTGCACATGTAGAGAAGCTACACGCATGCTGCAGTGCACACGTGGAAAACAAGGGACAGTTTGCTGGAGTCCATTCTCCCCTTACATCATGTGGATCCTGGGAAGCAAACTCAGGTCACCAGCCTTGGAGTCAAGTGCCTGTCCTCACTGACCCCTCTCTTTCAGGGCTTCGTGACTTAAACATTCAAGTAAAAAGCTGAATGAAGAAACATCTTAAGAGGAAAGAATCAGATGAAATGGTAATACTATCGTGCCTGCCTTTTTTTTTTTGTCACTTAAATAGCTCTAAACTGAACTGAAAATATAAAAAATTATCTCTTGCTGGGTGTGGGGATTGGAGGTGTGACACACGTCTTTAATCTCAGCACTAGGGAGGTAGAGGCAGGAGGATCTCTGTGAGTTGGAAGCCAGCCTGATCTACAGAGTGAGTTCCAGGAAAGCCGGGGCTACACAGAGAAACCCTGCATCGAAAATCAAAACAAAATGATCTCTTACTAACACTAAGGTATGCATTTGTGTGAACTATTTCATTTTAAAGATTTGTTATATTAATTCCTTCCTTTCATGCATCCTTCTGACACAGACTGTCAGAGTCTAGAGTCTGTAGCCATCATTTTTCTTTCCCATCGTTATCACCCACTCAGAGATGTGGGCGTTTCACAGTGACTCCAGTCACCACCAAAAATGTTCCAATGACAAAGCATGACAGCAAACACACAGGAAGGCTCCTCCTTTGGCTCCGTTTATCATAGCAAAAGTAATGTCAACCCCAAAACGATCTACCATAGAAGACTACGACTTGCTGTAATGACATTTATTTTAATCATGCTACCACTAATTAGGATTCATTATAAATCCTAAGTGATTCAATAAATAAATAGTGGAGTTCATTTGCAGGGTGTCATGACTAACCTGGAATTAGAAAAGATTCATCCCAGCATTCAATACACAAGAAGAAGCAGAGGCTAAAACACTGTGAACCCTTTGCTCTCAGCATGCCTAAGAGGAAAGAGATTCGGAAGCCCACAAGCCATTTCCCCCTCGCCCTAGGAGGGCATATTAGCATCCCACTGGTACAGAGAGAGAAACAGAGGAAGAGAGACAGAGACAGAGAGGAGTAGCATGAAAAAAAAAACTTCACAGGTAATTCTAGCATACCCCCGTGTGGCCTGCTTCTACTCAGTGATATTTCCCCTGCTACCCCACCTCCATCCCACCCCATCCCACCCCACCCCTGGTCACTCTGCTGTTTGTTACCCATTGACCTCACTAGTTTAGGGACCAAATTAAGAAAGGAAGAGGTAGAGAATTGGAAGATCAGGAGAAGGAAAGGAGGAGGCAGGAGAAAGAATAAAAGGATGGAAGAGGAAGTAATGGTGGGGAAGAAGGTGGTGGAGGTGAAGGTAGAGGAGGTGGGAGGTGGTGGTGATGAGGGCGGTGGAGGGGATGGTGGTGGTGATGGAGGAGGAGGTAGTGTTAGTGGAAGAGGAGGCAATAGGTAGAGGAGGAGGAAGTGGTGGAAGAAGAGGGGGTGGAGAAGGTGGCAGAGGAGGTGGTGGTGGTAGAGGTGGTGATGGTGGAGATGGAGGTGGTGGTGGAGTTGCTGGTGCTGGAGGTGGTAGTTATGGAGGTGGCATTGGTGGAGGTGGTGGTGGCGGTGACAGTGGTGGTGCAGGAGGTGGTAGTGGAGGGGATAGTGGAGGTAGAGGTGCCAGTGGTCGAAGTGGCAGTGGTGGTGCAGGAGGTGGTGGTGGAGGTGGTGGTGGTGGAGGCAGAGATGGTGATGGTGGAGGCAGAGGCTTTCAGTGCAGAAGACAAGAGCCCTCTGCTTCTGGTTCCATCATTTATGCTGGGCTTCCACAGCTAATGTGAGACTGAAGGATGACGGCAGAGAGAGTGGCTGTGCACAGAGGAGCATCTTATGTCAGATTTCCCTCTGTCCCCATCCTGAAGATGGGACTCTCATTTCTCTCATCAGTCCATATAAGCTGGGACTCAATACATTCTCACCCTGCTCCTTTGGTACCCTTTCTGTACCCACACTATAATGATTTCAGTACCTTGATTGATGATGAGAATAGTGGTAATATGCAGTGGGGTAATGGTCTTGTACCCTGTAAAGATTTGTTACTTGTACTGGTTTAATAAAATGCTGATTGGCCAGTAGCCAGGCAGGAAGTATAGGTGGGGTGACCAGATTAGGAGAATTCTGGGAAGAGGAAAGGCTCAGTCTGAAGTCACTGCCCAGACACAGATGAAATAAAATGAGAATGCCTTACTGAGAAAAGATATCAAGCAACATGGTTAACATAGACAAGCATTATGGGTTAATTTAATTTGTAAGAGCTAGTAACAATAAGCCTGAGCTAATAGGCCAAACAGTTTATAATTTTTATAAGCCTCTGTGTGTTTCTTTGGGACTGAATGGCTACAGGACCAGGCAGAACAGAAACTTCTATCTACAATAATAGCTCACAGTAAATGGACTCATAGCAACCTACCATTTTATAAAATAAATTTCACAGATAATATTTGAAATGCTGCCCATATCATTTATATGACTGAAGAATACAGCTATTTGGGAAAAGCATTCCATACCCTTACATAAATCTGTGTTATAGCCTAAGATGAGCTGTACACAATTTCATATAACTCTGAGTTTTCACTTGGTTAAAAAAAAAAGGCCAAGCATCTTCACATGGCTCCTCACATTTACCCTATCAGAGTTCCTTTTATCCCTTAATGCTTCAATTAGAACCAACATTATCTTAGCGAGCATATGTATAGCCAGTGTTAAGAGTTCACTTGAACTGTATTTGACAGTAGTAAGATTCCTTCAAATTGAGTCTTCTGAACCAGAGGTATCATGGCTCAGGTTCTGAGAGCTTCATCCCCACATGTCTGGTCTCTTCCCTCATACCTGCGTTGACTATTTCCATGATGCTGACATTATGAGCTGTGTGAGAAATGCCCCCTGGTCCAAACTGCTTAGCAATTAACACAGGACCCTTCCGACTTGCGCTGCTCCTGCTTCCCCACCCCGCAGCATGTCCTCTATAGGTCAATCTATATTTTGAAAAGTCTTTTCTAGCCATAAATAAGGGTCACGGAGTCTACAATTGGTGAACCTAAAGAAGCTAAATAAGAAGGTGAACACAAGGAAAAACATATAGCTATCCTCTTGCGTAGGGGAAGTAGACAAAATTGCCAGGGAGGAAAGTGGGATCTTGGGGGTGGGGTGGGTTGGGAGTAAGGGGAGATGGGGAGAGAAAAGGAAGAAGGGGAGGATGGGGGAAAAGGGAAAAAAGGATGATTGGGATAAAGGAAGGCTGGGTAGGGGAGCACGGAAGCACAATTCTTAGTTAAGGGAGCCACCTTAGGGTTGGCAAGAGACTTGAACCTAGAGTGGCTCCCAGGAGCCCAAGGCGATGTCCCCAGTTAGTTCCTTGGGCAGCTGAGGATAGGGAACCCTGAAATGACCCTATCCTATAGCAATACTGACGAATATCTTGCATATCACCATAGAACCTTCATCTGGTGATGGATGGAGATAGAGACAGAGACCCACACTGGAGCACTGGACTGAGCTCCCAAGGTCCCAATGAGGAGCGAAAGGAGGGAGAAGATGAGCAAGGAAGTCAGGACCACGAGGGATGCACCCACCTACTGAGACAGTGGGGATGATCTATTGGGAGCTCACCAAGGCCAGCAGGACTATGACTGAAAAAGCATGGGATAAAACCGGACTCTCTGAACATGGCGAACAATGAGGGCTGATGAGAAGCCAAGGACAATGGCACGGGGTTTTGATCCTACTTCATGATCTGGCTTTGTGGGAGCCTAGCCAGTTTGGATGTTCACCTTCCTAGACATGGACGGAGGGGGGAGGACCTTGGACTTTCCACAGGGCAGGGAACCCTGACTGCTCTTTGGACTGGAAAGGGAGGGGGAGAGAAGTGGGGAGAGGGGAGAAGGGTGGGAGGAGGGGGAGGGAAATGGGAGGCTGGGAGGAGGGGGAAACTTTTTTTTTCCTTTTCTCAATAAAAAAAAAAGACCCTAAAAAAGTCTTTTATTTTTAAATTATTAATCCAAAGATTACTCCCTCCTTTCTGAATAAGCCTAAGATTCCTTTAGGTAGTATTAGCCAATACCTTTCCATGTTCTATTTGTGAAAATCATTCCCTTGAAAATATTTACTATGCTAGGTGGTAAGTTTCCAGGAAACAGAAATATAATCATATCTAAATCTCTCACATGGAACTTGGCTCAAAACCACTACCACTGTATGTCTTGATTGACTATGTGAACAGAAAATCATAGAGTACACAGCCTATGTTTTTCCTTGGTACAACACCCAGACCAGCATCATAGACATTGAAGAAGCTCACCAAAGCTCTATGATGGCAGTTGTATCAGACTCACTTGGGTTCTAACCAACCTTCTTTTGGTTTTACATCTGATTTCAGAAGGGATAGAGTGGACATTTGTATGAATTAGATGCACTTTGAGGTAGCCACCTCTTCATGAGAGAATACTCAACAATGGATGAGCCTAGAGCCCACCACTCCTTTTTATAGCTCATCACTCAAAGGCACCAACCATAGGACTAAAATGCTGACACTGACTCAGAAATTTCATTGTCCCACAACATCTCTCCTTTATTTGGTCAGCTTCTATCGTGATATCTCTGTGTCTATACATGTTGCTACTAGGAGCTTATAGCTAGATTCTTATCCAGAGAAGAGTCTCTGGGGACAAAAATGCACATGGGTTATTTATATTTCCCCAGGTATGGACCACAGTGAATGACTGACATTTACAGTGGTACCCAGCATTTTTCTTCAGACGGGGCTTGTCTAAGGCACCAAATCAAGCTCCAGGGTGTCCCACTCAATCGGTGGGCTGCAGCATGTCATTGTGCATCTTGGTTCCTGCTTTGCCTGGCTCCCTCACTTGTTTCTCTTAACAAATCTCCCACACATCTGCCTCTGTGGACTCCAACTTCAGACAGGACCCATGTTTTATGATTCTGAGTCCAGTGGTCCCTTCACTACAGAATTCTGCCTGACCAAAGAAAGACAGACAACACTTGATTCTAGTCCTGCGCCCCCCCCCCCAGAGCTCATCATTGAAACACAATTGTCATTGTGATAACATTAAGAGATAGGACCTTTGGGGATGATTACATCATGAAGAATCTGCACACAGGATGGATTAATGCCATTTCAGGGGAGTTACCACAAGAGCGGGTCCTGGGAAAAGAATGAGTGTAGCCCAACATCCTCCGTCTCAGGCATGCTCACTTGCCCTTCTGACCTGTTACGACAAGGCCCAAAGGTTCCCAAGACGCTAGAATCCTAATCACAATCTTATTTCCAAGCCTTCAAAACTGTTAGCCAAATTAGTGTTAATAACATCCCTAAGCTATGGTATTGTTAGAACAGCAATTAATGGACCAACACAAGTCCCTCACCTGACATGACGCTGTGACCCATGTGAGAGAATTTTCCCGACACAGAAAAAAAACCCTGAACTTATTTGCCACCCTATCTAAATAAGGTCCGCCTCAAATAAGGACAGAGATGTCATGCAATTATGTACAAATGTTTAAGCATTTCAATTAATATATTATAGTACCATTGCTTTATACCATATTAGATTCCTCCGTAATTATGAATGTTACATAAATCTGAGTTAGACAATAGAGAACATCATTGGTCCATGTAATTAACATGTCTTGTTTTATAGTAGAATATAAAATAATTTATCAGCTTATTGATATGCTGGTGACATTATTATAAAATAATAGCTTTCATTTCTTCTTCTTTGAGGTCTTAAATGTGGTAAATGTCCTAAACTCTGATTTTACAAACCTAAACTTTCAAAAATTCTTCAAGAGACCCATTTAGCCCATTGGAAATCATCGCAGGAAACAGTATCTATACTAGTCCAGGTTTAACTGGAGCATCAGGAACCACTTTGTAAAGCTGAAACAGAGAGTTTAATAGCATAGAATAGGTGGCAATGGAGGAGCTGATGAGATGCCAAACAGAAAGGCCGGCGAGAGAACAGCATCAGCAGGAAGCCACCGATGTTATGGCCAATACACATGTTAGGGTTAAAACAGCAAGGCCCGGAACATCAAGGAAAGTAAATAAGAAGCTGGCTATGAGGCAGCCAAGCTAACCAGGAAATTGAAAGGATGGGGCTATGTAAAAATCAACAACCAGTCTTAGCGGGCTCCAAATGACACCCATTCAGCATCCCCTGCGGATGTAAGTGAGGCTCTGTTGCCTTATACGCTCTTCTGACACATCAAATTACAGCAGTTTTATTGTGGGTAATGACAGTGTCTACAAAAGCTTCCACTTTTCCAGTAGGGACCCTGTAGACAAGGAGCTAGATGGGGGGAACCAAGAAAAACTGCAGCTACAACTTGGTAGCTGTGCCTGCGAACCTCAGAATGCCCCCTCATGCTTAAAGTCTTTGAAACTGCAGTTATGGTATAGTTCCCCCTACACCATAAATGGAGTCTCCAGGGTTTCCCACACATGAGCAAGAACTCAGGGTAGGCACCCTCACCAGATCGGATGTCATCATTTTATCACTTGTACATCCCTCCCCTTCTATTGGGATCTTGACAGGATATGCCCTGAAAGAAAGATCCTGCCAATCTTATCCCCAAAGGGGTGAGGAAGGGGACACCTGGGCCTTCCCCATCCTCCATCCTCCTGGTACTTCAAGTATCTCCTTCTTGAATCAACCTGGCAGGGAGAAGTTGAGGAATCCACTCTGCCAGGTTTGATCTCTACCACCACATGGAGCACAACAGAGGAGGTAGGTAAGGGAGGTGCCTGCAGGCACATCACACTGCCACCCGCAGGGTGACACAGAACAGCTGTGGTGAAGAACCTCAGACACAATCAAAGCCCCACCCGAGAAGCAGCACATGGAGATCAGGCCCGGAATCTTAACACCAGGGAGCAAGACAAAGGGGAAAGTGGCCTTTGATTTTGCAGCTAATGAAATTATAAATCAAAACCATGGGGCAAGCCTTTGTACCCAGGCTTGCAACTGTGCTCACAGGGCCACAAAGCCTATGCCGCATCACCCCTGTTGGCTTTGGTGACAGTGTGAGCCGCTTTGCCTAAAGGGACACAGAGACTTCCCAACAAGCAGAAGGACACTGTACCCTGCTTTGGATGCTGCTGCAGTCACCCAGCCTTCCAGCATTTCTGTAAAATGTAAATTCTGCCATCCATCATCTGGGGTAGGCTGAATTATAGATTACTAAATTTAAAATAAAAAGTTTTTACATTTTTGGCATAAGAAATACAATTGGAACACTAGGTACTATAATTAATGCTTGCAATGATACTCCTCATTAAAACAAGCTGGATTCAAACATAAATCTTTGAAGTGAAAAATTAAGCTTAGTTAAGAAGTCTATTGTGCAAATTAAGCACAGTGTAGCAAGTCCAATAATATCTGTAAGTTATTCATTTTCAATGTTTTGTTTCATAGATGATATAATCAGAACATAAAGTGTAATTAAAAACTGTGAAATGTATGTCAGGATTTGCAAAGAGCAGAAAAGTGGGGAAAAAATTTTTTTTTACTCATGGTCCTGCTAGCATATTTATGTTCTAGCCATAAATCATTTATTTTGAGGCCCAAATGGGCTAAGCCCTATGCTGGAAAATGGACTATCTCAATTTGATGGTAACCCTAAATCAAGTTCACAGATCTTAGCCTGGGAGCCCCGAGAAAGATAAAGAGAAATGGTACATTTATTACCCTCATTCTGCAGTGACATGGCAATCTGCATCCAGAGAAAGCCCCCACATCCTACGGTGCCACGTTCTATAACCCACCATCTGGGCTTCCGGTAGAGTTTCCCAGCCCCAATCAGAATCACATTTCACATGCTCCATGAATGACGTAAGAGACGCAGATCCCTGCAGAGTAAGAACTAGAGATCTCTGAGGAATATCCCGCCCCCTCCTCTCTTCAGGTCTTCAGCGTTATCCTTCAGAAGGTTTTAATCAATGAAAATGAGCCTTCTGAGAGCAGAAGTTGCAATTCCAAAGTGGTTTCCAGAGACCAGAACTCATGTCACATAACTTAGAGCCCATAGTCTAACTACCTGATAGCCATCCACACATATTTCAGTATCAGGGGGCTGCAATCAGACGAACGCCATCTATTCCCATTATCAAGCCCCCCACCTCCACCAAGCACCTCTTCCACACTCAGTGAGTATCTTCACACTGTCTTCTATGTCACAAGTGTCTCTCTATAAAATCCCCCAATAAAGTAGGCAGACATGTTTGCCGCACACAGCTAACATAAGTGGACCCATCTTTCCCCTCTGCCCTTGCTCAAGTCCTTACCCTCTGATCCCACCCTGCAGGCTTGGAAGTACTGACAGATAATGACGCCCTTGGACAGTTGGCTGAGGAACCCCAGCCAACAGGGCTCTTTACTGTTTCATGAAGCAACGCACAGGGAAAGTGTGGCTGCCACTGACGACTCTACATTAAAGTGTAATGATGGCCACAGAGGCAGAGTGGCCAGGAAGAGAGGGAAAGGCGTTGTGAGAGCAAGGGGAAGGAAAGGAAAACATATCAACTCAGTGCAAGGAGGGAATCCATCCGGAACGAGGCCCCCGGGCTTGCTTCGGCTGCAATAAACACCTCGGGCTGTCTCTATTAAGATAAAGCTGTCAATTAAAACTAACTGTAAATTCTGATAAAAGATATGGGTGTTTAGGTCAGAACAGGGGTGCACACTGAGCCAGGGAGCTAGAAAAGCAGGTTGGAGCTACCTCCACACACTCATTTCAATTCAGTGCCCGTAGGTGGAGGCTTGTTCTTGCTCCCATTTGGGGCTTGAGTTTCTGCTGAAGCAAGCTCAGGCTCATTGATCTTATCTCATCTGTTCAGGGTCATCAGGGCTCTGCCTTTGGGTCTCTAGGAACTCAGTTCTCACTCCCTGCGTCTCCTTCCAGGCTTCACCCCTCTCTGTGACAGTGGATTGGACAAAAGTGTCTAATATATAGATGCTTATTAATTAACTGATAATGGGGAATCTTCCTCAGTATGCTGTGAATATGCTTCATTATCATTTGTTAGTAAAGAAGCTGCTTTGGTCTACGGCAGGATAGAATATAGCCAGGCTGGGAGAGATACATAGAGAGAATAGGCAAAGTCAAAGAGATGCCATGTAACTGCCGAAGAAGGACACCCAGAACTTTTCAGGTGAGCCACAGCCTTGTGATGATACAGATTAACAGAAATGGGTTCATTTAAGATATAAAGGTTAGCCAGGAATACGCTTGAGCCATTGGTCAAACAGTGTTGTAATTGATATAGTTTCCATGTGATTATTTGGGTCTGAGTGGCAGGGAAACAAAAGCACAGTGTCTGTTTACATTCAGTACCCTTGAGTCTTTCTATGTGTGTGTCTTGTTCTGGTCCTGAACTACCCCTAACCCAACAAGCACCACCAGGATAGTGTTAGAGGCTGGAGCGCCCATTCAAAACTCCAGCCACTTGGTCCCTGGCTCTGTTTGTCACTGGCTGTACTCTTATATTTATTGAACATCTTTACACCTCAGGTTTTTTTGCCATGAAATGGGAAAGGGTGGGAAAAATAATCACCACTGCCAGATGACTTCGGGTGACAGTTTTGGGGATAGCTATACCTTTCATGCCTTCCTTCCTCACAGTTCCTCAGACATACCTTAGATGCACGAAGACAGAATCATGGCAAAGATTCCAGACCACAGGTTCAGGTCTTACAGAATCTTAGCATTTTCAGTTTAAGGTACCCAGATCTCCCTTGCCTTGCTTCCTTTGTGGATTTCCTTCTCCCTTCTATTTTCTGTCTCCAGCTTGTCTTGTGACTGAATTGTCGATGTATGAAACTATGTTTTAGCTTGAAAGACCAGTGATTAGAACAACATCTGAACTTGGACAAATGCTGCTATGTTAGGAAGCCAGAATATTCATGTCTAGACTCCTGCCCTTAATTTCATCTTAAAAGAAAATGACTCTTGGCTTAAAAATAAATGCAGAACAGCCATTTGATAAACCTGGGGTGGGGTTGGTCTATGATGGCTAATACGCATTGCTAACTTGGCAGGGTCATCTAGGGAACAAACCTCTGGGAATCTCTGTGAGGGAGTTCCTACTCCAGGTTATAACGAGATGAGAAGACCCACACTAAGTGCAAGTAGTCCCATTCCGTGGGCTGGGGAGCAGGACCTCACTCAAAGGAGAAAGTGAGCCAAGTGCCAACATCCATCGCTCTGAATCCTGACTATGTATACAATGAGAGCAGCCACCTCACAGCTCGGCCGCCAAGCTTCCCTCACAAAGATGGAGCAACAGTGAGCCACGAGAAACCCTTCCTTCCTGCCTTAAGTTGCTTTTCAAGTATCTTGTTGCAGCAATAAAAAAAAGCAACTAACAAACCCTCCCAGGAATTGTGATGTTGTGTGGAACTCAATTACCAACTACAAAAGGCTCAAATATCACAATATATCAGAAGAAACTTTAACCCCCAAATTATTCATATATATTCATATATTCATAAATAAGCTATTGGTTGAAGCCAAACATATTTCAAACTAAATATTAGCTCCCAGTTGATGAATTTGCTAAGACTATGTCTGTGAGACAGCCTGCTCGCCTCTTCACTACATACATATAATTGTTTTTTTAAACTTCTTAAAAATATTCATTTATTTATTTGTATGAGTGTTTTTCTTGCATATATGTCTGTGAACCACAAGCATGCCTGGTGCCTTGGAGGTCAAAAAGGGCTTTGGATCTCTGGGAACTTTGAGATGCTGGAAATCAATATATAAAAAACATTGTCCTTTCTAGAAAAATAATAGTGGAAATAGCAACCTCGCCTAGGATCTGCTGTTTTAAGCCTATAGAGATGAATTCCTGAGATGAACTCATTTCACTGTTTTTGGTACTGTTAATTCCAGCTATGTCCCCCAGAAAGCCACTGGGGCATCTTTTACAGGTTGTGGGGAAATAATACAGACTAAAGACAACACCACAGGCTCCACTCTAGGAAGTCTAATCCCTTCCCATCACCTGTCAAAACCTTCAAGGAGAATTGTCACTTCCCTGAAGCAGCAACTTTTAATTTCCCGTAAGCTAGAATCTGTCCTCAGGCCTTTGCAATGACACAAAAGGCTCAAACTACTCCTTCTGAAGTCTGCAACACAAATGACAGGATGGGAAGGAACTCTTCCGGCTGGAAACCTCGCCTTCGGCTTCCACTTCTTCACTGTCTAAATTAACAAACTCAAAAATATTAAACATCCAAGATACAAAGACCCTACACATATACTTAATTATTGTCAGTTAACGAATGTTATGTGGTGTTCAACTCTTCTAAGCTTCCAAGCAGAACATAATCCATTCTTGAGGCTTAATTCATGAACGTTTAGATGGCTGAGACCAAGGAAGCAATGTGTGAGAGACACTGGGTTTAGGCATTATATTTGAAGACAATAGAAGCATGAAAAATGCAGTAGAGACTCTGAATCATTTGTGGAAAATAATAAAGTTTGAAAAAAGAAAAGAGTTGAGATAGTAATTGTGCTCAAATGAGTTGGGAAGATAGGCCTACACAAAAACCTGTACATGAGTGTTTCTAGAAATCTTATTCATAACTGACAAAACCTTTAGGCAATCAAGATAGTCTTCCAAACCAACAAACAGTGATACTCCAGACAATGAAAAGTTTAAGATTAAAAGAGAAACATAAGGCAGGAGTGATAGCGCCAAAACTAGACACGTCTATCATATTTCCTACCATACACAAAGAAGGGTCAGAACAAAGGAGTCCTAGCAGGAATATCACTGCAGTATGTGAGACAGATACTAGGGACGGCAGGGATATGGCAAGTGTCAGGGATGCCACAGAGCACAGAGACTCAGGACAGCCTGTTATAGAGGGATCTGAACACACTGCCCCATCTCTAGCGATCAACTGTCAACTAAGATGGACATGGCTGAGCACTGAGAGGTAACCAGAGATCTTCAGCAGTTCCTACCTATGCCCTACACCTGGAACAGTTACTGCTAGAAAAGCCAATCGCCCATCAAGGCCTGACCCCTTTCAGAGAGCTGCCACATTCCCACAGCACTGTGCTTCCTGGAGAAAGTGTCTATTCCGGGTCTTGTCCTCCTCTACCCATGCTCCTGCGGCACAGGGGCATCTTCAGAAGCTACTCATCTGCAGTCTTGTGCAGCATGCACAAGCTACTGAGCCATGAAAAGATAGAGGAAATACAATGCTATCACTAAAGGAAAGGAGCCAAGCCTTAGGAGTTCAGCTACATGGTGCTATATTGACTGGCAAGCAGACAGTAAAAGTCAACTGTTACTGAGTGTAGTGGTTTCAATGAGAATGGGCCCCATAGACTCACATGCTTGAATGCTTGGTTGCCAGTTAGTGGAACTGTTTGAGAAGGATTAGGAGGCGTGGTCTTCTTGAAATAGGTGGGACCATGTTGCAGCATTGATGGGGGAGGTTCTAAACCTTAGAGGTTCAAAAGCCTACACTAGGCCCTGTATCTCTCTGCTTGCTGCCTGTAGATCATTATATAGAGCTCTCAGCACCATGTCTGTAAGCAAGCCTTTTTTTATTATTGGTTTTCAAGACAGAGTTTTAATGTGTATCCCTGGCTGTACTGGAACTCATTCTGTAGCAGGCTGACCACAATCTCAAAGATCTGCCTGCCTCTGCCTTGAGTGCTGTGATTAAGGACATGTGCCACCACACCCAGCTGAATGTTTCCTTTGATAAGAGTTGCCTTGTTCACGGTGTCTCTTCAGACCCATAGAGCAGGGAAGGGAAGAGTAACACAATTAAAAACAATAAAAAAACTATTTAAAAAGAAAATCTTTCTTTTCCCACCACCAACAAAAGAAGTTATGCCCTGTTTGCTAATGCCAGAATTATACCTCTGCAATTCACTTTTATTGGCTTCTGCTACTTGTTAAAATGCAAATACCTCTGGGAGAGATTAGAGCTGGAGCCACACAATTCAAGTGTTATTTACTGGAATTGACTTGATTTGGAAAGATGATTCTGACAGAAGAAAGTATAGAGCAAACTCGAGATCATTGAAAAACAAACGGTTTGTGAATGGATGGCTGGGGATGTTTAAACACTCTATTAACTCTAGCAAAGTAATTTTTCTTTCTGGTAAAATAGAATGAAACCACTAAAGGCTTTAATCCATGAAAGAAAGAAATGATACAATGACTTTATTAAAATTATTTTTTTATGCTCTGCAAAAACACTGCCAAGAGAATATAAAAACAGGACATTGGAAGGGGGCTGTGGGATATTTGCAAACATGTGTATCTGATGAGAGATTGAATAAATCAAATCAGATACCCAACAATCAAGCTAAAAACTTGGGCAAAGGCTTTTAACATACACATCACAAAAAAGGATACATAGACGACAAAGAAGCACATGAGAAGATATTCCACATCATATACTGTGTGATGTTTCATTTGTCTTTTAATAAATAAAGCTTGCCTGAAGTTCAGAGAGTAGATTTACACTTACACTGATCAGCCTTACAGAGCAGGCAATGGTGACACACACCTTTAATCCCAGTAGCCATGCTAGTTTACCATAGAAACTGGATGGTAGTGGTGCACACCTTTATTCCCAGCACTAAGACAGGAGGAGACAGCTCTCACACACAGTCTCATTCTGAGATTCCTGGAGGCAGTATCGCCATTTTGAACAGAGGTAGAGGTAAGAGCCAGTGACTGGCTGTTTTGCTTTTCTGACCTTCAAGTTGAACCCCAATATCATGCTACAACATATCACGAGGGAAACAAAAATTAAAATAACAAGATGCCATACCCATTAAAATGATCAAAACCCAGTAGCAAGACTGTGGAGGAACAGGTGAGCCCCCTGCTGCTAGGAATGCAGAAAGTGCAACCACTCTGAAAGAGAGTCCCCAGTTTGACTGCGGAGGTACAGTTGGAAAAGCACCTGCTGCACAAGCATCCTGTGTGAGTTTGGATCCCTAGCACCCACATCAATGCTGGGCGTGGCAGCACGCCTGTCTGTGACCCTGATCTTGGTGGTGGAGGGAGCAGGCAGATCCCAGAGCTCACTGGCCATCTACTCCGGCTCATCAATGAGCTCCAGGCTCTGGGAGAGACACTGGCTCAAAAATGAGTGGGTAACACAGACCATCCCATCCAGTGTACACACACGCGCGCACACGCACACACACACACGCACACACAGGATGTGTACACACTCATGCACATTCACTCACATGCACGCACACACAAAAATATACATACACAGATAATACACACAAAACAACCCACTAAATTCATTTTAACTATATCATCCAGGAATCATATCCCTTGGTAATTTACCAAAAGAAGTTGAAATTTTCTGCTCAATATATATGTGGAAATTTATAGCAGCTTTCTTCCTAACTGCCAAAATTTAGATGCAGTCAGATATGCTATCCCTCAATAATGAATGAATACACTTCAAGGCATCCAAACAGTGAAATATTACTCAGTACTAAAAAAAGAATGAGCTATTAAGCCATGAAGGACACATGAAGAAAACCTAAATACATATTTCTAAGTGAAAAAAAGCAAATATGGAAATGTCACACACTATATGATTCCAACTATGTGACATCGTGTAAACGGTAACATGGTAAAGGGAGGTAAGGATCAGTGACCGCCAAGAGCAGAGAGCGCAATCAAATGCAAATCACGAGGCATCTTAAGACAGTGGAGTCATCAGCTTGATTGTATAATGATAGACATGGTGTGGGACAGTTGTCTATGTTCTGTCAATTATGTTTTAAATAAACACTTATTGGCCAGTAGCCAAGCAGAAAGTATGGGTGGGACAACCAGACAGGAAGTAGAGGCGGGTCAATGAGAAGAGGAGAATTCTGGGAAGAGGGAAGCTCCCTCTGCAGTCCTGTCCAGACACAGAAGTAGCAAGATGTGAGTCATGTGGCTAACACAGATAAGAATAATGGGCTACTATAAATTGTAGGAGTTAATAAGAAGCCTGAGATACTAGGCCAATCAGGTTATAACTAATGTAGACCTCTGTGTGATTTCTTTGGGACTTAACGACTGCAGGAACCAGGCAGGACAGAAACCTCAGACAACATAGACACACCTCACTGCACACCCATCCAAACCTTCAGGATCTCTAAACACCCAGGGGAGCCCTAACAAAAGAGCTAGACTTTGGGGTGATCATTAAGTCTCAGTGTAGCTGGCCAATAGCAGATGTACCGTTAGTGAGGTGAGGATAGTGGAGAAGGCTATGCCCGTGCAGAGGCAGAAGGTGTTATGGGAAGTCTCTGCCTCTGTTCAATTAATGTGAGCTTAAACCTGCTATTAACAGTTAAGTCTGATATTTAAAAACCAGAATGAAAATGGTGTAACTACTTAACGTTTACAAAGCCAAAAGAACACTGATTCCATGTCATCGTCTTGTCTTGTTTGGGCTTGGGTTTCTGAGACAGGGTCTAACACAGTCCTGGCTGACCTTGAACTTACTATGTAAGCCAAAAAATGCCCTTCAGCTCTTGACTCACCTGCCTTCACCTGGCAGGTGCTGGGACGCCAGGCCTGTGTCACTACATCTGCTTCTGTTTACTGCTATTATTACTATTAAATGTTAGATATGTAGGAATAGCAAGTGTGTTTAATAGGGAGACAAAGATTCTTTGATTGATCTCTGCCTCTCCCGCTGACATTAGCACTGAAATAACAGACGAAGTGCCCAGTTACATCATGTTACTACACTACATTACAACAAACAGCCAGGAGGGCAGGGTCCACATGCCAATGCTGAAGTTACCACCGACAACCACCACAGTGTTTAATATAATCAGGTGCCCTATAAATAACAAATAAATGGGTAAACTTAATGATTTTCCCTCCTGGGTGAGAGCGGACGTGAAAGACTAACTCAGTGCCCAGACACGGCTCCTGATAAAATTCCGGTGTTCAGGACACCATTTGTCAAAGCGCAGCCTTAACTTCTTTCCAAAGGCCATGGAAGTGTGCTCGTTACTGGCTTGCTCCCCCTGGCTTGTTCAGCCTGCTTTCTTATAGAACCCAGGACCACCATTCCAGGCATAGCTCCACTCACAATGGGCTAGGACTGCTACACAGAGGAACCCTGTCTCAAATAATAATAATAAAAAA
>NC_022027.1:49928464-49930629 GCF_000317375.1 Microtus ochrogaster
AATAATAATAATAATAATAATAGTAATAATAATAATGATAAAAGAACCAACACATCTCTCTAGCCCTGAAACATTTCAAGGCTCTTGCTCCCACTTCAGTTTTACCACTGTGAAAGCAAAAGAAATGAAAATGAAAAAGGACTTTATCTCTAGGGACATCTCGGCCTTCCAAAAACAAATATCCCTGTACACCAGCAAGAATAGTTAGGTGTTAAATGAAGAAAAAAAAAAGCACAAGAAAAAAAAAACATACCTTTTGCTTTGTGCTTGACTTCAGGCCAACTTGGGAATGGCTTTTCGACTAGAGGACAAACGAGAAAAAAAATCTATGAAGAATGCGGCACAACTGTAGAACTTATGCTACAGCCCTTTCTTCTAGAAGGCGAAAGTTTTGAGTTAAAGCCCATTTCCTTAAGTTTCCATCAAAGCCACCAGAAGTCCAGCAACACAGCCTAGACAGGGTTTTCCTCACTGAATGCCAGCCTGTGCAAGCCTAAGAGGCGACAAGGCGGAGCAAAGTTTGCGCTTGTCAATGCCTCGCTCACAGTTACCAGTTCAGCATCTTCTCCTGGAGGACGCCACAGAAACCGCCAACTGAACACATGAAGAAGGGCTCACTGCTGTGATGAGGCAAACGGAAAGAAGAGGGGGAATGAAAGCAAGCGGTGGCAGGGGGCAAGGCACAGGAAGGAGACAAAAGTTCTGAACATTAGAGGAAGAGAAAGCAGATGCACGCAATGAAGAGATGAACCAGTGTACCGCAAGGCTTCCAAGTACATTTCTAGAGGGCAGACGTTAACCCCTGCTCATAAAACGTGTCCGCAGTAGACGGAAGCAAAGTGCTTAGGGACCAAAGCTTGTATTTAAGGGCCTTTTCCTCAAGGTTGTTCACGAAGCTCTGTGCTGACTGGGGACTAGTGAAAGAAAAGCAGACATTGAACTGCACAAGAATATTTGCACCAGTAATGTTGCACGCTGTTTTCTCATAAAGAAAAAGCAAAAGTCAAACTTCCTGTATGAGACAGTGAATATATTTGACCTCGAGTGTATGATGATTCGGTTAATTCAAAACCAAAGACTAGAATAATGTCTTCCTAAATCAGCAATCTCAATGCTTTTGGACTTGGGTCACAAAGGGCTTCTGTATCTATTTATATCTATTTATTTTTAGCAACTAGGACTGAGAATGTTTTCAACATATATTTATTAGTTTTAAGATATCAGTAACAAGCCCATCTTACACGACCTGGCATAAGTTTATAGATTTGGTGTTATGCTGAATATTGACGAGAAAGCCGCACTTAGGTTTGTAACTCCCTTTAACCTTTGCCGTGAGTAGAGAGTAACTCCGATATTATATTTGCTTTCGCATTTACCCTACTTTGTTCACAGCAGATAAACCCAAGTCTTTTCTTACCCGGATATGCATCTGGAAAAAGAAAGGTATTTAAAATAATCATTTCAGACACTTGCAGATCTTCCTCCCTGAAAATGAGTGACATCCACATAAGAAAGGAGAACAGTATCCATACAAGGAGAAAACCCCACATGAGGACCAGAGTGTCTATCTACAGCTCGGGAGCAATTCATCCTAAGGAAGTCAGACCTGATGACTGCCTGATATTGGATCTCCAGTCTCCAGAAGAGTCAGGAAATTCATTTCTGTTGTTTACATCATCTGGCTGTTGCATCCTCTATGGCAGCTCCAGCAAACTAGCATAGAGACCCCAACAAATCTACTCCCAAGAAGTCAGTGACCCTGAAGGTGGAGGCTCAACAAAGCCATGAGCAAAACTATGTTACCGTGACTTCCATCACCAGCCCTGTGCATTCTACAACAGTGAACTCGGGTTAGTGATGCTCAGACTCCACGCTTTTTACAGATACTGTCCAGGGGCACAGCTTGTCATGTAACCTTCCCAAACCCAAGTCCAAAAATTCCAAATCAAGACACATTAGTCACTTTCCACCACTGAAAACATGTGTGCTAAACAGCCTAATAGGAGGGAAGGGTGATTGTGGCTCGGGGTCCCAGAGGCTTCAGCCATGGTTGCTTGTCCTCATAGATTTGGGCTGGAAGCAAAGCCAACATCATAGTGGAGTCTACATGGTAGGAAAGAAAAGTCCACCTGCTCACAGTATGGGTGAGGAAATAAAGAGAGAGA